>NC_056631.2:7416739-7778303 GCF_002870075.4 Lactuca sativa
AAGGACAAGAAAGGAAAGAAAATCTTAATTTTAAGGGGCGACTAGGCGAGTCCAAGGAGGAACTCGGCGAGTCCGAGCGGGATCCGAGTCGGGGAGTAAGTGACCGACTCGGCGAGTCGGCCAAGGTGACTCGGCGAGTCTGGTCTGTGCGAGGAAAACCCTAAATTCGGGACCTGGAGCCTTTATAAACGCCTTAACCTCCTTCCTAGGGTCCCTTTACTGCCTCTTGCACCCAGAGCATCGAACCCCAAACCCCATAGTTTCCCATTCAAGCTCCCAAGCCATATTGAGTGATTTGAAGGAAGAAGAAGAAGGGGAAATCATTGAGGCTTCAAGAAGTGGTATTGGATCTGAAGATTTAGGGAACATTTCTGAGTATCTGAAGGTAATAAGTTGTTTCTCTCTTTTAGACCTTCTATGGTTGTGAGATTTAGGGCTTTTAAGCCATGGTTTGCCACCCAAGTGAGCTAGAAGCCGGATCTGGAGTTGCTACTTCAGATCCAAGTGTGTTATGAGCTGGGGAAGCATAAAGTATCAGCCCTTGAGTCGATTTTGGAGCCCCTTTGGCCTTAAACCCTAGTTTATGGTGGATTGTGCCTAGATCTCCTTCTCTACACGTAAAGTTTGCAACTTTACATAGGGAATAGGCTTGGGAAGGGTAGATCTACAGTTTGGAGTCCATGCATGACTCGAAAGTCCTCTGCATGTAAGTAGATCCGAATGGACTCGGTGAGTCCTTCGAGTGGACTCGGCGAGTAGCATGAATATTAGGAGGAACTCGACGAGTGGGATGAACAGTTCGTCGAGTCGGATGAAGATGGGCATGAACTCGGCGAGTCGGATGAAGATTGCCTTGTGCTCGGCGAGTCTGTTCTTAGACTCGGCGAGTCAGGTCGCGTAGTCCCAAACCCTTCGAGTTAAGACTCGAGTCAGCGAGTCGAGCAAGGACTCAGTGAGTTGGACAGGACAGGATTCGGGAATCGGTAGACTCGGCGAGTCAAGTCGCGATTGGAAGGACTTTGAGCATAAGAACTCGGCGAGTCAGTAAGTGGACTCGGCGAGTAGGGTTGACCTGGAAGGTTGACTTTGACCAGGACTTTGACTTTGACTTTGACAAGAGTTGACTTAGTTGACCTTTGAAGGTCAGTTAGACTAAGTGTTATGTTGATATTGGTAGCTCGGGGAGCTAGTGGAGCAGCAGTTCGGAGTCAGTGGTCAGGTAGCGGTCAAAAGAATTAGCAGCAGCAGTTCACCAGTATCAGGTGAGTTTCCCTTTGTGTGAATGGGTCTAAGGCCACAATGTCGGCCCATGTAGTTATGAGTAGAAGACCCGAGGGTTAGCCCTAGGCACAGTATGCTAGTATGATATTCTGGACGAGGTCCAATGATAGAGGGCGGGTGCCCAAGGAATGGTTTAAATGATAGTTTATACTTGTTGTATGTGTGATACTTGTATGTGCCTGGTAGGGAGGTGAGTGTGGGCGAGGTCCCGTACCTCACCAATAGCAGAGTGTGGATGGTGTTCCATATCTCAGTAGCAGCAGATCAGGGGCGAGGCCCAAGTTAGGGAAGGAGTGAGGGTGGGCTGGGCCCGTATCTCACTATCAGCAGGAGTATGGATGGGGTTCCATGACTCATCAGTAGCAGGACATGGGGGGGGGGGGGGCCCAGTGATAGGCGAGGCCTTAGAATAAGATCCGTTAGTATGTATTTAGCTTATGTGATGTGATGTGATATGTTTATGTGCTATTATATGTTAGTGGGCGGGGCCCTGTGACAGGCGAGGCCTAAGTGAAACAGATTTGTATCCGAGCGGGGCTCGAAGCCAGACGGGGCCTGGAGCGGCGGGGCCGTTGTAGCTGGCGAGGCCCGAGGTAGGGGGCGAGGCCCAGGATAGGGGGCGTGGCCTAGTATGTGCAGTATGTGGTTATGCATGGTATGTGGTAGGGTGGGGAACTCACTAAGCTTCGTGCTTACGGTTTTTAGTTTTGGTTTCAGGTACTTCTGGTAGCGGAGGGAAGAGCTCGGGGTGATCGCATGGCACACACCATAGTTTAGACAGCCTGGGGATGTTTACTCTGATAACGAACATGTATTTTGGAAACTAATACTCTGTTTATGTTTTGAAATGATGAAATTTCTTAAAGTAATGTTTTATTAAGAGAAATTTTTAGCCTGAAATTTTGGGACGTTACAAGTTGGTATCAGAGCCTTGGTTTGAGGGATTCGGGCATGCTCTCGGGTGTGCCTGAACTCAAACTGAGGGGTCGGATGAAAAGTTTTCAAAAATGAAAAGACAGTTTCGTAAAAAGATTTTTGAGAACTAAAAACAGTTTTAGAAAAACAAAAGAATTCAGAAAGAAAAAGAACTTTGAAAAGAGAAAAGGGTGTGGTGCATGCAATCAACCGAGCTCAAGTAAGTACCCCAAAATACCCATACAAGTTTATGTTACGATTAACAGTTGATAGAACAACATGCTAGATTAGGACTAAGGATCTAGGAATGATGCCTTATGTGCCTATTATATGTGTTTGAGCTGCATGATAGTGCTGATTAGACAGTAGTAGGATAGCCTGTTTAGGTTATGACTGAGTTTATGAGTTTGTGTTGCATGCTAGTTCAAATTCTTGCTGTCTGGATATGATTGCTTGAGTACGTTGTGGTTAGATTTTCCCCTTGTCTGAATGCTGCTTGCTTTGTGCATTGTGGGATTTTGAGTGATGGGAGTTAGCCATTAGGTGGATACGTCACGTCACATGTGATCAGGGTTGAATAATCTCAGAGTGCTGGATTTGGCCCTATTGCGCAGATCTTGTTTGATTCCAACCGTTGTAGGGACGAGTCTTTTACTTGAAGGATTATCTGAGCCTCGTCACATGTGATGGTATCCAGGTGATGGCTAATTGGCATCACAAGGAGACCTTCAGCAGCTGAGGACTGGTTGAGTTGAGTCAGAGGTTTCCCTAGGGTAAGCCTAGGATGAGATAGTGCTGGGAGCAGTAGTAGTGGATAAGGGACCTGGTGGAGTCAAAGCAATTCCTGAGGAAAGTACGAATAGATGTGGAAGGTAGTATGGGCCCGTACTACTGAAAGCAGAGGATCCGTACTTGATTCGGGAAGGGCCAAGACAAGACCGGGAACCTAGTAGGGAGTGTGTTTGGTCTCGCAGCAGTGATGAGTTTTCTGATAGTGGGTGTATTATATTTTCAGTATGGTGACGTTGCGAGAGAGACCAGCGGACGGATCAGGCGCCGGAGAGGGATCAGGCTCGGGTTCAGGGACCGAGCAGCTCGAGGAGCGAATGAGGGAGTTGATATCCGCCGAGGTTACGCGCAGTATTTTGAGTCAGACTCTTGTGATCTTTGGCACGGTCAAGGAGGGTATATTGGAGATTTTGGATGAGAGGCTGGGAGCCTTCCGTACTGAGATGATGGCTTTGATGGGAGCGCGTACCTTGACATTTCGGGAGTTCAGGGCTTGCGGGGCACCAGATTATCATGGGGCTAGGGACCCCATCGCTAGCAGCAGATGGTTGGCTGATGTTGCCAACGCATTCCGTACGAGCCGGTGTCCTGAGGGGGACAAGGTCATACTCGCTTCTTGTCTTCTGAAGGACAGAGCGAGGGATTGGTGGGAGGAGATTGGTCATGCTCTGGGGGATGATGCCGCGTTGGACGCGATGACTTGGAGCGATTTCTCGGCCAGGTTCAGGGCGGAGTTTTCGCCAATTATTGAGGTGCAGCAGTTGGCACGGGAGTTTCAGGATTTGACGCAGACCACTGAGACTGTGGCAGAGATCACCGCCAAGTTCAAGGAGAGGGCTCTTCTTGTACCGCAATATGTCGCAGATGAGGAGATGAAGAAGGCCCGATACCATGAGATGTTGAGGGATGACATCAGGGAGTTCGTGAGCAGATCCAACTGTAAGACGCTGGAAGATATGATTTCTCGGGCTAGAGAGAGGGAAATTGATTTGGAGCAGATCTGGAAGAGGAAGCCGGATGAGGTTCAGGTAGCTGCAGGTTCGGGCAAAAGGCCCAAGGGATCGGATTTGAGGTCGAGGGATTATCAGGACCGCAGCCGGTGTGGGAAGTGTGGCAGGGCGCACGGGGGCATGTGCAGGAGTGGTAACGGTGGCGAGTCTGGCCGTTTCAAGTACGGTCGGACTGGTCATTTCAGCAGGGATTGTACTGTTACCACCATGCAAGGATCCGACTTGATATGTTTTCACTGCAACCAGCGGGGCCATAAGAAGGCCCAGTGTCCCAGTTTGCTTTTGGCAGGACGGGTGATGGCGCCCGCCCCTGCAACCTTGAGGATCACGGATGGCCGTCAGGGCCGGCTAGAGGCGCCTACAGCAGGGAGCAGGGCTTTTCAGATGACTACCTTGGAGGCACGAGCAGCGTTGGACATTGCACGTATGTGACTTCCGTTTTTAGTTCTTTTATGTTTGCATGATTATAATGTTATGGTTATGCATCAATTTTTGGTATGAGTATTGTATTATGGTGTGGCTTGCTTGTGATTATGTTATATGCCATCTGCATACCTTGGTTATTTGTATGGTAGTTAGGGGAAGTGCTCAATGAAAGAAGGTTTAAAAGGATGTAGTAATTGTAGCATGCTTGGAAGGGAATTGATACGTCTCGCTAGTTCGGAGTGGCAGGGCGTTAGAAAGGGAATGGTTAGATCCCTAACCATGGCAGGCTTGGGTTCCTTAGCAGATGGATTATGGAATGGCAACTAAGATCGGAATCTCTTTTGGAGTATTGAGCATCAAGGGGTAAGCGGGATTGAAGTGGGGGAGAACCCTCCGAGTGTGCCCAGGTAGGAGCACGCAGACCCAGAATGAGTATGTGATCTCCGAGAAGGAAAAGAAGTAGTTAAGCGTTTGATGGATTGAGAATTCAGGGTTGGGAGTTTGAGAAACTCCCCGTTAGTTAGTGTGTGTGATGGAAATGGTTAGTGTGTAGTTGGGAATTCGGGTTGTGGTCGCCCGAAGGACTCGAGTGAGTCAGAATGAGGATCTAGAGAGCTTATGGCACGTGGGTGCCTTTGTTCTAGCAGTCAGTGGTGGAAGTATTGTAAGACTAAGGGGCAGCCGTAGCATCCACTAGCAGTTAGCAATGGATGGTGATGTAAGACTGCGGGTAAGCTGTAGCATTCCTTAGTAGCTTCGTTAGCGGAGTTGGGGCGAGGCCCTTATCTCCTAGTGATCTGATAGGGATCAGGGAAGGGTAGTGGATGAGAATGATAGGGAGTTTGCCTGTATAGCCCTAGAGAGGTGAGACCTTGGGAGAGGCCGCTCCAGGATATAGTTGGGAGAGACCCGTGGGCGAGGACCGTATGAGACTAGCAGTGTAGGTGAGACCTGAGAGCAGGGTTGCTTAGTAGTACGGTTGGGTGGGACTCGTGGGTGAGGCCCGTGAGTTTTTGCAGCACAGGTGGGACCTGGTAAGAACCTTAGTGTCAAGATAGGGGATCGAGGACCCCAGAATTGTAGCGCCTGGATGGCATGATAGATTGAGTAGTTATAGGTGGTCGAAGTTCCTTAGAAAGTCGCTGGGAGCGGCTAGGGTTGTGTTGGGTCAGCGACCGGTGGGAGCCGGTAATCCAGGTATTGATAGCTTGGTGGGGACCCGGGGTGGTCTCAGTTCATCAGGAAGTCAGATGAGGAATAGCAGGATTGCCAGTCACTGGCAGTGCGAGTATGCAGCGTTTGGTGGAATTCAGTTAGTTGATCGTGTAGTTCTTGACACCAAATTGTAGTGGAAAGAAATACCCAGTGGATACTGGCGATAATGACCAATACTGGAAGTAGCGGGAGTAAAAGAATTGGTGAAGATAGGGTCTTCACAGTGGCAGAGGAAATAGTTGGTTATGGAGCGTTACCTTAGGGAGGCAAGGAAATCGCGCAAGGAAGGAAGTGGAGAACCCCTATGGGTTCAGCGCAGTAATCAGAGGGTACCAGAAGGATTGTCGGTTGAGTAAGTTGTGTTTCCAGGATGTTCAGGTTCAGGGTTGACCCGAGATGATTATCTGCAAGGACTAATGTTAGTCGGAATGACCAAGCGAGAGGCCAGCGAGGGTAGGCAGCTGGTATTGGAATAATTGGTTGGGTATTAGAGGCAGATCGCAGGCGGTGGGCCATAGCAAACTTCGAGGATGAAGTTTAGTTTAAGTGGGGGAGAGTTGTAACACCCAAAGTTTTGAAGGACAAGAAAGGAAAGAAAACCTTAATTTTAAGGGGCGACTAGGCGAGTCCAAGGAGGAACTCGGCGAGTCCGAGCGGGATCCGAGTCGGGGAGTAAGTGACCGACTCGGCGAGTCGGCCAAGGTGACTCGGCGAGTCTGGTCTGTGCGAGGAAAACCCTAAATTCGGGACCTGGAGCCTTTATAAACGCCTTAACCTCCTTCCTAGGGTCCCTTTACTGCCTCTTGCACCCAGAGCATCGAACCCCAAACCCCATAGTTTCCCATTCAAGCTCCCAAGCCATATTGAGTGATTTGAAGGAAGAAGAAGAAGGGGAAATCATTGAGGCTTCAAGAAGTGGTATTGGATCTGAAGATTTGGGGAACATTTCTGAGTATCTGAAGGTAATAAGTTGTTTCTCTCTTTTAGACCTTCTATGGTTGTGAGATTTAGGGCTTTTAAGCCATGGTTTGCCACCCAAGTGAGCTAGAAGCCGGATCTGGAGTTGCTACTTCAGATCTAAGTGTGTTATGAGCTGGGGAAGCATAAAGTATCAGCCCTTGAGTCGATTTTGGAGCCCCTTTGGCCTTAAACCCTAGTTTATGGTGGATTGTGCCTAGATCTCCTTCTCTACACGTAAAGTTTGCAACTTTACATGGGGAATAGGCTTGGGAAGGGTAGATCTACAGTTTGGAGTCCATGCATGACTCGAAAGTCCTCTGCATGTAAGTAGATCCGAATGGACTCGGTGAGTCCTTCGAGTGGACTCGGCGAGTAGCATGAATATTAGGAGGAACTCGACGAGTGGGATGAACAGTTCGTCGAGTCGGATGAAGATGGGCATGAACTCGGCGAGTTTGATGAACAACTCGGCGAGTTGGATGAAGATTGCCTTGTGCTCGGCGAGTCTGTTCTTAGACTCGGTGAGTCAGGTCGCGTAGTCCCAAACCCTTCGAGTTAAGACTCGAGTCAGCGAGTCGAGCAAGGACTCAGTGAGTTGGACAGGACAGGATTCGGGAATCAGTAGACTCGGCGAGTCAGGGGCTGACTCGGCGAGTCAAGTCGCGATTGGAAGGACTTTGAGCATAAGAACTCGGCGAGTCAGTAAGTGGACTCGGCGAGTAAGGTTGACCTGGAAGGTTGACTTTGACCAGGACTTTGACTTTGACTTTGACAAGAGTTGACTTAGTTGACCTTTGAAGGTCAGTTAGACTAAGTGTTATGTTGATATTGGTAGCTCGGGGAGCTAGTGGAGCAGCAGTTCGGAGTCAGTGGTCAGGTAGCGGTCAAAGGAATTAGCAGCAGCAGTTCACCAGTATCAGGTGAGTTTCCCTTTGTGTGAATGGGTCTAAGGCCACAATGTCGGCCCATGTAGTTATGAGTAGAAGACCCGAGGGTTAGCCCTAGGCACAGTATGCTAGTATGATATTCTGGACGAGGTCCAATGATAGAGGGCGGGTGCCCAAGGAATGGTTTAAATGATAGTTTATACTTGTTGTATGTGTGATACTTGTATGTGCCTGGTAGGGAGGTGAGTGTGGGCGAGGTCCCGTACCTCACCAATAGCAGAGTGTGGATGGTGTTCCATATCTCAGTAGCAGCAGATCAGGGGCGAGGCCCAAGTTAGGGAAGGAGTGAGGGTGGGCTGGGCCCGTATCTCACTATCAGCTGGAGTATGGACGGGGTTCCATGACTCATCAGTAGCAGGACATGGGGGGGGGGGGGGCAGTGATAGGCGAGGCCTTAGAACAAGATCCGTTAGTATGTATTTAGCTTATGTGATGTGATGTGATATGTTTATGTGCTATTATATGTTAGTGGGCGGGGCCCTGTGACAGGCGAGGCCTAAGTGAAACATATCTATATCCGAGCGGGGCTCGAAGCCAGGCGGGGCCTGGAGCGGCGGGGCCGTTGTAGCGGGCGACGCCCGAGGTAGGGGCGAGGCCCAGGATAGGGGGCGTGGCCTAGTATGTGCAGTATGTGGTTGTGCATGGTATGTGGTAGGGTGGGGAACTCACTAAGCTTCGTGCTTACGGTTTTCAGTTTTGGTTTCAGGTACTTCCGGTAGCGGAGGGAAGAGCTCGGGGTGATCGCATGGCACACACCATAGTTTAGACAGCCTGGGGATGTTTACTCTGATAACGAACATGTATTTTGGAAACTAATACTCTGTTTATGTTTTGAAATGATGAAATTGCTTAAAGTAATGTTTTATTAAGAGAAATTTTTAGCCTGAAATTTTGGGACGTTACACTTTGTTTGGGTGTCAAACCAACAAATAAAGAGACAAAAGTAATAACAATTTAACACAAGTCACTGCCACTAAATACTAAAGTTATTATAGAGTAAGCAGAGTCGGTCCACATAGATACGAGACTTAATATTTAGCCATGTATTCACAAATACGCATGATCATTTGAAAGAATGGGGGGGGGTCGTTAAATTTAATTTCAATAATAAATAACTTAAGAATAAAACAAGTTAAAAACTAGAATTCAAAATTTAAAAGACATTTCTGATTCTGATTCCTTTTCGTGCACCACGTTGTAAGATGTAGTATGACTTCAATTCATGTTCACTCTAGGTTGGTGATCAAGATATTAATAAGATCTAATATCTTAGTTAAGAAAAGTATTTTACTCAAAATATAATCTTTAATTAAAACTTTATATAGTTGATTCAACACAAACAAGCTCTTGAATTAAATCGTCAGAAGACTTTGAGTTCATGTAACAATTACCAACAATGTTCAACACTCTTCATATGTTCAAGAGTGTAAGAACATCTAATATTTGATTACACTAATTTTGATATAGTTGAAATCAATCAAGTGCTCGTTACCAACATCAAATCATAAAACATATACGAATTTCACAATTTGATTAACTAGAATAATAACCCTAATTCCATTGATCAAGTGAAATCGAGTACATATCAAACATTTTAATGAAGTCCAAACCAAAGATTACTAGATAGAAACATGAAATCAAGTGAAAATCACAATCTAAACGACAACCACATATGAATCTAGAACCGAAAATGATAAGGAAATTAGTTAGGTGTGTCTAATTTAGAACATAAATCTAACAAGTTTTGGTCTTCAAATAAACTTACACATCAAAATTAAAGTGTTTCCAAAGTGTTAAATGATGATATGATCTCCCAAAAATCATCCCTTGAGAATTCTTGGTCGAAGTACCTTCAAAAATCCCCAAAATCCATCTTTTAACCGGAAGTTGCACATTCAAATTGAACTGCCAGACCATGTTACACAACCCGTGTAATGCCAAGTCATCGTTACACGGCCGTGTAACAACTATATATTTTTCTGAAATGCTCTAAAACACGGTCGTGTAATGCAAAGATATCATTACACTGCCCGCGTAATGACCTGAGAAAATGTGATTTTCCAATTTTGCAACTTCTTCAAGCCGGCTCCGAAAATTCTAAAATTTTACCGAGAGCTTCTGATATGTGCATATTTAGCTATATATTTAGTGTAGATTTTTATTATTTATTAGCTAATTATTTGCATATTATGGATAAAAGGTACTTAATAGTGTTTAAATTAAATTTTCAGTCCAAAAGATACGCTCGGAAACGAAAGGAAGTATGAGATACAGTCGGGAGTTTGGGAGTTGAAATAAAGAAGAAAAGTATCAAAAACAAGAAGAACTCGGCGAGTCAACGCCTGACTCGGCGAGTCGGATCGAAGGTTCGAAAAGCAATACGTAAAGTCCTTGCCGCATACAAATTTTTAATAAGGGACTTGGCAAGTCAAGGTACCTTGACTCGACGAGTCAACTCTGTTTCCAGAAAACTATAAATAGGGACTTTATGACCGAGACAAAGGCGGTTGGAGAACCCTAAGAGGTTAAGCTGCGATTAAGAACACGGTGGAAGCCCTGGGAAGTGAAGAATCAATCCTACATTCGATTTTGAAGAGGATTAAGGCAAATTCTTGTTCATTCCTAGTTAATCTTTTGATTAAGTCATGTTTGAACTAATTGAATTCGTTTTTGAGTTTGTTTTTACTGCAATTATGAACTAAAACCCTTATCTTTTTTTTAGGGTAGATGGTTTTATGAATATGGATTGATTTTATGGTTAGGATTAATTTAATTTGGTGATATTGTTTTGTTGAGCTTGTTAAAAAACCTTATGCATTAACCATAACTATTTTCTGTTAATTGACAAGTAATTAAGCTGCATGAACATCTCTTAATCGCTTACCTCATGTGATTTATGCGACAAAATTGTTATGTGCCTAGGAATATCGAATGTGAAACTAGGATTAATTAGAAAATAGGTAAATTAATGTGTGATAAACCATCAACAAGAGGTTAAGTGAATTATTAATTTAACTAACCACTACAAGTCTTACTTAACCTGAATTAATAAAGTAGGAAATTCATTAATTTAGACAACTGACCATTGCTTGAATTAATCGGTTTTCTAAGGATTAGTAATAGCGAGCGTGAACCTAATCATCTTAATCGGTAACCAATGAAAAGTTTAATCCGACACATTTACCATAAAATCAACCATAGGATCAAATGATTCAAACCTAAACAGAAGTCTCTTTTATTATTGAATTTAGTTGATTTTTACTAGTCTTAGTTGTTAGTTGCTTAGTTAAGTTTTAGTTAAGTTTCTAGTCTTGTAAAACTAGAGAAAACCTTACTTTCTATTACTTGCTCTTAGATAATATTAGTAATTAGTTTAATTTCCATTCCCTGAGTTCGATACCCTACTTATTTAACTATATCACAATTGATAGGTCCACTGCCTTTGTGTGGCTAATTCATAATTAAATAGTAGGATAAAACTTATTTTGTTTCACACACATCAGCTTCCCTCGAACATCCTAAGCATACTCTAATCTTCAAATCACCCTGAAACATCCACAAAAATAGTGAAAAGTAGATAGATCCTCGATTTGTCCCAAAAATGCAAAATGCATGTAGAATTAGATTAAAATGCAAAGCAATGCTATGAATAATCATGAAATAAACATGTGAAAAAGGTGCAATTTATGCACCTATCAGTGGTGATGCCATTCGGGCTCACCAACGCACCGACATCTCCATGGATCTCATGAACCGAGTATGCAGGCCGATGTTAGATCGGTCAGTGATTGTGTTTATCGATAATATTTTGGTATATTCTAAGACCAAGCAGAAGCACGAGGAGTGCTTGCAGGAGGTTTTGGAGACCTTGAGTAGGGAGAGGCTTTATGTCAAGTTCTCCAAATGTGAGTTCTGGTTGCGCAATGTGCATTTTTTGGGGTACATCGTCAACCAGAATGGTATATTGCGCAATGGCAATCAATAATCCCTTTTAAAGTCCAAATACATCTTGGTGGCTCTCGAATGGATCGAGAATCTCGAGCTATGGGCCTCCTTCATCAAAATATGATGAGATCCACCAGTATATGGCACCCAAATCCACCCACGGAAGGTCATAAGCCCCCGACTATCTGTCTCAAACTCAGAAATCTGCCTGATCACCCGCTCTCTCTTACGGTTCTCTGGTCTCACGGCTACTACCTGAGCCTATTGGATGGTATCTAAGACTGGATTCATCACAGTCATCCTCATGCACACGTCTCGGATTGGAGCACTCAGTGCTCTGTGACTCAGGGCATCAACTACCACATTAGCCTTGCCAGAGTGATACAAAATCTCACAACCGTAGTATTTTACTATATTCAACCACATCCTTTGTCTCATATTTAGGTTGGGCTGATCCATAAGGTATTTCAGGCTCTTATGTTCCGTGTATATGGTACACCGGACACCATAAAGGCAGTGGTGCCAAATCTTGAGGGCGAACACCACCGCCCCCAACTGCAAATCGTGGGTGGGATACCTCGTATCGTGAGGCTTCAACTGCCTCGATACATATGCTATCATGTGTCCCCTATGCATCAACACCGCACCCATCCCTGATATAGATGCATCATAGTAAACTACGAAGTTCTCCAATCCATTGGGAAGGGCTAACACTGGAGCCTCGCACAATCTCTGACAAAAAGTCTCGAATAAGGCCTACTGCTTAGGCCCCCCAAGCAACAATAACACCCTTCTTGGTCAACTTGGTAAGAGGAACGACAATATTAGAGAAATCCCTGATAAATCTCTGGTAGTAGCCTGCTAGGCCAAGAAAACTCCTGATATCGGATGGGGACCTCAGTACCTCCTATCGCATAACTGCCTCAATCTTGGCCGGGTCGACCAAAATCTCATTACGGTTAATGAGGTGTCCTAAAAACTAGACCTCTCGTATCCAGAAATCACACTTAGAGAATTTGGCATAAAGTATCTCCGTCCTCAATACTCCAAGAATCTCCCGAAGATGCTCCTCGTGCTGCTCTCTGGACCTAAAGTATACCAAAATTTCGTCGATGAACACGATCACCGACTAGTCCAACATGGGCCTGCACATCCGGTTCATGAGATCCATGAACGCTGTCGATGCGTTGGCGAGTCCGAAAGGCATCACCACAAACTCGTAGTGCCCATAACGAGTCCTAAAGGTCGTCTTCTGAATATCCTCCTCGAAAACTCTCATCTGATGATGCCCATATCTCAAATGAATCTTGGAAAACAAAGACGCCCCGTGCAACTGATCGAATAAGTCGTCGATCATCGGTAGTGGATAACGGTTCTTGACTGTCAACTTGTTCAACTCCCGGTAGTCGATGCACATCCGGTGTGAACCATCCTTTTTTCTTGACAAAAAGGATCAGTTCTCCCCACAGTGAGCTACCCGGACTAATAAAAACCTTCCCCAACAACTCCTGGAGTTGCGAGGATAACTCCTGCATCTCGGGCGGTGCAAGGCGATAAGGTGCCATGGCAATAGGCGCCGCACCTGGAATCAAATCAATTTGGAACTCCACCTGCCTCTCAGGAGGCACACCCGGTAACTCCTCAGGGAAAACATCCGGGAACTCACACACAACCGAAATATTGGGAATATAACTCAGCCTCTCAGTGGCAAATCTCGTATCCATCGCATATGCTAAAAAGCCCATATGTCCCGACTGTAAACTCTGCCTCGCCCTGGCGGCAGAACAGAAAGTTGATCCAGATCTAGTCCCCTCGCCATACATAGTAAGCACTCCCCAACTAGGGTCTCGTATGGTCACCATTTGACGCTCACAATCAATCATAGCTCCGAATCGGCTCAACTAGTCAATGCCCACTATGACACATATATCACCCATCACTATTGGCACCAGATCCATCGGGAACTCAACACCGAAAATCTCCAATACACATCCCCGTAATACATCGGTGGCAAAAACCGTATGCTCGTCAGCTATAGAAACCCTCAGTGGTCGACTCAACGCCTCACGTCTAGCACTAATGTGACGACTAAAGGATAGAGACATAAAAGATCAAATCGTACCCGATTCAAAAAACACCAAAGCAGGCACATAACTGACAAGAAAAAGTACCTATATACAACAAAATATAAGCATAAACAAACCTCAAAATAATATAAATAAGGATATACATACCATCAACGACATCAGGCGCTGCACGGACCTCCTCCGCGGTCAACTGAAATGCTTTCCCATGAGCCCTCGGGGGCGCGACCTTCCCCGGCTGGTCATCAGTAACATGTAAAGTTGTAGGAGCAGCAGTCTGGGCTAATCCCTGAGTGAGTTGGGGGCACTTGGCCTTCCTATGGCCCATCTAGTTGTAGTGAAAGCAACTGAAAATCCCTTGGGGCAGTCCCTCACCATGTGCCCCTCTTTGCCACATTTGTAGCAAATCCTCGCTCGACAAGACCCCCCGTGGCTCTTGCTGCACTTGCTACAAGTGCGACCCTTCTAACCTCCAGCTCTCGAATCAGCGGGCTTACCTTGCTTTGTTGTCGGCTGCGAGTGTACCAGTCTCCTATCTCTCCCATGCTGCTCTCCCTCCTCCCTGATCTGAATCTCCAACTCAATCTCTTTCCTCCTGGAATTGGTATGCAACTCAACCAATGTCCGATAAGACAAGTTCGCCATAAACTCCTGAATATCCCTCTTCAAGATGCTCAAATACCGATTCACACGTGCCTGCTCAGTGGACACGCGCTTAGGGCAGAACAACACCCTCTTATGAAACCTCCTCATAAACTCTGTCCCTGACTCTGTCTTCTGCTTGAAAGACATAAACTCCTATGTCAAACGCTCCCTCTCCACCTGGGGAACATACTTATCTCGAAATAACTTGGTGAACCTCTCCCAAGTCACTGGAACATGATCTGCAGGGGTAAAATCAGTCGTCACAAACTTCCACCAGTCCTTCGCTCCCAAGCGAAGTTGGTTCAGCGCGAACCGGACTCTCAGATGCTCTGGACATGAACACGTATAGAAACACCCCTCAATGTCGGAGATCCATCTCATGGCAGCGATCGGATCCTGTGTCCCATTAAACTATGGTGGCTTCGTGTTGTTGAACTCACGGAACAACAATGAGTCACCTCACTGTGGTCGGGCTGCAGCTATGGTCGTGGTGGCTGTAGCAGAAGCACCCTCCGTAACAACAACGTATCGCTCATCGAATATTTCAATCAACGTGGTCTTAATAGACCTGAACATCTCTGGTATGGCCTCTTTGATAGTTGTGGCCACCTCCTCATGAATGATCTTGCGGATCTCCTCGTCATTGGTACCACTGCCCCTGGGGTTGTTGCGGCTAATCACCATAGTGTCTCGGAAACACAAACACAAAATCATCAGAGACTAGCTCAACACACACACACGATTACCCACCCTTACACACTCCTTAGAATCATAAGATTCGTACTTGGGTTGCATACAGATCCAATGTTTTCAGTAGTACGGGTCCAATACTACCTTCCACACCAACTTGTAGTCGTCCCAAGTCCTCCTCCTAGGATCCTAATTCACAGTACTCTCCCTCATGGATCTCACTACTCTCTCGGTATATTCTTCAATGCTCATCTAGGTATCTCTCCTAGATTTCTCGAAACTCTCTCAAAAGATTTCTGCTATGTTTCTCCCTACTCAGTTCACACACAGAGCAAACAACAGATAAAATCAATCAATAGCATACCCTAGGCTAAGGCATCATGAATCAGGCAACTCTAGCCCTAATTTCTGAACTACCTAGCCTATATTCTAGTATGCAACTCTAATATCTCATAAATATCTCATAAATATCTCATAAGAAAAACAAATAATGGTATTTTGGGAAATCACCGTTCGAGATCTGGCTGATTGTACACACTGCTCCGTCTTGTTTTCTCTTTAAAACTCTTACTTGCAATGGCGTGTATGAAAAATTGATGTTAAAATGTTTCTGTTATTAGCAATAATGGATTTGGTTCTTATTGTGTTATTTATGGAAAGTTGAGAATTTACCAAATAGGGAGAGTTTCTCATCGCCCAAAGTTTCAATTGGACAGAAATTTGGAATCACGCAACTTGGTTGCACGATGAATGAGAAATTTCATATTTGGAAATTAGACAAATTCATTGACAAAGTGTCAAGTGAAGGACTAAGAGATCGAGCACACAATGTTGCGTGTTGATCAAGTCCACCATAAGAGTAACAATGATATTCGTCATGATTTACTAAAGGTTTAGTAAATATGATTATACTTACAAGATTAAGTGTAATTCTGAATTGATTAAAGGGTTTAGATCAATAACATAACGAATAAGAAGAATCAAGTAGGCAGAAAGATAAAAGTTTCTCCATTCTAAGAAGATGGGAGAGTACCTTTTATGCTTTATGATATGTCTTAATTATTAAGAACCATATCTCAATTGATCCTCTAAGTGAGTCTTAGTACAATTGTATGTCTAAGAAGAGGAATCAAGAATTGAAGAAATGGTTAAATCAATAAGTCAATCATACTTCGTTCCAATAACAAGTCTTAAAGTTAAGATTGTGACATTGAGTGAAAGGTATTAAGAAGGTTTGTAACTTTCATTAAATGTGGAAAGTTGTGATGTCTTGGATAAGACAAAGACCAACTAGGACCAATTTATGAAGTGTTTTGATAAAAGCTACACTAACTCTTGAATATTTGTTTGTCAAGAAATGGTTTTTGACAAGAGAATCTTATATGTCAAGGAGTCAGTGGGAGTCTTAATGGTCTTGAAAGGTTTCAAGAACAAATCAAATAAACCTTATCGATCATCACTAGCACACGAGTTGAGGTTTACAACCTATCGTGTTGACATTATTTTGATTCTCTGCCAATCCAATCGAGTTAATTATGCATGTGAGTTCTATGAGTTCTCATTTTGAATGCATAAAAGGCAAAGCACCTTAATCAATGAAAGGTACATTGATAGGAAAGGGTGAGCTGCTTAACTACTTGGAAGACATGGTGGGCAGCTGTGCTACCATAAAGGCAAGAAATCGAGATCAAGAAAGTTCGATCCATAAGAGTTTGAATTTGTCGTAAACTTTGGTTTTGACAAATTCACATGGATAGGAACAAATACATTGTTTAAATCTAAGTGTCATAAGATTTCCTCCTTCATAAAAATGATTGTGAGGAAATGCTTTCACTAAGACAGATTTTAAGAAGATAGTGATTGTAAAATTGCATTATCGAATTCAATTATGGTTACGGCATCCCTTTCCATAATTTGAATTGTGAGGTTTGGCAATTAGTCTTAATTGTTTAGACACACATATGAACTATCGAAGGCAAATGTGTATAAGTTCAAGAAACCTTGATAAAAGATTATCAAAGCACTAAGCATTGTTTTTCTGAAAGTTAAGATGTTTATGAATACATGTCAAAGCTAGTAGGAGCATAAGTGTTATGTTCATCAAGATAGTGGGAGCATAAAAGTTATGATTGTATGATTATTAAGGAAAGTATTGCAAGGTTAGCAATATTAATTATAGAAAACAAGAGTCATACTTTGCAAAGTCGCAATAGTTGAAGAGTTGTTTTGCTATAATTAAGGGAGAGAATATTATGCTTCATTTCAAATCTAAAGGTTTAGGTTGATAAATGTTAATAAAATTTAGTCAAAGGTACAAAGTGTGTTCTTAAAATTTCGATTATGATTACGGCATCCCTCTTCACAATTCGAATTTTGAGAACATAGCAAATAAAACATTATGCGTCGTGTCCCATACGCTTCGGGTATAGGATCGATTGCAAATGCTTTAATGTTTGACCATTCTAAAATTTCCCAAATGTCGAGCACATTTAGAGGGAAAAAGGACTAGAATCGGTTTAGACTAAAATAATTAAACAACTATCAAAGGACAATCCAAGTTCGATGAGGATTGGTCGCTTGTGAGTAGTTGGAAGTATAGTATTGGAAAATATGGAAATGTTTCCATATTGGATGGACCATATCGACATCATTACGAATAGATAAGATTCTATTAAGAATGAGTTGTCATATGGAACATATGGAAGTGTGTCCATATTGGGAATTGAATATTGAGAAATCTATGACTAGATTAGAAACTTCTATGCAAAAGGATGTTCAAAGAAAGTACTTTGAGTGAGAGACATCACATCTATGGAATTGTCTTGTAACAATCTCCGATAGAAGACTTTGTAATATCATTGGCAATAGTCTTTGTGACTTTGGTGCAGTGACATTACAAAAGAGATCATTGTATAAAATGTTAGAATCTAGCATATTCTATAAGTAGCAAGAATTTGATATTCTTTCACTTATGAAAAGGATTTGGAGTTGTGAAATGAGAATGATTGGAAATGTGTTCAATGTGATCTATTTCACAAAGTAAGAACCATAGGTAAACATTGTGTGCATGCTAGGAGCATGGGACAAGTGTTGTAATTCAAGTAAGAAGTTGATTACCCGAAACTACAAATAATGAGTAATCAATATGGTGATAAATAAAAGGTGTTTTATTTATGCTCAAAGGGTTGAGGCCATATGGGATTAGTATTATTCTTGTGTTTCACATTTGCATGTTTTGACTTCTAGAATAATTGAGTTTATTAAGAATAATCGAATTATTCAAACGGGCCACAGTCTTTCATATGTTGGAAGTAGATATGAAAGAAGACTGTCGTGAATTGGTGTGTGGATTGTCTAAAAGAGTATTAGACATAAGCAAATGTTTGCTGCAACGTTCATGAGTGCTTATGAATGTGATTTGAGCATTAGATTAGACCCACGCTCACTTGGATCACTCCATGGATTGTATCACGAGTGATTGGTGAGACGATAACATCTTATATTTTTGAAACCGAGATGTGTAAGTTGTATCTTGCAAATCGGTTGCACATTGATAATATGTAAACACACCAGTAACTTGGTGTTATAAAACATATTGTTGTGTGTGATTCGGTGCGTGAGTACAAGCAAGCATTGTATCAAAGTTTATCCGTTCCTTTTATCCAAAGTAGGATAAAAGCGATATCTTTGGGCCCCTCGATGGTTTAGTGATGACAAACGTAAATGCTCGGCCGGGCTAGGGCTAATTTGATTTGTTCAATTGGTCAGTCGTCATAAATCAGAAATCGAGAAGTAGTACAAAGAGAATGATTTGAAATCATATCTCATATGATATCTAGAATGGAGGAATATATGATCCCTTATCTAAGGACACGCGTATCTGATAGGATCAAAGTTGACAGCGGCTTTGGAAAGCTACGATTGCAGATCAGGATCTGAAGTCATACGCAGAATAGTTATTAGACTTATCCAAGTGGGAGACTGTTGGATTAGTGTCTAAGTCCATAACCATTTTGGTATGTACTTGACCCGATGGTGCATGGTCCTTTTGGGTTGCCTTCACCAAAGCATAAATAATGTCCCAAACTCTAGATCTAGCATCCCAAGTTTGAAATACCACATAAAACTGTAAGCTTTACGTCCATGCATGACATCTAGGGCTCAAAATCCCAAAACAAGCTCTATATAGGGTTTTATGCACAAAAACTTGCCACCAGCTTGATAAAGCTTGGATCTTTAGGCTCAAGGGACAACATATGGTCCAGATCTGAAGTCTCAACTCCATGGCAAGCTTAAAACACTCTAGAACTCAAAGAAGGATGGAAAAAGGCCCAAAAACTCCCTATAAACGAGATCTAACCAAACAATGAGCAAGGTGGTGACTTTTTACCTTCAAACAAAAGCTAGGAATGAATGAACGCCGGATCCAAAAGCTCCCTCTCGTATCAAGCCTTTTGCTCCTCAACTTTCCTCCAAAAATGCACTAAAACACACAATATTAGCCTCTCTTTCTCTCACACAAGGTAATAGCTCGATTAGGGTTTCTCACAGGGTATTAGGGTATTAAAGGAGGCGGCAATGAAGGCTTAAGGTCCTTTAAATTGGAAACAAACCCTAAAAATTAGGGTTTTCTCACTTAACGCCTACTCGTCGAGTTGGGGTCCTCCAACTCGTCGAGTAGACTCTAAAAATCGCGCGGCCATTAACTCCTCTACTCGGCGAGTTGGGCATCTGTAACGCCCACGTTTCCAGGCTAGGCATTAATGATGATGTAATAGTCTAGGTTAACCATTGTGACCCAATGTGAAATAATAAGAATGTATTATTTGAGTATTATGTGTTTTATGCTTAATTGTGTAGCTTAAATGAATTAAGGATAAAATAAGCGTAATAATAAAATATTAGATAAGTTCGATATTTATGCCTGAAGTTGTAGTGGTCGTTACGAGGTTTCTGAAAATATATAAAGAATGCCGAAATCCGAGTTATAACGAAGAAGTTATGACCTATCGAAGTTTCGCGACAGAACCGGCACGACACTGTATGACGTAAAATTCGAATTTAAGATAGAGCGATATCTAGCCTAAGTGATCTAAATGAAAGTCGTAGAATACGTTAAACTGAGAGCGTGCATAAAAGAACGTCAAAATCTGACTTCGTATGAGGAAGTTATGATTTTTCTAAGTTTCGACTTAGCGGTATACATCCCAAATCTCGAAATTGAGATCGAGTGATATTTGGCCAAAACAATCTAAACGATAATCGAAGATCTCGTCGATAGTAGTACAACGGTGAAAAGATTGACGAAAACGGACGTCAGATGAAGAAGTTATGATTTTATAACGGAGTTTTCCTGTCCCGGCCTACTAAAAATAATATAAGAAAAATAAAGTCAAAATTAGCCGACGGAGTCTAAACGATAGTTGTAGAGCATAGTCTCACCTATGCGTGGATATAAAGAACGTACAAAACAGAGCTTGTATGAGGAATATATGGATTTTGGAATTTTTTAAATAAAATAAATTTTATTATTTATTCGGATAATATCCGAATCCGACGCATCCTGATCTGATCCGAAGGGTACGCCCAACGTACTAGGTGTACGCCCCGCGTACATCTCGATACCGAACTATGCCCTGCGTACGAGGAAGTTACGCGCATCATACTGTTGCCTCCTGCGGTCCGAAGAAGAGCCACGTTCCACCACCGAGACTTCTCCGCCTGGCACCCTTATCCAAAGTACGCCCAACGTAGGGCCTCGGTACGCCCAACGTAGTCCGAGGTCTCGCTGCTATAAGTAGAAGGTCGAGGCTGCCGATCTTTTTGCTCACAATTTCTTCTCTCTCTCTCTCTCCCATATTTCCTCGTGTTGCGTGCAAGAAATACCCCCGAAGCCCCGGTATCATCCCGAGACCTGAAGCAAGTCCCGAAGCCCCGAAGATCCCGAGAAACAGAGTTCCCGAGCCGAAACTCTGCCCGCAAGAAGCCCGGTTTTTGTGAAGATCTCCCGGTTTCGGCGAAGAAATACTACTCTTAGAGCCGCAGTGTTGTCCAATCATCTTCTGATTAAGTGATTGTGTAGTTACTTTCTTCTAACTCATAAATACAAAGTATTCTCTATAAAATACGTGCTTATGTTTATATGTTGTGTGTTATTTTGAAATGAGTATTTATCGAATGTTTTATACATGTGTTGTGTTGTGTGTGTGTATATATATATATATATATATATATATATATATATATATATATATATATATATATATCTACAAAGATGTTGGGTAGAACATGGATAGATAGTGGATGTGTGATGAAATAAAATGATGAGAGGCCTCAATGTTGCTGTTGATCTAGTCATCTATCGGAGTATGGATGACGACCACTGACTTTTTCTAGACAATCAAGTGGTACGCTGGCAGGTTTGTAACCTGTAGGTGTTGTGAACGATGTGTTCACCAGTGTACTCTATCCCCCTCATGGTTGTCTTTAGGACATCTATTGTCAAGGAAACCCCTTTGCAGTAATGCCCATCCCGATTAAAATCCTAGATTAGGTCCCTAGTAATAGATGTTATTTTAGGGACATAAAGTGAGGATAACAGGAATGAGTAATCGGGTTATTGTTAGTTGGTGAAATTAAATATAATTATTTATTGTGGGTTGAAAACCCTATATGCTCACCAGGCTCCCAAGCCTGACCCACTCAATTTTATTTGTATTACAGGTAGTGGCGCGAGAGCATAAGTTGGACAACTTGTGAAGATATTTTGTTTATAGGCCAGTAGTTGTGTATAACTGTTGTAAGGCTTATAATATGCCGTTTATGCTTTTGGTCTGTATCGGAACATGACATCCTGAGTTTTGTTATATATAAAAATACATTTCTTTAAGGAATGCTTTGATAAATTTTATTTATCATATTTTGTTTTGGGAACAAATTCCACAACTCTTTTAAATCAAAGGATTACTCTGAAAATTATTTTAAAAGCATAAATTAAATCGGTCTTTTCTGGTCATGATTTTGGGGATGTCACAGCATCCAACTTGTCGAGTTGCTCTGACATTATGAATGTAAATTAATTTAATTATACATGGGAGTCGGGATGTTACAGAAGCTCTACATTGAGCGTATATCATAGTGTTATGTTACGTATAGCACCAAAAGATTGACTTTTGACAAAATAGACTATTGGTCAAGTGGAGTGGGTCCTAGTCTTGGAAGGGAAAAATAGTCTTTTTAGCCTAAGAAGGGTTAGCTATAGACCAAGACCCTTGAATATGGATTATTACCTTAATTTATTATTAGGGTTTTATTATGTATATGATTAGTGTGAGGAGTTCTAGTATCAGCAAGTCGAGTGTGAGATTTGTCTGTTTGCGGATTGAGGTGGGTCTTCTCACTATATTGTGTAGCATATTAGCTGTCTTTATGACTCTTTCATTTGTATGTTAGGTTTGGCTCATTGATATGTTGGTTTGCGCCCGTTGATATGATGTGCTAGGCCCGTTGGTATGTTGGGTTGGGCTCGTTTGTATGTTGGGTTGGACCCACTGTATGGTATGTGGTATTTTGGGGAACTCACTAAGCTTTGTGCTTATGTTTTAGTGGTTTAACATTTCAAGGTACTTCCGTTTCTAAAGGGAAGGATTTGGCTTGACTGCACAACATTTCCCTATGATTTTCCGCATTAATAACTATTGTTTTACGATGATATTTGAGATATATTTATGTGATGTTTGGTTTTGGAACAATTGATTTATAGGTTTGATGGATTAAAAAAATATTAGTAATTTTTTAGAAGTTACAAGTTGATGATGAGGTGCAAAATATGGATCTACAGAGCTTGGAGCTCCCAAATGCTTCTCCAATGGACTCTTGCTTCAAGAACGCACACAACCCCACAATTAGGATTTTGGTGTTGCGCACCTTCACTCACTATAATTAGCTCCATGCTCAGTGTAGGGGATTAAACCCTCACATGATATCCTTTAAATACGCTCAGTGTAGGAGGCTGTCCTATGCTTAGTGTAGGGCACCAAAATGCAAGAATAGCAAAATTGAACTTAAAAAATTATACCTGAGAATACGGGTGTTACACTTCTCCCCTTGCTGCAAATAATTTATAGTAATTCTCCTTCATCTCCTCTCGGGATCCCACGTCCACTTAGAACCCTTTCGGTGCTGCCATTACACCTTTACCAAACCCACCACTTTGTTGCGCAAGGTCTTTGTCCTTTTGTCGGGGATCACAATTAGTCTCTCTATATAGTTCAGGCGCACATAAACCTGATTTTCATCTAAGGGAACCACTGCAGATTCATTAGCTAAACACTTCTGTAATTGAGAGACATGTAATGTGTTGTCGATCTGGCTAAGCTCGTCAGACAAAACCAACCGACACACAACCTTGCCCACTCGGATGATAATCCCGAAGGAACCAATATACCGAGGGCCCAACTTTCCCCGCTTCCAGAACCGGCTGACACCATTCCAAGGTGACACATTTAGAAGCATATAATCTCTGACCTGAAATTCGAGGTCTAAATGTCTCCGGTCAACATAACTCTTTTGGCGACTCTGCGCATGTAACACCCTAATTTTTTCAAACTTAAAAAAAGTTTTCAAATGTTATGGTTATAAAAATCATTACGGGTGTTAACCCAAATTTAACAAAAACAAGCCCCACAAAAACATTTATGATTAAAACATTGGGTGTTACCATTAAGCATCATAAAAACCATAACAAGCAAATAAGAATTATATCAATATCATTTAAAAAAAGAACTTAATAAGTTCCACTCTTGTAGCATCCCAACCGTCAGGTATCATTATTATTCCTTTTAGATTTTCATTTTTAAGGTCTACTCGACGAGTTGACGCTGTGACTCGTCGAGTAGCAGCAGGCCAGGACATGTCATTTAATGAGTGACTCATCGAGTCGGCATGGGGGACTCGACGAGTAGGAGCTGGCAGTGGAAAACCCTAAATTTCAGGGTTTTTGCACCCCTATATTGGATCATTAGCGCCTCCCACTGTCCTCTATCACCCCTTGAGAGCCAGAAACCCTAATTTTCGTGAGTGTGAGCATGGAGAGTTTTGGGAGTTTTGAGAAGTGAATTTTGTGAAGGATACTTGTAGATCAAGAGGCTAGCATCAAGGATTTCGTGTGGATCCCGAATCCACTCCAGCTTGTGCACATTTTGGGAGGTAATAAGCTGTTACCTTAACCTCTTTTCTTCTAGAATCATTCATATGTGGAGGCTAGGGCTTTCTTTGGTTATTCATTGAGGGATTTTGTTATGGAAGCTAGATCTAAAGCTGAAACTTTAGATCTAAACCTCTTCTGAGTCCTAAGTCCATAAAGTTTCCAGCTCTTGCAAGGATGAGACTCTCCTAAGGTGTAAAGCTCCATTAGAAACTTAGATTGGTTATTTAGAACCCTTAGGGCCTTGCATGCACGTAAAGTTTGCAACTTTACGTGATAAACATGCCCTAGAAGCTTGGATCTGCAATATAGAGCTGCTGCATGGCTTAGAAAGCGTCTGTATGGATGATGGACTGAAGGGACTCGGCGAGTCGCAAGGTCGACTCGGCGAGCCACATGAAGATGGCCATGTACTCGACGAGTTGGATGAACAACTCGACGAGTCTGTTGAAGATTGCCTTGAACTCGACAAGTCGTTCGAAGACTCGGCGAGTCGGCTAGGGTTCCTCCCAATCCCTGAACACGTATGAACTCGACGAGTTAAAGGGGAACTTGACGATCCAATCAAGGATTTTACGACTTCTCGAGTTCAGGGAGGACTCGACGAGTCGGTAAGCTACACTCGACGAGTCGAGTCAACATGTACTATTGAATTTGACTATGGACTTTGACCTTGACCTAGAGTTGACCAGTTGACTTCTGAGGGTATTCTGGTAATTTGGAGATTTATGAAAAAGGGGTTTTATGGTAACTATCGGTGGTGAAATTCGTGTTGGTGATCTAAGAGTAGAGCTTTCTAGTTCAGACGACAATTACGAGGTGAGTTATCCTCACTATACTAAGGGGTCTAAGGCACCAAGGCTGGACCATTGGATATGTTATCCTATCAGTGTTAGATGTTGAATACGAGTTGGTGTTGCATGCTAGTGGTTATGCCAGTTAGGTAGAATTGTAGGACTACCTGTGATGTTATATGATCATTGCATGTTCAATAGTTATGTTATATGTTATGTGGGTTAGCTGAGGTTGTACTGCTCCATGCTGAGCCAACAAACCCTAGGGTATTCCAGATATGAGCTGAGGGCCTGGTAGGCATTCCAGACTCGTACTGAGGGCTCGATGGCATTCTAGATACGAGCTGAGGGCCCGGTAGGCATTCCAGACTCGTACTGAGGGCCCATGGGTAGTCCAGCTTGTAAAGTTGTGGACCATTACATGCTGTTTCAGATTGTTATGATATGTTATTGTTGATATGGTTATGTGGACTGTATGTGTATCGGTATTTTGGGAGTAACTCACTAAGCTTTCAGGCTTACAATTTCAGTTATTGTTTCTGGTACATCAGGGGATCGCGGCAAGGCGAAGGCGTGGTCGTACAGCTCCTCATGTTATGTTTATGTTTTCTGGGAAAACTCTGATAATTAATATTTTGAAAACAAAGTTGTAATGTTTTGATGAACTTGAAATGTTTTTAAAAGTTTAAATTGGTTTGAAATTTTGGGTGTTAGAAGTTGGTATCAGAGCCTTGGTTTGAGTGAATTGGAGGAACATTCATGTGAATCCAGTCTCAAATCAAGGAAAGATTTTCAATATGGTTTTACATGCTTTTCAAAATAAGTAAAGGAGGATGCAGGGTGTACGATCAGCCGGAGCCAGTAAGTAGAACCCAAAATACCATACAGTTACTTGATTATGTGATATGTTAGAACAACATGCTAGAGGTAGGCTAGGGATCTTCAGGAACTACGTGATAGAATTGTCTGTTTATATGATGCCTGCTAGCCTAGGGTTTTCTTTATATGAAATTGACATCATTACTGTAGTTGCTCAGTGTATGCATTGTGGTTATACGTAATTAAGATCTTATAGCCTGAGAATGTTTGATTTAGCCTTATGTTCTGTTCTTGTTTGATTGGGAACTTAGGGTAGGATTGGATATTCGAAAGTCTATAGGGTCCATCATTATGTATGGCTAGCATACACTAGTGCTGCATGGTTGGTGAAAGTTTCATGGATGGGTGGGATGTGAGAGGCCGGAAGGTCAGTTATGAGATATTTAGCATTCCTCTAGGAGTGAGGATTGAGCGCTCGCTATGTTGTGTATTCAGTTAGGGCGTTGTGGTGATACTTGAGACAAATATAGGTAGGTGTGGAAGGTAGTAGGGGCCCATACTACTGAAAGCATAGGACCCATACGTGTAGCAAGGAAGTCACAACCCCTAGGGTGAGTCAAAAGTTGGCTCCCATATATTTATGTGGATTATCTGACATCTTGTGGTATGTTTTAGAATGGTGATGACGAGAAGCTTTGTGGATGGATCCGGTTCAGGGTCAGGATCAGGAAACAGAGGCCAGGAAGGGCCAACAACACTTGAGCAGGTGGTGCAAATGAGTACATAGGAGTTGGATGCTAGGATTTGGGAGATCCTACATGATGAGGTTGCTGTGGTGTTCCGGGCATAGCTGTCGGAGATGTTCGGGTCGATTAAGACTGCCACGGTGGAGTATTTTGATGAGCGCTACACAACCCTTGCATAGACAGCCGCCGCAGCAGCTGCATCAGTTGTATCTGCGGCTGGGGGAGGATTTGGTAGGGGTTTTCAGTACCGGGACTTCGATAACACGAAGCCCCCTACTTTTGATGGGACGCAGGATCCCATCAAGGCTATGAGATGGATTTCAGATGTGGATGGGTGTTTCTTCACTTGCTCGTGTCCTACTGACCAGCAGGTCAGGTGTGCTCTGAACCTGCTTAGGTCCGGGGCCAAGGACTGGTGGAGACTTCTGACTGGGTCGTACACTGATGATTAGAGAGTTGTTGTTACTTGGGAGCATTTCAGTAACATGTTCCGCGCCCGTTACATTCCGCGGGTTGAGCGGGAACGTTTGGAACAGGAGTTTCTGAGTTTGAGACGGGATGGGGAGTCGGTGACAGAGATCACCCGGATGTTCATTGAGAGGGCGATGTTTTGCCCGGAGTTTGCTTCAGAGCAGGCTCAGATGGCCCGTTATCTGAGCATGCTCAAGACGGATATATGCCAGTTTGTGTCTACTCAGCGATGTGATACTCTTCTAGAGTTAGAGGAGGCCGCCAGATGGCGTGAGTTGTAGATTGAGTAGCAGTTGAGAGAGAAGCAGGCCCCGACACCATCTCAGCTGGCACCGAAGCGGTCTAAGACCGCTGATACTAAGACCGGTGGTCAGCAGAGTCGCACTTGTGGGAAGTGTGGCAAGGATCATTCTGGTGTGTGTCGAGTTGGTAGTGGGTTCCACAGGTGTGGCAAGGAGGGGCATTACACGAAGGATTGTCACCAGGCCGCCCCAGTTCAGGGTACGAGGTTATGTTATCACTGCGATCAGGTTGGCCACATGAGGGCCAACTGTCCACTACTTTCCGCCAAGCCGGCACAGGCTCCTGCACTAGCTACGTTGAGGATTACCGATGGGAGGCAGGGTAGAGCAGAGCCTCCAAAGGCTCAGGGATGCACATTTCAGCTTACGGCCGAGGAGGCCAAGGCAGCACCAAATGTGGTTGCTGGTATGTTTCTATCCTTTATCTCATTTACTATATTTGCTATATGCTTATCTTTTGTACCTGTGATTAGGTACATTTCTAGTGAACTCCTTGCCTGCTTTGGTTTTGTTCGACTCGGGGGCGAGTCGGTCTTTTGTATCTCATACTTTTAGCAGGAAGTTCAGAGTGCCAGTAGGCGAGCTAGAGTGTCTACTACTTCGATCTACCGAGGGTGTGAGATGAAGATCTTTGGGGCACCTTTTCCGATAGACTTGATTTCGATTCCCATGATAGATGTATGCGTGATTGTGGGAATGGACTGGCTCAGCCATTTCGGTGCCATGATTGATTGCGAGGGTCAGCAAGTAGTGGTTCGAACCCCAAGTGGGGGAGAGTTGATTGTATATGGTGAAGGCACCAGAGTGGGATCAGAGTTTTGTTTAGCCGTCAGGGCTCGGCATTTCATTTAACACGGATGTGTGGGTTATTTAGCGTATGTGGTGGATACGCGGGTCAGGGATCAGACTCCAGTTTCAGAGGTTCTGGTGGTCAAGGACTTTGCTGATTTGTTCCTGGAGGAGTTACCCGGAGTGCCTCCAGAGAGGCAGGTCGAGTTCAGCATCGACTTAGTGCCAGGAGCAACCCCTATTGCCAAGGCGCCGTACCGATTAGCACCACCAGAGATGCAGGAATTGTCATCACAACTGCAGGAGCTGCTGGGAAAGAAGTTCATTCGTCCGAGCAGTTCTCCATGGGGAGCACCGATACTCTTCGTCAGGAAGAAAGATGGTTCGCACCGGATGTGCATTGACTACCGGGAGTTGAACAAGTTAACGGTGAAGACTTGTTATCCACTCCCGAGGATATATGATATTTTCGATCAATTGCAGGGTGCGTCATGGTTTTCCAAGATAGACTTGAGGTCTGGATATTACCAGGTTAGAGTGAGGGAGGAGGATGTGGAGAAGACCATGTTTCAGACGCGTTACGGACATTATGAGTTCGTGGTGATGCCGTTTGGGCTCACCAAAGCGCCAATAGTGATTATGGACTCGATGAATCAGGTCTACAGGCCAATGCTCGATCGTTCGGTTATTGTGTTCATAGAAGATATCTTGGTGTATTCCAAGACCCGATAGCAGCATGAGGAACATCTACGGGAGTTACTGGGAGTTCTGAGAGGGGAACGGTTGTATGCTAAGTTCTCGAAGTGTGTGTTTTAGTTACGAGAGGTCCAATTCCTCGGACACTTCGTTAACCAGGAGGGGATTTTGGTTGATCTGGCCAAAATCGAGGCAGTTATGTAGTGGGAGGTTCCGAAATCTCCCTCGGACATCAAGAGTTTTTGGGATTAGCGTGATACTACCGGAGATTCATTTAGGATTTCTCCAAGATTGCGGTACCCCTCACTCGTCTGACGAGGAAGGGGGTGGATTTCCGGTGGGGACCTGAGCAGCAGAGGGCGTTTGAGATCCTCCGACAGTGACTGTGTGAGGCCCCAGTCTTGAATCTTCCAGAAGGAATCGAGGATTTTGTGGTGTTCGGTGATGCGTCCATCACGAGACTAGGGCAGTCCTCATGCAGAGGGGACGGGTGATAGCTTATGCATTGCGGCAGTTGAAGCCGCATGAGACGAAGTATCCTACTCATGATCTGGAGTTGGGGGTGGTGGTTTTCGCCCTCAAGATATGAAGACATTACCTATATGGGGTTCGTTGCACCATATACACGGACCACAAGATCTTGAGACATATTATGGATCAGCCGAACTTGAACATGAGGTAACGCAGGTGGCTGGATGTAGTCAAGGACTACGATTGCGGGATCCTTTACCACCCTGGTAAAGCAAATGTGGTTGCAGATGCTTTGAGCCGCAAGTCAGTTGGGTCTTCCACCCCAACGATATGTATGAGGATAGTAGTGGACTCTCCGTTGGTGAGTCTGATAAGAGATGCCCAGGTTGAGGGCATGCGACTGAAGAATTGGAAGCTGGAAAAGATCAAGGGTGAGAATACCCGGTTTGAGCAGTATAGTCGGGGATTATTGACCCGATGCGGCCGAGTTTGAGTTCCGATGACTGGTGGGGTTAGGCAAACGGTTATGGAGGAGGCTCATAAGTCCCACTTCTCTATTCACCCGGGGGCCACCAAGATGTACCGAGATTTGTGTTTGAGCTACTGGTGGCCGTGTATGAAGCGCGAGATCGCTTGGTACGTCGAGAGGTGCTTGACCTGTAGGATGGTCAACGCTGAGCATCAGAGGCCGCATGGCAAGCTGCAACCCCTGGAGATTTCCATGTGGAAATGGGAACAGATCAAGATGGATTTTATCATAAAGCTACCAAGGGCGGTGAAGGGGTTTGATGACATTTGGGTAATCATGGATCGATTGACCAAGAGTGCCCATTTCTTGGCTATACGGGAGAGTTCATCGGCCGAGAAGTTGGCCGACGTGTACGTCCGCGAGATCGTGGCTCGCCATGGGGTTCCGGTCTCCATTGTCTCCGACCGGGATGTTAGATTTACCTCCCGTTTCTGGCAAAAGTTCCACGAGGAACTGGGCACGCGGTTGCACTTCAGCACAACATTCCATCCGCAAACTGATGGTCAGAGTGAGCAGACCATTCAGACCCTCGAGGATATGTTGAGGGCATGTGTCATTGATTTTGGTGGGAGCTGGGATTCCCACCTAGTGCTTGCAGAGTTCGCCTATAACAACAACTATCATTCCAACATTGGCGCCCTACCTTTCGAGCTGTTGTATGGGCGGAGATGCCGCACCCCGGTTTGTTGGGGTGAGGTTGGTCACAGGGTGATGGGTCGGACGGAGGTAGTCTTGTAGACTACCGAGAAGATTCAGCTGACTAGGCAGCGGCTGCAGACCGCTCAGAGTCGTCAGAAGAGTTACGCCGATCGGCGCTGATCCGAGCTAGAGTTTCAGGTCGGTGGCATGGTACTCCTGAAGGTCTCGCCCTGGAAGGGCGTGATCCGCTTCAGGAAGAGGGGAAAATTGGGTCCCCGATATATTGGGCCGTTCAGGATCATTGCCAGGGTTGGCAAGGTGGCTTACAGGTTAGAGCTACCGGAAGAGCTTAGTCGGATCCACATCACTTTCCACGTTTCGCAGCTGCGAAAGTGCATCATGGATCAGGAGGCGGTGGTGTCGCTGGATGATATTCAGGTCGATGAGTGCCTGAATTACGTGGAAAGGCCTGTGGCCATACTGAAGAGAAGGGTGAAGATTATGAGGAACAAGGAGGTACCTTTGGTGAAGGTACAATGGGAGCATCGGAGAGGGTCCGAGTGGATGTGGGAGCCAGAGGTGGAGATGCACACTACCCGAAGTTATTCGTTACAGCAGACTTCGAGGACAAAGTCTAAGTTAAGTGGGGGAGAATTGTAACATCCCAACCGTCAGGTATCATTATTATTCCTTTTAGATTTCATTTTTTAAGGTCTACTTAACGAGTTGACGCTAGGGGTGCATACGAGCCAAGCTACTTGATATGTGCATAATTAGTTCATATTAAGTATTCATTTGTTAACTTAATTATCGCATATTATGGACAAAAGGTACTTAAAAGTGTTAAATTATGTTTTTCATTCCAAAGATGAAGCTCGGAAGCGAAAGGAAGCGGGAGAAATAGTTAGAAGATTGAGAATGGAATAAAGAAGAAAAACACTAAAAAAGGCATCGACTCGGCGAGTCAGATCGTCTACTCGGCGAGTCCAATCGAAGAATCGAGAAGATAATGACTCGGGATCCCAGAGAGTTATCGCAATACGGGGAATGTGAGAGGGACTCGACGAGTCACCACTTGACTCGACGAGTCGGATCTTATATTTAAAGATAATTCCACAGATCGATGGGGATTCGACTTCTAACCTAATTTAGTCGACAATTAACTTCTGTTAAGCCGTTTTGAGGGTCTAGAAGGCGGCCGGAAGGCCGTTAAGCTAACGGGAGCAGAGATCGGAAGGGTTGGAGAGCGGATACATGTCGGTAATCATATGGATTGTTGATGTGACCATGTTTAGCATTCCATTGTGGTACTTTTTTGTATTTAGTTTCTGATTTGGGTGTAAAAACCTTTTACTTTGTGTTTATGATTGAATGGAACTTTGATTATTAGACTAATTACTATATTAAATAGTTTATTTGTGTTTAATTTATCTTGCCAAGCTTGTTTAAAGATCCTCATGTGTTAATGATGATTATTTTCTGTTAATTGTTAAGTGAATTGAGTTGCTTGAACATCTGCTCGATTGCTTGTCTCTTATGATTTTTGATGACCATCGAGATTATAAGACTAGAAATAATGAATGTGAAACTAGGATTAATTTGAGAATAAGTAAGTTAATGTGTGAGCCTTGTTTGATGACCATCAACAAGAGGTTAATTAAATGTCTACATTGATTAACTATATTTACAAGTCTTGCTTGATACGAACTGAACACTAGGAAGCATGTTAGTTTAATCAACTGATCACTGTTTGAATTGACTTGTTTGCTAAAGGATTAGTTATAGTGAACGCGAATCTAATCATTTTAGGAATCGGTGAACATTGAATAAATGAATTTGTGTATGCAATTGTCTATGTTTTTAAAGTGTAATTTATCTAAACCAAAGTACCTGAAGAGATTTGCTTTCCTGTTAGTTTATCGAGAGTTGTTAATTGTTAGTTTGAGATTTATTAAACCATTTTATTTATTATTTTCGTGTGACCTGTAACCTATAATCAAATATATTAAATTAATCCACCGTTCCCTGTGATCGACACCCGACTTACCTAAGCTATACTGTAATCTGACTAGGTACACTGCCTATAAGTGCATAGATAGTCTAAGTTTGTTAGGTTATAAATGTTAAAATTAGTGGGTACTTTTGTGCACATCACTACTTGTGAGCTACTCGAGATCGAATCGTTAAAAGCTCGACTCGAGATCGATTTTAAACGAGCCCGAGCCGAACTCGAGCTTAATATTAGGCTTGTCTATTAAACGAGCTCGAGCTCGAGCCTCTATTATTTGGCTCGATAAGGCTCGCGAGCCTAAACGAGCCTAAATATATATAATAAAAAAAATTATTTTTATTTTTACATATTAAAATAAATAATAATTTAATAAATATCATTTTAGGAAATTAGAGTATACTGTATACGAGCTGTGACCAAACCGAGCCCGAGCCCGAGCTTGTATAATACTTAACAAGCCGATCTCGAGCTTTATACCACAAGGCTCGAAACGATCCGAGCTCGAGCTCGAGCCTATAAATATTTAAACGAGACGAGCCCAAGCCTGATCAGGATCGAGCTCGACTCGGCTCGTTTGCAGCCCTAGTTGACGTTGTGACTCGTCGAGTAGCAGCAAGCCAGGACACGTCATTTAATGAGTGACTCGTCGAGTCGGCATGGGCGACTCGATGAGTAGGAGCTGGCAGTGGAAAACCCTAAATTTCAGGGTTTTTGCACCCTTATATATTGGACCATTAGCGCCTCCCACTGTCCTCTATCACCCCTTGAGAGCCAGAAACCCTAATTTTCGTGAGTGTGAGCTTGGAGAGTGTTTGGAGCTTTGAGAAGTGAATTTTGTGAAGGATACTTGTAGATCAAGAGGCTAGCATCAAGGATTTCGTGTGGATCCCGAATCCACTCCAGCTTGTGCACGTTTTGGGAGGTAATAAGCTGTTACCTTAACCTCTTTTCTTCTAGAATCATTCATATGTGGAGGCTAGGGCTTTCTTTGGTTATTCATTGAGGGATTTTGTTATGGAAGCTAGATCTGAAGCTGAAACTTCAGATCTGAACCTTTTCTGAGTCCTAAGTCCATAAAGTTTCCAGCTCTTGCAAGGATGATACTCTCCTAAGGTGTAAAGCTCCATTAGAAACTTAGATTGGTCATTTAGAGCCCCTAGGGCCTTGCATGCACGTAAAGTTTGCAACTTTACGTGATAAACATGCCCTAGAAGATTGGATCCGCAATATGGAGCCGCTGCTTGGCTTAAAAAGCGTCTGTATGGATGATGGACTGAAGGGACTCGGTGAGTCGCAAGGTCGACTCGGCGAGCCACATGAAGATGGCCATGTACTCGACGAGTTGGATGAACAACTCGACGAGTCCGTTGAAGATTTCCTTGAACTCGATGAGTCGTTCGAAGACTCAGCGAGTCATCTAGGGTTTCTCCCAATCCCTGAACACGTATGAACTCGACGAGTTAAAGGGGAACTTGACGATCCAATCAAGGATTTTACGACTTCTCGAGTTCAGGGAGGACTCGACGAGTCGGTAAGCTACACTCGACGAGTCAAGTCAACATGCACTGTTGACTTTGACTATGGACTTTGACCTAGAGTTGACCAGTTGACTTCTGAGGGTATTCTGGTAATTTGGAGATTTATGAAAAAGGGGTTTTATGGTAACTATCGGTGGTGAAATTCGTGTTGGCGATCCGAGAGTAGAACTTTCTAGTTCAGACGGAAGAGTTATCCTCACTATACTAAGGGGTCTAAGGCACCAAGGCCGGCTCATTGGATATGTTATCCTATCAGTGTTAGATGTTGAATACGAGTTGGTGTCGCATGCTAGTGGTTATACCAGTTAAGTAGACCTGTAGGACTACCTGTGATGTTATATGATCATTGCATGTTCAATAGTTATGTTATATGTTATGTGGGTTAGGTCAAATGTTTTTCTGAAATAAAAGATAAAAGTTCCATTTTATGGTTATTAGTTTTACAACAACAAAGGAGATTAGTTTTTTTTTTTTTTTTTTGAAACGGCAAATACCAAGCGGAAGCCCTTCCACCTTTTACAGCGGAAGCCCGGGTTCGAGCTCCTTTACAGGGCAAACCCTCACCCTTTTTAATGGGATTCCAAAGGAAAATTCCCCATGAGTTGCCACCAACGGGAGTCGAACTCTCCACCTTGTCCCTCAATGGTTATAAACCCAACACCTCTTACTTTCCCAACTGGGCTGGACTTCATTGGTAGGTGATTAGTTGTATAACAATCTTTAAGAAACTTTTCTATGACAATTTACATTTTAAAAAAGATATAAATGCATTAAATTTATTATTAAATAATTACTAATTTTAAATGATTAAAGATATTTGCCAAATAAAAATATAAAACAATTGTTGATACGGTAGTGGAGATCCCTTTTGAAGGAGGGTTGATATTGCATTGCCATAGAGATAATTACAAAAGCTGATATGACAAATTTAAAAGAAGAATGACACATGGTCTAATTTCTAAGATGACAACGGGGTGAAAACTCATATCACACTGAGTTTTCATTGGGGTTCTCTTCTAATGCTTTCTGGATGTCATCCTGCATCATGGAACAACATCAGATCAAACCCAAATCACATATTTCTATGAAATGTTTAGTGTGTATATATATATATATATATATATATATATATATATATATATATATATATATATATATATATATATATATATATATATATATATATATAACAAGAAACATATGGTGTGTAATGTAGTAGTGTACCTCAAGGCTGGATGGTTCGGTCCTTGGGCCAACTCGACGTATTACTTTGCCTTTCTTACTAATTAGAAACTTCGTGAAGTTCCATTTGATGGTTGTGCCCATATATCCACCACCTCCATTTGCTTTCAAATACTTGAATAATGGTGCTGCTTCAGTGCCATTCACTTTTACCTGGTTTCTTAAACAAGCAAACATATGAAAACAAACCCCAGGAATTTAACATGAGGATGAAAAGTGAAATGGATGAATGAACGAAAACAATTTACTTTTCCAAAAATTGGGTATTCAGCACTGAACCTCTCACAGACAAACTGGACTGTCGCTTCTATCGGCCCTGGTTCTTGCTTCAAGAACTGATTGCAAGGGAATGCCAATATCACAAAACCTGATTCAAGATTTTGCTTCAGCTTCATAACTTAGGCTTTGAAACCTAATCAGGTCAGCTGAAGTTTCATAACGTAAAGTAGCCTTCTAGTTTTGATGCTTTATAGTCTTGTGAAGTACAAGAAACAGGTGTTTGGATGTGAATATCTGATTATGATTGTGACTTCAAAAATCATAATCAAGAAACCATTGATTGGATTAATGATGGTGATAGTATGTGATTTTACATCTATTATTGGTCATTCTGTTGTGTATGAAATTCAATGACAAGCAATATCTCGGATACAATTACTTACGGAATGATACTAAAAAGTGGGTATGAGCTTATACCTTTATCCTTGTATTTCCTGTAAAGCTCGGTAAGTTGGGTGTAATTCGAATTGGTTAATGCGCTGTTGCATTATAACCAAAAACTGATTGATCAGAAACGAAATCCAATATGAAAACAAAAACTCAACATTCAAACCCTCAAACAAAAATGAACATACTAATTAAACACGCATTATGCAATACGATCGAAAAGGATAATAGGAGTATTATAGAAACAACCATTTTGAAGCAACATTGACGATAAGCAGAACTTTCCCATCGTAGATGCTAAGATCCACGTCCTTTCCACTGCTATCCTGCATCTCAAATTCAACGAATTTAAAATCGAATGCGTCCGGTTTCACTTTCAATGCCTTTCAAAATCGCATGAATATGAACCCACATTCCACGAATTTCAAATAGAATGATCTAGGTTCACTTATAATGAATTTCAAATCGTATGAATCTTAATTGAAATTTGAAAATTTAACGATTTGACAATCGATGATTATGGAAAAATACCTTTACTGTGAAATCATGAACTGATGAATTGTCATAGACAGAGGAAGTGGCACCCATTTTTGGATTTCCGATGATTTTTGAAGAAGAAGTAGATGATCGATCATTTTGAGAATGAGAAGCAGAAGCCACCAATTTTCTAGATTTGTAATTTGTATCGACAAACAGCTCCGATTCTCCCGCGACTGATATATTCTTCAGACAAAACTACAAAAATGGTCCCTTTATGTCAAAAAATAACATTTTGGTCCAAAAAGTTTTGGACTAGCTTTGAACTTTGATTTTGTTGCGGGATTGATCCAATTTTCTTTGAATTTTTTTATAATGACGATTTTGCCCTTATTTTTTTTAAATATTTTATTTATTTAAATACTTTTTTGATTAAAAAAAATAAAAACAAAATTTCATTTTATTACAATAATTAAAAAAAATACCATTATCCCTATTCTTCTCCATATCTCTCTTTCTCTTACAACAAAAAAGAAACACTTTTCAGTCTGACTCTCTCTCTCTCTCTCTCTCTCTCTCTCTCACACACACACACACACACACAATGTGGTGTTATCTCTAAATCTATGTTGTCGAATCTATGTCAGTCGTAGCTCAACATCTTTGTCGGAGAAGAAGCGATGGTTTCATCATCGAAGTCGTTGTTGTTTGTAGATGACTGACGACGACAAAAACCTAGCTCTTCGTATCAAGATTCGTTTTCTCCGGTAGTGGGAATCGATCAAGGAATCTGAGGGTTTTTCTAGAAGCTTTTCCTGATCGGAGCTTGGTGGTGGTGGAGACGACGGGGGGATGATTCATCCTAATCGAAGTCTTTACTGAAAAATCGATGGTGGTAGTGTTTTTGACATGTGGTGGCATTCAACAAGAAGGATGGCCGAAGAAAGAGGGTGACGGCTCCGGTGGCATTCGTCTTTGTTTTTTCAGATCGAACCTAAGAAGGACGACTGCTGCTAGAAAATCGACCATAGACGTTGGTGACGAACAGATCCGGTGACACAGGCGAAGTCACCGTCGTCTTTTTTTTTCATATCTATGAAAATCGATGGAGGACCAACTGGTCGTTTCCGGGAAAACGATAGTGGTGGTGGTGTTGAACTGGTGGCGATGGTTTACAGATGGTAACAATGGTTTCTAACTGGTAGCGATGGTTTTCGATAGGTGGTGGTGGTGGTTGTTGTTTATATTATACTTCTGTCGAGATAAGAATATATACGTGGACGATCAAACAACAAAAATACATATAAAATAGTTAGGTGGCCCAAAGTCAGTCATAACAAACTTATGACTGAGTTTGGTAGTAATTTGATGAAGGAGACCTACAGACGGAGCTATGAGAATAATATCATAAACATATAATAATACGTAAGTTGTCACCTTATATGTGTGTATGATGAATAGGGATGAATTTGTGCGACTGTGTTGCAATCCAATTGTTAGAGCATGTTGATCAAAGCGATGATACCATGATCGCAGGGAGGGGGGGCTGTTTGAGGCCATATAACGAGCGTTGAAGATGACAGACATGTTCGGGAAATTGACAGTCTCATAATCCAGGTGGTTGGTGCATATATACAGTTTCTTGAAGATTACCATGAAGGAACACATTCTTCACATCAAGCTGGTGGATGGGCCAATGTATGGATATGGAAATGCTCAATACTATGTGAATAGTGGCCAGTTTGCTACAAGTCTTGCCTTATAGCGAGATAGAATGCCATCTACATTAAATTTATAACAAAACAACCACATAGATCAGACAATATTGACCCCCAAGGGTCGTTGAACAAGTGTCTAAGTCCCATTCGAGATAAGTGCATTATACTCTTCATGCATGGCATAATGCCAGTATAGGTCCTCAATATCCTGAACATGCAACCGTGGAATGGGAGATAGAGTGGAGACATGAAGGTTGAGTTTGTGAATGGGTTTGGCAATTCCTCTCTTAGACCGTGTTTGCATACGAAAAATGTGGGGAGGAAAGGGGTCGAATTCAATTGAGACCAAAGGTGAAGGAGAGGAGTGTGGACTCTTGGTTTGAGAGGGTGGGGTGGAGGAGGTTTGACGTGTAGGAGGGGGAGACTTGGAGTTGTTCTGGTTTGGGTTGGTGGAGGGGTTAGTTTGTTGGTTTGTGATGTGTATGCAGAAGGGTGAGGGTGTATTGTGAGTGTCCCCAAGAAATATGTATAATTATAGGTCGTTAGGGGGTAGCATATTGAAAGGGAAAGGTAGTTTCATACAAAATGACATGGGGAGAGAAAATGATTTTGCAGGTAGATAATTGAAGGCATCGATACCCTCGATGGTTAGCGGGATACCCAAGGAATACACATGGGGAGGATCGAGGTTCATGTTTGTGGGATGTGGTGAGATGGGGAAAGCTTAGGCACCTGAAAATGCGAAGGTGGTTGTAAGTTGGGTGAGTTTTAAATAAACGGATGTAGGGGTTTCATTTTTGATGGATATGGATGGAAGAATATTGAGGAAATGTGTGGCCATGTGATGGGCTTCTACCCAATACGTGGGAGGGATATTGATGTAGTGTACAAAAACAAACAAAGATAAATAAGAGTGAACTTGTTGATTCTAAAAGAATAACCAGACAATCTCTTCAAAACCACGTTGATTCTACAAATACCATGGAATTGACTTCAAAATCTAGGTTAACACACACAAAATTTTGGGAGAAAACTAAAGTTCATAAAATTGATCATCAACCATGCAAATTACATCAGAAATATTTAAATAAGAAGTAGAAATTAACATAGATCTCTAAAGGTCCATGTGCCAAATACAAACCCAAAAACAAAACCCAAAAGTTAAGGGAAAATAACAAAATTATTCATAATTCCATTTAGAAAGCGATTTTCAGACTCAAAGTTGGGTAAGTCCCCTTTGGATACTTATCACGACGTACTCCTCATTCCAAGCTTTGATTTGGCTGGTTGTAGGCCCAAAATGGAGCCTCATAGCCAAAGTTATGGAAAAATCCGTGAAGCCCCGTAACCTGGGTTTTATGAACACAATGTTTTACGTTAATTAAAAATGAAAAGTTTTTTTTTTGAAAATGGGATGTTACATTTGGACTGCAACAGTTTCCACGTCGTGGCCATCCTCTTGACACGATGTTGCAACCAAGCCAGACACGATCTTCATTAAATGACGTGGCCTCGTCGTGTTGACCTTTTCACCACATCGCAACATATGGTTTTCCCAAAAACCTTATCTTTAAAATCATCGAGTCCTCGTCTGATCAATTCCGGGAAACAAGTGTTACATCTTTCCAAACAAAATCCTAAATTGCATCACTGCTATCCATCAATATCATTATTCCTTGCCACCTGAGAACCACTAGTCGTAGTAACTAACATCGGAGAAACCCTAGTGTTGCTATCGTTGACGCTGAGTAAATGCTTGTTTTCGTACTAACCATTGTTGTAATCCTCCACCTTCGTGAAACTCTAAAACATTTTCACTTCATCATCATTGAAAATTTTGTCATGTGATTGATTTCGTTCGTCGATTATTTCAAGCACTTCCCTAGTTTTGTCAAAGAACCATTTTTATTTTCTTTGTGGTGTATACTTATTCAAGTATTTGGGTACAGGGAAAAATACTCGAACCCAACGGGGCAGCCTGAAACCCGGACATTTGTGTTCGGGGAAATGAATGGTATATATATATATATATATATATATATATATATATATATATATATATATATATATATATATATATATATATATATATATCGTGAAGGAATAAAGCTTTCGTAATAATTTCTTTTAAAAGGTTTATATATCATAAGAATCATGTTTGGTGTGGAATGTGATACACACATCCAACAAATACGATTGTAATGGTATATATTAAATATGTTACCGTTTTATTATAGTTCGTTTAAATTATTAAGGTGTTTAGTAAACCCGATAAGATATCACAGACCTGATTCGAGTAGTTCTTGTTTGATTTTTAGAATTAAAAAAGACACAGCCAAAAGTGTATTTTTCTTAATTAAAAAGTATAGGGATCAAAATTATAAATAATCTATTTCTAAAAACTACATGGACCAAAAGTATAGTTTTCTAAATTAAAAACTACATAAACCAAAATTATAATTAATTTATTTCCTTAGAATTAATAATTATAGAGACCAAAAGTGTAAATTTCTAACTTAAAAGACTATAAACTAGAATTAATCTATTTTGTTAGTGTTAAAAACAAGGACTAAAATTGTACTTTTCTAAATTGAAAATTATTTCACCAAGTTTATAATTTTTTTTTCATATTTAAAAAGATTATATATATATATATATATATATATATATATATATATATATATATATATATATATATATATATATATATATATATATATATTAGAAGTGGGATCAAATGAGAACACCCAAAATGTTGAGAACGCGAGAACAGATCTGAATCATTTAAAAAACTAAATCTAAGGTTATTATCGAATGAGCCATTTATGTAAAGTTTTAAAAGTTACTAGTATTAAAGTGTAACTTCAAATGGTGATAAGGGTATTATATTAATTGGATCTTTACCACCGTTGTTTAATCTCTATAATTCCTCAATCACTCACTAATTTCCTTCCATTTCCCGTCTCTCTCTTCATCTCTCTCTGTAAACCTAGATAGGCCCCCACCCTACATCATTGATCCACCACCAAAAGGGAATTGATGAAGCCAAAAAAAGGAAAGGGAAATAAGATCTCCAAATTGATGTTGATCGAAGGAGAAAGATTCACGAACGGAGCAGGGATCAGGAGGCATAATCGATTGGGGAATGTTCGATCCTCGTCTGATCGAGTGACAATAAACGACTGATCTACTCATCATGGTGCAGAAGAGGCGTCGAAAACCGGAACTTAATTGGAGCAGCGTTTCGAAACCGAAAGACTCCTTTTACTCGGGACTCCGGGAGCCTCGGGGCTTCCTTAGGGTGCTAGGGGGTTTTTCCTAGGGTTTAGGGGGTTAAAATGGGCTAGAGAGAGAAAGGAAATGTTGTGAAAAACTCGGAAACCTTCGCATCCTTTTATAGGCGCTTAGCATCTCGGACTACGCTGCGCGTTCAGCAGCTACGTTGGGCGTAGTTCGGATGGGGTTGCCAGCTCGCACCAGCTGGCTCGCATTTCGGAAGAGGATAAGGACCGAGGGTACGCTGGGCGTACCGAACTCCGACGCGGGGCGTAAGGCGAAGCGAGGCGACGTGGCGTGATCCAAAGGGCGCTCTGTGATCGGCGATGGACGGCTGTGATGAGGCCACGTCATCTATCTCGCATCAGATTTCGCAATTTCGAGTTACAACTTCAAAAATTCGTAACTTTCGCGTACGACCTCCGTTTTCGACGTTCTTTATATCCACGGAATCCTTGTTTCGACCACTACAACTTAATATAAAGATAACAGGCTTATCTCACACTTTGATTTTGACGCTTATTTTTATTCTTTATTAATTATACATTTATAATTAAATAATAAACACATAAACACACATAATTCACATAGTACTCAAATATTTCAACTTTATTACTTCAAAAAGAGTTACAATAGTTGACCTAGACTATTACATTGACAAAAATGTTTAGCCCTGAAACTCGGGCGTTACAACAGACTCGGCGAGTCCAAGACAATCTTCTAAGGATGAAGATGAACTTGACGAGTTGTTCATACAACTCGGCGAGTCAAGGACAGGACCTGTGTATCAGTTGATGATGAACTCGACGAGTTGTTCATACAACTCAGCAAGTCGGATGAGGATTCAGTTGATGTTCATTTAGAAGGAAAACTCGTCGAGTCATCGCCTAACTCGACGAGTAGAGACGGGTATGAGGTCTAATGGAAGGATAGGGACTCGGCGAGTTGGCAAGCCAACTCGGCGAGTCATGTCAACTTGAAGTTGACTTTGACTTGGTCAGGGGTAAAATGGTCATTTTACCCTAAGAACAATTAGTAGTGTATGACTAAGTGTTTTGTGGGAATTTTAGCCGGAGGATTTCCAGAGCAGCAGCGGCAGCAGTCAGAGGATTCCCGCACAGTTCGACAACTACTACGAGGTGAGTTACCTTCCAGTAGCGGTGGGTCTACGGCCACAATGCTGGCCAACCAGTAGGGATCGTATGTTAGATGTTTGTCTTTGTGATATTCATCTGTGTTGCTACTACCTAATATGTTATATGCTAGCGTGATATGATATGTGATAGTGATAGAGTTCGGTTGTTTGGACCAAATGGTAGGTTAGGCACCCCAAATATGCCTAACAGTATGTCATGATATGTTTAGTTGCTAGCATGATATGTTATATGAGATAGAGGTAGTAGGAGGGGGAAAAGTCTCCGAGATTCGGTTGTTAGTACCGAAGGGTAGGTCGGACACCCCATATATGTCTGACAATAGATTATGCTATGATATATGTGATAGTAGTAGTAGGGGGTGAAATAGTCCCCGAGGTTCGGTTGTTAGGACCGAAGGGTAGTCAGCACCCCAGAATGGCTCGACATGGGTAGGTCAGCGCCCCATAATGGCTTGACATGGGTAGGACAACACCCCATAATGGTCGCATGGGTAGGTCGGCACCCCAGAATGGCCGTACGGGTAGGTCGACACCCCAGAATGGTCGTACCGGGTAGGTCGGGCACCCCATAAATGTCTGGCAGTATGTATGTGATGTGATTGTATGGTATGTGGTGCGATGGGGGAACTCACTAAGCTTCGTGCTTACAGTTTTCAGTTTTGGTTTCAGGTACCTCTTCAACAAGGGGGAAGGAGCTGGCGCGGTAGCGGCGCATCATACACACGCTCTTTGTTTTCCGCACTATGAGATATTCTGGGATTTGTACTCTGACATTATTATGTTTTGCGATTCAGTTTTTAGATACGAGACATGTTTTTATTAAATTATATGATCGGATGATATTTTGTTACAATTGTTTTTGTAACACCGAAAATTTCAAACAATTTTTCATTTAAAAATAATCGTTTAATTCTTAGAAACACTTGTTTAAAATCTCATTCATAATTGAATTACAAAACATGACTCCATTTTCACTTATATAGAAAACCAGGATCCTCAAAACATGACTCTTTCTCTGGTGTGTACAATCAAGCCGGTGTCGTCCCGTGGTCCTGAAAGAAACCTGAAACACATACATAAAACAAAACACTGTAAGCACGAAGCTTAGTGAGTTTCCCCAAAATACCACACACAACACATATTAGCCACACGAGGCTCTAACTCTGTGGGTCCGTGGATCCTGCTCTGTGAACCCTCTGGTTCTAACTCTGTGAACCTTTCGGTTCTAACTGTAGGAACCCTCCGGTTCCAACTCTGAAAACATGCACAGCATAAATCACATAGAAATAATGCAGTACAACACATAACATACATAGCATACAAATACTCTGTCACATAACTCTGGTTACCTACTCAAGGTAAAGTATAGTGAGAAGACTCACCTGGCAAGCAGAAAGCAGATATCCCCACACTTGAATCTCGAACTCGCCGCCGCCTAACACGTAAGGCATATACTCTCATGAATATAACTCTCGAGACTAGAATCAACCCTCTCATGGCACCCTCTTAAGGGTAAAAGACTATTTTACCCATCTCTTGGCCCAAAGGCCACATCGCTGACCAAGCCCTAAAAGTCAACGGTCAACTCTTAGTCAAAGTCAAAGTCCTCAGTCAAAGTCAACCCTCCTGGTTGACCCTGCTCGTTGAGTCAACCCGCCGACTCGTCGAGTCCCCATGCTCAGAACTTCCCCAATCCGCGACTCAACTCACCAAGTCACTCCGAGACTCGCCGAGTCCCACAACTCTGAGTCCACTCGCACACAACTCACCGAGTCATCCCTTGACTCGCCGATTCTCGACTCAACCAGAAAATATTGGGACTCTTCGACAAGACTCTCTGAGTCCAACAGCAGACTCGCCGAGTCTAAGGCTATCTTCAACCTACTCGCCGAGTTGTTCATACAACTCGCCGAGTTCCAGGCCATCTTCATCCAACTCGCCGAGTTGTTCTTCCAACTCGTCGAGTTCCAGCTCATCATCAAGCAACTCGTCGAGTCCACCCATGTGACTCGCCGAGTACCACTGGTCTGAACTCATACAGAAGCATTCCAGACCATGCAATTGATCCAAAACATAGATCTAGCCTCTTACAACTCATCCATCACGTAAAGTGGCAAACTTTACGTGAATCCAAAGAGATCTATGCATTTTCACTCTAGGGTTTGGGTTTGGGACAAAATAGCTCCATCAACCACTCACAAACAGGGACTTTCATGCATTCCAACCCTTCTCCATTCTAGATCTGAGGTAGCAACCTCAGATCTAACCTCTAAACTCCAATACATCCAAGGATATGGTCTCTAACACCCCCAAAACGATGCATCTAAGAAATAGCAGCTCAAAAACGAGATATTACCTCAAAGGAACGCCCCAACTGCAATGAAACTCGAATCCAAGCAAAGCCCCTTTGCTCTAAGCCTCTTACCCTTCATGATTTCCTCAACAATTGCTTCTCCAAGCTTCCAAATGCACTTGATCCACTCACACACAAGGGTTAGGGTTTCTAGACTTGAGGATTAGTAAGGAGGTTGGGGGAATGGATGTTATGTTCTTTATATAGGGCTCAACCCCGAGAATTAGGGTTTTCTCCACTCAGCGCCTACTCGCCGAGTCGGCCACTTAACACGCGACCAAGTCGCGACTCTACTCGCCGAGTCGCTCTTTCCCAATTTACTCTTTTAGCCCTTCAACTCTACTCTTGATATTTCAGGATGTTACAGTTTTGCAAATCACTTAATCAAAAATGAAAATTTTGGACGTGAAAACTGGGTCGTTACAGATCTACTCTAAATCGATCGACGAGTATTAGGCCAATGTGCCGATTTCCAAAGTGAATCTCGATTTCCAATGTGTTGTTTGAATCGCATACAGGTAATTCGATGCATAAATTGGATGTCAAATATTTGATACATAAATCGCATACAACTTATCTTCTTCCACTATTCGAGCAAATACTTGATTGCATATCGTCTTGGTTACAAATAGTCCATACCTACATCTAGATTCAAGAGGCGACTTTCTTTTGCATGTGTATGTTGCTCAGGTATGGTACTTTACTCATTTAAATCGACTAATAGGGGAAGAAGATAAGTTGTGCACATAAGGTGCTCGATGAAATGCCCGAATTCAGAAAACTGGAACTTGAATGCTTGTTTGATTATTTCTCAATCTTTTCTTTAATTTTTTTTTTCTGACGATATTCAATGAATGAAAATCAAAACTAACCTTTTGCTACACCCTCAATGACAAGCGAAAACAATAGAACATTCAAATTTATCTATATTTATGCAAACAAAACTACTTAAATATTTCTATCTGTTTGCCATTTGTTTTTTTCTTCCTTTTCTGCAATAATCATACATGAATATAGCTATAATTATACATGAATATAAGTATAACCATATATACAAGCGTTTGTGAATAAATGAAGATGTATATATACATTCTCCATACATTATTATAGTTTGTGCATTGTTTTTTTCTAATATCATTGAACTTATTTTACAGGCATGAATTTAAGAATAATAATGATCACAAGTGCCTTTGTTTTTTGGTGTGATGTTGGATACTAGCAGAAAATCATAAATCAAAGCTGGTTGAGTCTCACTCTAACTCATAGTAGTTGGATATAAGAGGCATATAGATCAAGAGGGTAGCATGAGACGATAAAAGCAAGATTTAGATGCACTACAAAAGGCAAAAAACACCAGCATCATTAATCGTTAATGATTACTAGCGATCCAAAGATCAAGAGGTAAGTGTTGAGTCCCTTTCATTAATGATTATAACACTTTGATGCATTAATGATTATACCACTTGATGTAGGTTTTGGATACTAAAGAAGATAAAAGAACCAACAAGATTACTCAAAGATATGGTTTTCAGTCTCACCAATTTATACTAACAGTACAAATAATATCATAACTATTTAAAAAATTTCATACTTCATAGACAATAGTCGTTGATAAAAGGTTAAAACTGATGAATTAATCTAGTGATTTGTGTGTTAGGTCCATTGAGAAGAAATAAGGAAACAAAATAGCAATTGGAAGCAAATTTTCAAGAAAAGAGAGCTTGATGTTTCATATATGTATTCTTTTATGTTGATAGAAAAACAGCTAACTTATGTATTGTAATTTCGTTTTTGATTAGAAGTATATTTCATTTGTGATTGAAATGTATTCAATATTGATTAAAGGTATTTGTATATTGGTTGAATAAATGATAATCAACATATATTCGTGTTTATCATTTTCTTTTAGATGTAATTTATGTACTATTTTGTTATATTCATTTGTGATTAAAACAATATCCATTTGTGATATTTGTGAATAATAGTGTATATTAATTTATTTGTGATTGTGAATAGAAGTGTATTAAAATGAGATCGTAAATAAAATAGGATTCATTTGTGATTTGAGGCATACTAATTTCCTTTTAAAGAAAAAGAAAAGATCATAAATTATTTTTCGGAAAAATCATCATAAAAAAAAAATTATATATATTCCATTAACTAAAAAGAACTATTAATTTTTTTAGGTAATTAAAATCGTTATCCCTAGATTTTAGGAAATCATTAATTAGTATTTATATAAGGTTATTAATATACCCTTATAAAATGATTGGTTCAGAATTATTCTCGCGTTCTCAACCTTTTAGGTGTTCTCATTTGATCCTCTCCATATATATATATATATATATATATATATATATATATATATATATATATATATATATATATATATATATATATTTTGACATGCCATTTTGCAATCTTCCTTGTCACTATCTCAATTTCTACTCAACATCTTTTTATCTATCAAACGGCTTCAAACCAAATAAGTTTCTTTAATTATCTTTGTATATACATAAAGTATACTTTTTTTTTTCACAACTTAATTTTTTATTTTTGGCTATGTACTTCACAACTTGGAGTATTCCACAACTTTTAATATAGGTTTCTCAAATGTGGTAGTATTCAAAAGCTTTTTATGTTTTTCAAAATTAGATGTGTATAGAGGTTATAAAGTTGTTGAGAACATGCCGACTTTGGTACATAGTTGAAAATAAATATGTATTTCGTTAAAAACATATCCTTCAACTCATATATCACAAATTGGAAATGATTTTCACAACTTTTATATGTCAAAATCAGTGTATGTTTTTGTTACAAATTAGGATATACAGTTTGTTACAAACATCCTATATTTGGTATAGAGTTTAAAAACAACGTTAATGGCGCTAAACATATTTGGCAACCCATGGCTATTTGGCCGTTGTGAAAAAGTCCACATGTTATGAAATATCTTTTTAATAAAAATGTTTGTATTTTTCGATTATTTGATATTACATGTTATCTTGCAGGAGGTGGCATTCTAATAACAACTCCGTAAATTTGACTAATTATATTGCTAAAGTTAAGAGTTATATCGTAAGGCTTTTTTTAGGACAACATGTTTGGTGTCGTGGTTGGATGCCTTTGGCCATTTTTAGGGACCCACTACTTATCAATGTTGTCCTCTTTTACCAGATCTAGTCAGATTAATCGACAACCACCAACATATCTTCATTCACATTGGAGGTTATAATCTTCATTTTGGCCGAATGAGTTTTGTTTGATCATGAGATTTTGATTCTGTTGTGTTCCTGCAACATATACTACCCATGGACGACTTAATAGTCGAGTATTTCATAGGGTAATTCACATCGGCCGGTAAAGAACTCCTGCAACATATACTACCCATGGACGACTTAATAGTTGAGTATTTCATAGGGTTATTCACATCGGCCAATAAAGAAGTACAATGATAATTGAAATACATGGTTACTAGAATAACATATTCATTGTTTACCATGTAAAAGTTAAGAGTTGACCTCATGATTTCTGAATGTCTTTCTAGAAAGAAGATAGTTAGCCATGTAGCTTAATTGGACCAAATTTTGAAATACATTTGAAAACCATATTAAAAGGTGAAAATCTTTTTTCTTCTCTTTTTTCTAATAAAAGAATCCTAATTTTTCCGCTTGTTATTTTTTTATAATTTATAATTTGTTTTCATACTCAAAAAATGACATGTGTCTTATGATTTTACATTTAAATTTAAATCTTCTTCAAAATCTTTCAAAATGTTTGATAATCAATTACTAAAACAATCAATTATAAATAATCTTTTATTCCACTTATTTATTACAATTATGATCTTTTTTCTGAACGACAAATCTAACCTATTCCTATACTATTTTTTTAATTTTCACTTATGTCCACGATGTGACTTGTATCATCAGCTCAAAGAATGAGGACAACATCTAATACCGCTGGGCTAAAAGTCATTTGGTTACAATTATTTTCTATGTTATTTTAATTTATCAACTTTGTATTATACGTTTATAACATAGTATAAATATAAATGACAAAAAAATGACCGATCAAATTAATTGGGTGGAATTAGTTAGGTTGATTCCGCAGCACTTTTTCTAACCATAGTTTTTTTGAATTCATAAAAAATAATATTTTAAACATGCTTTAGAAATTTATTAATAAATTAATAATGAGTTTTTTTAATAAAATGTGTATAAGCTTATAAACACCTGAGTATATTTTACAAGACTTTGAACTTGTTTGTTTCTCTCCTTTTCAACTATTTTTAATTTTTTTTTACCTAACCTCCCATTATCAAAAAGGTATAACTCAGATTGATGTATCTAAACTTCAAGTTCATTGGGTCTATAATCCATTAGGAAGGGTCTCATGAGGAAGAAATTATCCACAACATAAAAGCATGATGGTTAAAATGGAGAACTTAAGTTTTATGCGATAAGAAAGTTATAGAAACCAAGAAATGAATTTTATAGTGGCAGCAATGACAAAGTTGTGTATGGTTCTAAATAATAGCTAATTGAGAAAGGCATGAGAAGAAGACAAAAGCCATGGAAATGAAGACATGGTGGTGGACACGTGGCAGAACTTTGTTAGGGATGATATTGAACACCACAATCATAAGTTCACTCAGAGTGGCATCGATCACCGAAAAAGTAAGGGAAGGGAAATTGCGATCTTTAGACATCCATAGGAGACAACCAACAACCGCAATTAGGAAGTTGGAGACCATACTTGTCGATGGTACGATGATGAGAGGATGTTAGAAAAAAAAAAAAAAGACAGAATGATAGTATCATTTTAAACTAAAGGAGTAAGGATATGATCATTGTTTATACTTGACACTCTTACCGCCTTAAATGCTTCCTGCTATATAGGTAGTATATGTTTTTGTTGTGTGCACTCATGGAGTATTTACAAGCTCACTCATGGTCATCTTTATTTTCAATTTTATTGCTTGGATGTCTTTTTTTTTTTTTTTTTTTTTTAAATCACACAATTGTAGTTTATTTCTAATTGTGGGCCAAGTTTTCATTTGGAGGGAGGGCCCAAATTTCTTTATGTGTTGGAGGTATCTATAAAAGCAATTCCAAACGCCTACATCTTAGCTTTCCCTTGCCCATTCCTATAGAACTAAGAGGGCGTTATTGTTAATTTGTTAAATCGATCAATTTCCACATGTATAATTAAATTATCCCCAGTTTAGGCAAACATTATTATTGTGTATACCAATTAATGATGGTAATTCAAATTTGTGATTTTAACAAGACTGGCATCAACGACATTTTCATAAAACTGAATGCATTTAAAGAAAATAATAATAAGCGAAATTTTTATTTACTCAACTAGTCCTCCTCCTTTGTTTATTCTCTAGAAAATGAGGCGAAGCCAATGAAGCCTAAGCCTAATTAGTAAAAAACGAAAAGGATTGTTCTTAAGTTTTAGTAAAATTTTACATGGTAAAGACGAATAAACCATTCTACTAACCATCTACTTATATAGTTATATTGGTACTCTGAACAAGCTCCAAATGTGTTTAGATTGAACCGTTGTGGGTTGCCTTGTCTTCTTTGACCACCTAACAAAAATAGAGATTATTTGAACAAGTACCAACAGTGTGTATGTAGAAATTTAGCAGATAATAATAAAAAATGATGTAAAAAGGAGTGAGACATACTGTGGGTCTTTGAGCAGCTAGTCTTCTGGTTGAGGGTGCCCGGGCAACAACTGAAGCAGCAGCTGCAGCAGCCACCCGTATTCTGAAACATTTAGTAATGACAATGTAAGTTTTAGAGTAGTTTAATTAGATTGACTAGAAATGTCAAAGTAAGAATTAGATACACTCACCTTTTATGTACATCTATATATACATCAGTTTCATCAACAATTTCCTCCTGCAGCACAACAGCCAGAGAGAGAAACTGTTTTATTTAGCTACTGGGGAATAAAAAACATGGACCGAAATAATTAAGACAAAGGAACGATGAGCAAGATACTTGTAGAAGCTCTTCAAAAACGTCTTCGAGTGTGATGATGCCAATGACTTCTCCTTCTTCGACATCATCAGTCAGACATGTTATACTTTTTGCTGCATGCTGCATGGTTGACTTCAAAGTCTTGTCAATATCGACCACAAAATCCGATTCTTCTTTAAGTTCAGACAACAATGGTTTAGTCAGTTGCGAATATTTGTTCCCATTTTTCGCAACTAATTTATCAGTAGCTGGAGGAGGAGGAGGAGGAGGGTCTTTGCTTTTGACTCGGACCACAGCCGCCATATGACTGCCACCTTTTTGAAACTGGTTAAGGATGTCATACAATGGCATGTCTGCTGGAACCCTGGAACATAAAAATATATCATGAATAAGAAACAAAAATAAATAAATAAATAAATAGTGAAATACACTTGCCTTGGGATTTTCCTAATGGAAACAGCACTAACTGGAGTCTCTGTTTCTGCTCTAACAGTAAGAAGGCTTTTCACCTATTAGGTGTAAAATGAAAAAGGAAACCCAGCTTTAGAGGCTTTTACAACAACCGAAGCCAATATAACAGGTTAGAAGATTTGGGAGTGTGTGGATTTACCAGTAGGAGTCCGATGATGTTCCTAGGGTTCCCAGAATAGACAGGAACACGGCTATGGCCTTTGGCAAGAATTTTCCCAATTGCTTCCCTACACGATATCAAGTACATGTAAATCAATAGAGTGTCACTGTCACAACAACAAACATGAAATATAAATCTTTTAGACATGCTATTGCCTATTGCTAACTAATAAGAATTAACAAGAAACATGGGAGACTTGGCAGTGGAACTCACCAGTCCAACTTTGAATTGACATCCAGTGAGAATGTTGATTCAATAGGTGTCATGGCCTCCTCTGCAGTCTGCACATATTCTTATATGTTACATTCATGTCATGTCATGTCATCATCCTATTAAACAGATACATCCGAATAAATCAAATACTTAGGGTAATGTTGTAGTAATTTTCATGGGGTATATTTATTTGAGCTAAGCATGCATTATGTGCTAACAAGAATACAATGAAATATTAGGATTTTAATAAAAGTAGCTTTCAGTGGTGCCATGGATATCAGCCAAAAAGAAGAAAGAAATGGAGATACCGCTAACACGAAGCATATCTACAACCAAATTGCTCAAAACAAGATAATACAAATCACCATATATATACATATATTGCTGAAGGATAGCCTTGTCTAAAGAAGTTGCCTATTTATAGGTAAATAAAGTATAAATAAAATAATAATAATAAGTGTTACAATGATATATTTCCTGCAAAGTATACCTTTTCTGTCAAATCAAGTGCTCCACTTATGATGGTAGTCTCATCATGTGTAAGTTCACCCCCTTTACCAGCCTATAAGGATTTTTCAAGAGAAACAACAAAAGGGAAGAGTACAAGTTATAGAAGATAAAACATGCTGGATTTTCATGACTTGCAATCATATTCATATCTCTTAGCTGTGTAATGCATATGCCAATGTTTAGCTTTGTGCAACAAATGAAGGTTTACCTCTTGGCCATGAATGGATACAAGGGCTTTCAACTGGGCCCGCCGAAACAGAGCATCATTATGCCCGATTAAAGCATCCAAAACCTGCAAATGTGTCAGCTTTATTAATTCTATATGCTGCATTTGTCATAGAAAACTCAAATGGCTTTAGATAGAATAAATTTACTATATAAAAACTCAGAGAAACAGGGATCTTATCAATCACAGCAATCGTCAACTACACTTTAGAAATTACCTTTCCAACAGGATAAGCAATAGGATAACAAATGATCATCAAAACTCGGACAAGCCCCACAAAATTAGCACCCACAGCAAGCCCATATCTTGTTGATATTGCTTGTGGAATTACCTGGTATATTATAATACTTTAGTCTTCATCATGTAAAATATCTTATTGTAGCAAAAAGGAATATCATACAATACCAATAGCTAGTTACATACCTCTCCAAATATCAGCACAAAGGTCACTGACAACAACACTGCAACAGCTGGATGAAAAATCTTATCCAGGTAAATAGGAAGAGCCTGCAGGGGGTTACAACTTAGAATTGTAATCAGTGACTATTAATATACACAGGTATAAACATCACAATAAATGTGAAGCCTATAAGTTGTACATTGAATAACAAAGTTCACGATTTTCAAAAATTTATGTTCATATAACATTTACACTTCCGACTCTTTATGCAAATAAATCATCAAATACAGCAGCATAGAAACAAGAGACACTTTTTTACCAGTTTTCTTTCAATAACATGATAATTAAAATTCCATCTCATAAAAAACTTAAAAGATACTACAAACAACAAAATGAAAAGATGCTATCCCATTAATGGACAAGCTAAAACATTCACTCCTAGTGGAAAGGTAGTATCAAATGACTGGTGCATATGCAGACGAATTTGTAGAATAGTTATATTTGAAACATAGATACAAACAATGATCAAACTTGCTATCATCAAAGAGAAAAATAAATAAATAAATAAATAAAAATAAAAGCATTAGATGTGAACTCACCTCCATGGCAGCAGCATTACACAGAAGCAGTGTTACAAGAAGCTGGTGTTGCTTTTGGACAACCGGGAGGATAGCAGCTGTGAGGGAAGCAAATATTTAATGGAATTTTATGACCAAATAAAATGAAAGCAAGTACAGTTTTTTATTTTTATAAGAATATACTTTGTAACCAAGAGTAACATAGTATTCATTCAAGCTGCAATGGTTAATTCTTGCAAGCCTCTTGCATACCACACAACTAAACAATTTCATGAACCAACCATAAATCTAACAGAAATATTCAAGTTCTAATTTCTGGCTATGGCATCTAGAGTTCACTAAACGACAACTGATCCCAAAACAAAGGCTGGATTGAAATTTCCATCCTCTATATATCGAACCGAAGAATTCTCATTTGGCTAATTTTGGAGATTTGATGAACACCTATCATTTAAATTTAATATTTAAAAACAAAAAATCAAGTTCTCTACCTAACACACAACCGAGTTTGGTAGACTTGTTAGAAGAGATTTAGCAATATAAGATGAAACAATTTTTTCACAGTTCAATCAAAACTCAAAAGGACTCGGTCAAAATTGAAACGCAACCAATAAATTAATGGTACCTGCTTGTTTCTTCTCTTTGTTGGTACCACTCCTATGAAGAATCTCAAGCTCAACAACTCCCAAAGACATCAGTCCCAAGGTTAAACCGGACATGATCCCCGCAAATAATACAAGAATACACGAAACTCCGGCATAAACAAACCACCAAGGGTCTCCGAACTCAATATCGTTTGAATCAGTGACTATAGACCTCCTCGAAAGTCCGGCACCGGCGGCTAGGGCAAGGGTTAATGTATTCATAATTGTCCTCGTTTCAGATTCTGCGAGAGCCACGACACGAGGTTTAAGGACCAAGAAGAAGAGACAAAGAGGAGACCTGCGTTTGAGAGAAATGGAGGCAACACATGGCTTAAAACCTCGATGAACCGGTGCACTCCGAACCGCGAAAGGCGGGCCAGTCCTACTGGCTCTTTTTGAAAGTTTTCTACGTATATTTAATTATCGTTAATTATTGTTAAAATACTATTTATAATACAAACCCAAAGGTTTCTTACTTTCTACTTGATGTTAGCAATGACTTCAGCGGCGGACCTATAAGCTATAACAGGATGTCGACAGTAACACACGTAATTTTACAGATAGAATGTCAACAAATTACACTGTAACAGAAATATTGAAAGATAGCAATCTATTAGGTCCCACCCTAAAATTATAATCTTTTTTTTTTTAAACGGTGAGCAATAACATTAATAAAAAGCTGAAGCGAGAAGTTCAAACAATTACAAAAAAGAGTTTAGAATTAGAGATATACATCAATTAAACCAATCAATTACTAAGTTTTGATCTATTATGACTCCCAAGTATATGTGCTGATACTAATGTCGCCGTTTATTCGTGAAGACAATGACATTGCGGGTCTTCCATATAAACCGTAAAGTTATGTACACAAGAGAGAGTCTCAGTTTCTTCATTTTACTCCACGTGTGCACGAATGCACCGTATCAATCAACTACGAACAAGGCAAAGACATTCGAGCGATAACAAAAGACCACTCTAACAACCATTTCCATAAATCTGAAGCAACGTAACAGGATAGGAAAGTATGATCCAGATCTTCCACCATGGAGTGACAAAAATGTCATAATTTCAAATCCACCACAATCTAGGGGTGAACATTCGGACCTTCAGATCGGGAACCGGACTTGGACTTGGACTTGGACCTGGTAAGCCTCAATAGGTCCAGTCCAAGGTCCACAAATATCTGCAAAACCAGTCTGATCCAAGAATCGGTCAAGTCCAAACGCTTACTCCTACCGTAATCCCCCTATTTAATAAGTTTGCATAAGTTGGAACTCTATTTTTAAACAACTGTCACATGAAACAATTAATCTTTAAGGGTATCCATTTGTCCGGGTTTGTCACAACCCCGGTCAAGACGGCATAACATGTCGGGCTGTGCGACTTAGTTCATGGATCGCAAGCAATTGGATATATAGCATAAGTAAAACAATAACAAAACAATAGTTGTATTTCATCTTGAAGTTTGAATATAAGGTTCTTACAGATAATAATATAGTACATGAATTGTAACATCCCAAAAATACAGTCTAAAAATTTTTGTTTTAACATTACTAAAAAAAACATAAATAACTTATTCACATATAAATCATAAGTCATGTATCAAGTCTCATATCAAAATATATCAGAGTATAAACATCTCAAACTAAACAAATGGTGTGTGCACTGCAATCTTCCTGAGCTCCTCTTTTGAAAACTGAGTACCTGAAACCAAAACTGAAAATTGTAAGCACAAAGCTTAGTGAGCTCCCCCAAACTACCACATACCATACAATAACATATAAAGCAACTATTGGGCCTTTCCCACTACATCGGACCGAAGTTCGGAAACTACATCGGACCAAAGTCCGGAACTAACCAGGGCCTTGCCCTCTGCATCGGACCGAAGTTCGGAAACTGCATCGGACCGAAGTCCGGAATTAATTGAACATAGCATAGCATAATCATAACTACTAGCATAAACACATATACTGCATACTGCATCGGACTGAAGTTCAGAACACATAACACAAATACATGCATGAGTCACGAAGACATCAAGCACACTGAACTACTGCATCGGACCGAAATCTGGAACTACTGCTATGTAAACGGGCCGACATTGTGGCCGTAGACCCGTTCCTACTGGAAGGAAAACTCACATGCACTGCTGAACTTTGTTGATAACCTTCTGGCTGCTAACCGACAATTCCCCGAACTTGCTGCTCCCTGAGCTACCAATACCAATAACAACACTTAGCCTAACTGCCCTCTAGAAGTCAACTAGGTCAACTCTGGTCATGGTCCTTCTCAAGGTCAAGGTCAACAGTCAGAGTTAACTTCCAGTTGACTCGACTCGTTGAATTATTCTACTAACTCGTCGAGTCCATGCTCCTCAAATCCCAAAACAACCTCGACTTTACTCGTCGAGTCTAGCAACAACTCGACGGGTTCTCCTTCAACTAACCATTCGGGACTATCATCAACCGACTCGCCGAGTTGTTCTTCAACTTGTCGAGTCCATCTTCAAAAGCTAAGGAGATTGCCTTGGACTCGTCGAGTACCGTGATCTTCATGTCCAAAATGGACACAGACTGGTTGAGTCCTTCTCAAACCCCACTCGCTGATCCGACTCATAAACAGAAGGGTTTGGGTTTGCGGCCCGACTCGTCGAGTCCATGAACTGACTCGCCGAGTTCATCTTGTGACATCTCTATTTGCCGATTACAGTCCATCCCAATACCTCCAACTCATAGATATGGACTCCTTAAGCTAGCATTGCACGTAAAGTTGCTAACTTTGCGTGCATGCAAAGTGTTATGGGGCTAAACACTTAATCCAAGCTTCAAAGAAAACCTAAGTCATGAAATGGGACCTTAGCCTGGATAAAGCCAACAACTTTGAGCTTCTAAAGCTCAAGAGTGTCCAATCCATCCTCAAAGGCTTAATAATTGGGTTAACCTTGGAAATGATCCAAATGTGACCAAAGACAAGCTAGAAAGGGGATCTATCAATTGAAAGCTCAAGGTCCAGACTTTTACCTTCCAACAGTTGCCAAATCGATGTGAAGGCTGGATCTACACTTCCTTCCTTGCTCCTTTCTTCCAAGCCTTCAAAATCCACTCCAATGGACCTTAATATTCACCAAAAGCTCCAAAAATGAAGTTGGGTGGCTAGGGTTTTGGGGTTCTGGACGAGAGAGGTTGTAATGAACCATATGGAAGGGAATAAGATGCTTAAATAGGGTACCAAGTCCTGGAATAGGGTTTTACCAACCCAGACCAGACTCGCCGATTCCATTCGCCGACTCATCGATTCGGTCACTTACTCTTCCACATTGAGCCCGCTCCGACTCGTCGAGTTCTTCCTTGAACTCGACGAGTTGACTCCTTTGACTAAGGGCTTTTCTTTCCTTTCTTGGTCTTTCGGATTCTGGGTGTTACAACTCTCCCCCACTTAAACTAGACTTCGTCCTCGAAGCCCGCTATGTCCAATTGTTCTGCACTCTGCTTTCAACACTCATGTCGGAAGAATCTAACTCCCGTTGACCACTTCCATTGACCTTTCACCCGGTCATTCAGACTAGAACTAATCCTTGCGGATAACAATCCTCAAGGGCACTCTAATTCCCCTAACGATCCTGAGAAATCAATTTACTCAACTGGCCAAACCCTTCGCAAGGCCCTAAATTCTGCAGATGAACGAATTCCTTGCAACAAGATCACATTTACTCCGTCTGAAGTCTGTTGTCTCGAGATGGTCTGAATCCCTGACAGATCACTCATACTAAATCATTATAGATGAACCCCGCGGGGGTGACTTAGCATTACTCAGCAATTTGTTACGCTTACCATACATGAGATCCTCAAATACCATTACCGCTGGAGACCCAAAACTGTCTGAAACACTAACCTGCCTGAAAACACTGAATTGCCTGGAACACTGTACTGCCTGAACACTGACTGCATGAAACAGCATGTTGCTACATGGCCGCTTTCCAACATCAATCGAGACCTTCTTGGTCTCAATTCATTCATCAGTCATCTAAAATATCGGGTTTCAGCCCGACTACGGAGCCAAAGGGCTCCCTATTTAGTCGCCTCACACGACTTCTGAACAAAATCCTTCTCTGGAACCAGTTGCCACTAGTTATCATGTCACTAAGGCTCTAACAACCCCCTGAACCAATTAATCAGGTCCGTGCATCAGATCCTGATGTTACCAAACCATGGCTAAACGTGATTGCTACATGACCAATTGTAGCCATATATAACAAGTAACCCGAAGCAATCCATTGCTTCCCCGATCTCAAAACTGCAGTGGCATTCCTACAGTCTTATCACTGGCTCAACTAGGTCTAATCCATCCAGATAGTTCCAGAATCTAATCCGTGGATTTACATACCTTTACTGCTATGCCCAAACTGGTGGGTACTACTGTTCATTTTGCGTCCTAACAACACGCTCATGCTGTCTACCAGCCAAGTGTATTCTACGGCTACACCCGCAGTCTCACAACACTCTAGCACTACCTAACTACTAGTGAATGCTACGGCTACACCCGCATACTTACAACACCCTAACACTATCTGGCTGCTAGTGAGTGATATGGCTACACCCACAGACTTACAATGCCCTAACACTATCTGGCTGCTAGTGAATGCTACGGCTACACCCGCAGACTTACAACACTCTAACACTATCTTATTCGTTGGTTACTGATCCGAACACATCCGACGACGCGTATACACACGACCTATTATTCAAGAACCCATGTCCTGACTGGAATCCCCAACCCGATTCCCTAAGGCTTGCTGGCAAACATTATGGGAACGCGATCTCGTTACTGGCAAGTTTTTCCAAACTTCCATCTCACACTATCCTCAAACCATACAGCTACCTGGGCTGTCTTCCTTTCTGACAAGGATGCGAAACTTATCCCAGTTTCAAAACTACTCCCACTTCTAAATCCTTGGATGATTCTCCCCCACTTTGATTCAACCGACGTCTTACAACACACAATACTGGAAGGATTCTCAATCCTTCTTACCATTCTATGCGCAATCTGTTGAAAACCACGCTTACCATTGCTAGTGTGTCAATACTAACCAGTCCAAAAGATCACACCACTTCCAAGAACGCGAATACATCTCTAGTAGTAACATGCTAGACCCAGTAAGCTCCGAATCTCAATTGGAGACCTCGGAAACTCCCACTGTATCACGACCTCTATCTTAGTTGGAACAACTAGAATACCCTTCTGAGTGACAGGGTACCCAAGAAATTGCACCTTGCACAACCAGAACTCACACATACTTGCTACCGCTACTGCATCCGAAGTAACCTGCTCTACAGGGAACGTCCTCCAATTCTCATTCTAAAATCCAAGATATGCAGATGTCATATAACTCAATCACAAGCAGGCCACAAAATTCCAAAGTATCATTATCATTACCAATGCAGAACCTTAACAATAGAGTCATTACAAATGGAGAATTCAAACGGCATACATGTGATCAAGTGCGGCTCGATCTTGACTTCCTGCGGGACATTGGGCACCTGAACCTGGACTCTCTCCACCACCAAAACAAGACAGCAAGACTTGAAATGACCAGGCTGGTGACAATGAAAACATATCTTATCCTTCTTACAATCCCGATACACATGCCCCCTTTCCCCGCACTTGAAACACCTGAACTTGTGGCAAGCAAACCCATGAGTTCCTCCACACTTACCACACACCTCAAGGTCCTCCCGACTTCCAACATCCAAGTTAGCTGAATATGACTCCTCACTTCTTCCCAATTGTCCTGAAATAAGTGCTCGCTTCCTTTTACCACACTGCCCATCCAAACCAATCTCCTTCTCCCGAGCTACCCCGACTACCTCATTAATCGAATGAGTAGTAGTTGTCTGACCCTGAAACTTAGCAGTTAGCCCAATATTGTCGGGTAGTTCTTCGCGTACTGCTCGCGACTCCACTGCAGACAACTAAAGAGCCCTGCTTCCCACCGCAAGCGCCTCTACTCAGCCCTGCCGACCGTCGGTGATCCTCAAAGTGGCAGGGACAGGTGCTAACATCTCGACTGTCGGAAGCAAACTCGGGCACTGGTCCTTCCTGTGGCCCCACTGACTGCAAAGGAAACAGATTAGATCTGGCCCCTGAATGGTGGTAACAGTACAATCTTTGCTAAAATGACCAGTCCGACCGCACCTGAAGCAACCAGAATCACCACCACTACCACTCCTACACGCACCCTTGAGCGTCCTGCCATACTTTCTGCATCGGCTTCGGCTATGATAATCCCTCGATCTCGAATCTGGCCCCTTGGGCCTTTTGCCCGAACCCGTGGCTACCTGAACCTCATCCGGCTTCCTCTTCCTGATCTGCTCCAGATCAATCTCCCTTTTTCTGGCCCGAGCAATCATATCCTCCAGCGTTTTGCAGCTGGACCTGCTCACAAACTGCCTGATGTCATATCTCAGCATTTCATGATATCGAGCTTTCTTCATTTCCTCGTCCGCCACATACTACAAAACCAAGAGATCCCTCTCCCTGAACTTGGCGGTGATCTCCACCACCGTCTCAGTAGTCTGTTGAAGATTCTGGAACTCTCGTGCCAGCTGCTGCACCTCAATAACTGGTGCAAACTCAGCCCTGAACCCAGCCGAGAAATCATTCCATGACATCGCGTCCAACGTGACATCATCCCTCAAGGCATGAACAGCCTCCTCCTACCAATCCTGCGCTCTGCCCTTCAGAAGGCAGGAGGCGAGTCTGACCTTGTCCCCCTCGGAACACTGGCTCGCGCAGAAAGCGTTGACGTCTGCCAACCATCTGATGCTAGCAATGGGGTCCCTACCCCAATGATAATCTGGTGCTCCACAAGCTCTAAACTCTCAAAATGTCAGAGTACGCGCTCCTATCAAAGCCATCATCTCTACGCGAAAGGCTCCATGCCTCTCATCCAAAATCTCTAGTATACCCTCCTTGATCGTGCCAAAGATCACGTGAGTCTGGTCTAAGATGTTGTGTGTGATCTCAGCTGATACAAGCTCTCTCATACGTTTCTCTAGCTGCTCGGTCCCTGAACCCGAGCCTAATCCCTCTCCGACGCCTGATCCGCCCACTGGCCTTTCATGCAACGTCACCATGCTGAAAACATATCACAATAGCTATCAAAATACACTTCACTGCTGAGGGATTACACATACACACTACAAGTTTCCTGGCTTTGTCTTAGACCCTCTTGAATCGAGTATGAATCCTCTGCTTTTAGTAGTACGGGCCCATCCTACCTTCCACATCTATCCGTACTTTCCTCAAGAACTGCCTTGACTCCACCAAGTCCCTTCCACTGCTGCAGATCTCTGCTACTCTCATACTATGCTTGCCCTAGGGAAATCTCTGACTCCACCCAAACCAGTCCTCAACTGCTGAAGGCCTCCTTGTAATGCCAATTAGCCATCACATGGATACCATCACATGCAACGAGTCTCAGATAATCTTTCGAGTAAGGGACTCACCCCTACAATGGTTAGGACTTAGACAAGAGCTACGCAATAGGGTCAAATCTAACACTTTGATATTATTCAACCCTGATTGCATGTGACTTAACGTATCCACCTAATAGCTAACTCCCATCACTCCGAGTCCCACAAAGCACAAAGCAAGCAGCATTCAGACAAAGGAAACTAACTCAACAGGTTCTATTTACATAACAAGAAACTACACTAGTATGCGATATACGCTCATACTATCAGACATAACCTAAATAGGCTATCCTACTACTGTCTACTCGATACTAGCATGCAACTCTCGTACAACTGAAACACATATAGCAGGCACATAAGGCATCCTTCCTAGATTCTTAATCCTAATCTAGCATGTTGTTTCTAATATAGCTAATATCATAACATACCATAAACTTGTATGGATAATTTGGGAGTACTTACTTGAGCCCGGCTGATTGCATGCACCACACCCTTTTCTCTTTTCCAAGTTCCTTTCTTTCTAAAATTCTTTTCGGTTTTTCTAAAACTCTTTTCTTTTCTAAAAGTCCATTTTACAAATTTGATTTCCTTTTTGAAAATTCCTATACCAATCCCTCAGTTTGAGTTCAGATACACTCAAAAGTATGTCCGAATCCCTCAAACCAAGGCTCTGATACCAACTTGTAACATCCAAAAAATACAGTCTAAAAATTTTCGTTTTAACATTACTAAAAAAATCATAAATAACTTCTTCACATATAAATCATTAGTCATGTATCAAGTCTCATATCAAAATATATCAGAGTATAAACATCCCAGGCTAAACAAATGGTGGGTGCATTGCAATCTTCCCGAGCTCCTCTTTTGAAAACTGAGTACCTGAAACCAAAACTGAAAACTATAAGCACAAAGCTTAGTGAGCTCCCCCAAACTACCACATACCATACAATAACATATAAAGCAACTACTGGGCCTTTTCCCACTAGATCGGACCGAAGTCCGGAAACTGCATCAGACTGGAGTCCATAACTAACCAGGGCCATGCCCTCTGCATTGGACTGATGTTCGGAAACTACATCGGACCGATGTCCGGAACTAACCAGGGCCTTGCCCTCTGCATAGGACCTAAGTCCGGAAACTGCATCGGACCAAAGTCCGGAATTAACTGAACATAGCATACCATAATCATAACTACTAGCATAAACACATATACTGCATACTGCATCAGACCGAAGTTCGGAACACATAACACAAATACATGCATGAGTCACGAAGACATCAAGCACACTGAACTACTGCATTAGACCGAAATCCGGAACTACTGCTAAGTAAACGGGCCGACATTGTGGCCGTAGACCCGTTCCTACTGGAAGGAAAACTCACCTGCACTGCTGAACTTTGCTGATAACCTTTTGGCTGCTAACCGACAATTCCCCGAACTTGCTGCTCCTCTAGCTCCCGAGCTACCAATACCAATAACAACACTTAGCCTAACTGCCCTCCAGAAGTCAACCAGGTCAACTCTGGTCACGGTCCTTCGCAAGGTCAAGGTCAACGGTCAGAGTCAACTTCCAGTTGACTCGACTCGTCGAGTTATTCTACTAACTCGTTGAGTCCATCCTCCTAAAATCCCAAAACAACCTCGACTTTACTCGTCGAGTCTAGCAACAACTCGACGGGTTCTCCTTCAACTAACCATTCGGAACTATCCTCAACCAACTCACCGAGTTGTTCTTCAACTCGTTGAGTCTATCTTCAAAAGCTAAGGAGATTGCCTTGGACTCGCTGAGTTCCTCCTTGAACTCGTCGAGTACCATGTTCTTCATGTCCAAAATGGACACAGACTGGTTGAGTCCTTCTCAAACCCCACTCACTGATCCGACTCATAAACAGAAAGGTCTGGGTTTGCGGCCCGACTTGTCGAGTCCATGAACTGACTCACCGAGTTCATCTTGTGACATCTCTATTTGCCGATTACAGTCCATCCCAATACCTCCAACTCATAGATATGGACTCCTTAAGCTAGCATTGCACGTAAAGTTGCTAACTTTACGTACATGCAAGGTGTTATGGGGCTAAACACTTAATCCAAGCTTCAAAGAAAATCTAGGTCATGAAATGGGACCTTAGCCTGGATAAAGCCAACAACTTTGAGCTTCTAAAGCTCCGGAGTGTCTAGATCTGTTTCCAATCCATCCTCAAAGGCTTAATACTCGGGTTAACCTTGGAAATGATACAAATGTGACCAAAGACAAGCTAGAAAGGGGATCTATCATGTAACACCCATAAAATTTATGCCAAATTTAAACTTTTAATACTAACAGAAGAATCAAATAGTAATTGTTTTTACAAAACATTTCCAATTCATTTATCATCAGAGTGTCCCAAAATAGATCATGAGGATGAGGAGCGGTACGGTCACGCCTTCGCCTTCCATCGCTCTCCTGAAGTACCTGAAACAATAAACTGAAAACTGTAAGTCTGAGGGCTTAGTGAGCTACCCCCAAAATACCAATACCACGCTGGCAGAAACCATAGCCATAACGATCAATCAAACAACATACATACTGGGCCATCGGTCGGACTGGTCCGCCCTACTGGGCCTACATTCTATCTGAATCTATCCCGAGCCTTCGGCATGACTAGTCCACCGCGTGGGCCTACAGTCTCCCCGGACCGCTCAAAGGGTGTGTTGGCCTTTAGTACAAAGCAGGACCGCCTCAACCCAACCAACAAGCAACTAACCATGTACGCATACTATCATATACTGGCACATACACATAGCAAACATATCTATCTCATTTACCATCAATCATAAAGTTTCACTCGTAACTAGAGCATCGACCTAACAGGTCACTAACATACCAATCCTTTCGGATCATAAAAGTATAACATACTATCTATCTTGATTTCGATCTAACAGATCAGAATCATATGTAGCATACCATGACAACCGATCTAACCGATCTCTAGCATAACAACCATCCTAAACAGGATGAATTCTAGCATAGCCATAACATAACACCCATCCTAAACCTGGATGAAATCTAACATGGAAATAACAAAAGCAACCATCCTAAACCAGGATGTAAATCATAAAGGGCCGGCCTTGGTTCCGTAGACCCTATCGATATAGTGAGGATAACTCACCTCGCAGATGTCGATTCGAATTGCAAATTCCAACTATCGGATCACTTGACACCGGCTCCACCACCTATAACCATAGCACAATATACTCATAAGTTCTTACTCTCATGAGACACCCCATAACCTCTTAGTAATTCCTGATCAAGGTCAAAATCCTTAGTCAAGGTCAACAGTCCATGTTGACCTCAACTCGCCGAGTACACTCGGCCACTCGCCGAGTCCATGGAGCACATTCCAACTCGCCGAGTCATCGGAGTGACTCGTCGAGTTCCTTCGAATCCCGATCAATCCTTAAGGCCACCCGTCGAGTTTCCTCCTTGCAACTCGACGGGTACACACGCATGCATATCCAAGGGAAAATCCATCCGACTCGTCGAGTTGTTCTTCAACTTGTCGAGTTTTATGGTGATCTTCATCGAACTCGCCGAGTTGTTCATCCAACTCGCCGAGTTCATGACCATCTTCATGTGACTTACCGAGTCATCCTTGCGACTCGTCAAGTCCATCCAGTCCTCTTTCCATACAGACTTGTTTTGAGCCATGCAGCGGCTCCAAATCACAGATCCAAGCTTCTAGGGCATACTTACCACGTAAAGTTGCAAACTTTACGTGCATGCATGGTTATAAAGGTTCCAAATGTCTATTTTAAGTTCTTAATGGAGCTTCAAGTCCAAGAGGGACTTCAACCACAACCAATACAACAACTTTACGACTCTAGTATCCAAGGAGGGTCCAGATCTGAAGTTACAACTTTAGATCTAGCCCATAGCTCACCATCCCAACTTGAAAATCCATAAAAAGCCCTAGAACTCAACAAAAGGGAAGAAAAGGGAAGTAAGAATGGCACTTTGATACCTTCAAAAGATGCTAGCTGAGGCAAAACCCGCTTCCCACTCCTTTCTTGCTTCAATTTCCTTAGCACTCTTAACTTCCTTCCTCCAAGATCCTCTTTTCCAAGATTCAAACCCACACCAAGGCACACACACACGAATTAGAGTTTTAAAGGCTCTCAAAGACTGTAAGGAGGCCCAGAGGAGGTTGAGGCTCCTTTAAATAGGGGTGCAAACCCCAGGATTTAGGGTTTCATCTGCCAGCTCCTACTCGCCGAGTCCCAAAGTGGACTCGCCGAGTAGGTCACTAAACACGTGTTCTCACCCCGCTGCTACTCGACGAGTCGGTCGACCAACTCGTCGAGTAGAGCTTCATCCAGAAATTCTTAATTAATTAATACCTGAGGATCGGGGTGTTACATATCAATTGAAAGCTCAAGGTCCAGACTTTTACCTTCCAACAGTTGCCAAATCGATGTGAAGGCTGGATCTACACTTCCTTCCTTGCTCTTTTCTTCCAAGCCTTCAAAATCCACTCCAATGGACCTTAATATTCACCAAAAGCTCCAAAAATGAAGTTGGGTGGCTAGGGTTTTGGGGTTCTGGACGAGAGAGGTTGTAATGAACCATATGGAAGGGAATAAGATGCTTAAATAGGGTACCAAGTCCCAAAATTAGGGTTTTACCAACCCAGACCAGACTCGCCGATTCCATTCACCGACTCGTCGATTCGGTCACTTACTCTTCCACACGGAGCTCGCTCCGACTCGTTGAGTTCTTCGTTGAACTCGACGAGTTGACACCTTTAACTAAGGGCTTTTCTTTCCTTTCTTGGTCTTTCGGATTCTGGGTGTTACATGAATTGCCTTAAACAGGCATGCATATATAACAAAAACTAGAAAACTAGGTTGTCTGAAATCAATGACTATTCCGTCAACAAAAGGTTGGTAAGAGTTACAGATTTTTAGATAGAGCAGTAGTGCAACTTTTAAAGCGTTCAAAAAATATTTTCTTTGTAAGTAAACCATATTTATGAATGAGTTGGTAAAGAGGATTTTAAGAAACTTTGAAAACCAAAAAGTATTTTTTTCATAAATAAAACATACTTATAACTATTTTGTAAAGAGAGAAACCGAATCCGTGGTTTCTTACTTATAATTGTTTTGTGAAGAGAGAAACTGAATCTGTGGTTTCTAGATAGAGAGAGATTCAATTAATGTTTATAGTGAGTCCTATAACTGAGCTATATGTGACTAGATATAACCCCTTACGACGCTTCATTGGACATCGTGGATAAAGACTTAAGATATTTATCACCCGCTTCGATTGATCAGTCGAAGTTGTAGCTACCAACCGCGGGTGGGGGTGTCAACCCATATAGACTATACATATACTTGGCGAATCCCCGCGCGTTGCGCGAGAATAGAATTATATAGTTAAAATAATAACTTTTACCAAATTATTATTTAATATTTCTATTTTGAAACAAAATGTTAGTAGTAAAGCAAACATATAGTTAACATATTAGTTTTATTAAACATTATAGTTTAATTTTTAAGTCATTGTGATATATACAATTATTTGATAATTTTATAAACCGTTTAAAATTGTGTAAATTATATATCAAATGAATGATAATATAACGGGTAACAAAACGTATAAACAAAAATATGAATTGCAACTTTTAATAACATAAAAATAGAAAAACATCTATTATAACATTTATATTAAAAAAGATATATATACAAAGAATAATAAAAAATATGAAAAATAAACACTATAACTTTTAATAACATAAACACACTAAAACATCTATTATAACATTTATATTAACTCTTCACATTTAAATCACAAATCTCTTCAAATACATTAATGTTCTTAATGAACAAAACATTACAACCTTATAAAAGAAAGGAAAATGAAAAGTTATTAGTGATTACTAATTAATAATCATAAGTTAAAAACTCTTGAGTTATAACTAATAAATATACATAAATTAGAAAACTCTTGGGTTGTAGTGCGAGTTTCAAATGAATGTGGTACTTAGAAATGTATATTTATTATTATTATTATATTATTATAATAATAATAACTATTATTATTATTATTATTATTCTAAATAATTGGTTTTGATGCATCATTTTAATCCCTTCAGTTATTAAACATAAAGATATTTAATTATAAATTTATAACATACATAGCTGCATATACATGTTAAACAAATCACATAATATATATATATATATATATATATATATATATATATATATATATATATATATATATATATATATATATATATATATAAATGTCAAATGTAATTTTTGTCGTAGTAATATGGATAAATTACTTTTATATGAAAAACATATCATGATAAGTCTAATCATAATTATATATCAAATGTTTAAAATTATGTTATCTTTTAAATATGTTGTGGAGGATAACCCAACAAAAAAATAATAGAAAATAAACATAATCAAAATAGAAAAACTACAATAAAATAAATAAGAGCATTGGATGGTTGAATATATATATATATATATATATATATATATATATATATATATATATATATATATATATATATATATATATATATATATAAAGATGTTACATAAACATACATTTAAATCAAAAGAAAAAACTAACATTCGTCAACTTTGCTCAAACAAAAAAACCTATATCCATTTTATGAATCTTCTTTTTTTATTTAACACCATTCAACCATAGAAACTTGATGACAATTCTTCACTAACCTGCAATAAAAATATTTTTCTTGAAAAAGAAGAAGCAGAAAGATATTCCAAGCAAAACATTGATGTTTGGAGAGTCACATTCAAGATTGAGTAATACACACAAATCACATATAAAGATTAAATGATAAAGTGAATATAAAGAAAGAATAGAAAAACTTCGATTGTTTTGGTTGAAAGAAAAAATTATATTACAATTATCATCGATGCGACATAACCCATTTCTTCAAATCATCATATTTGGATCGTGAAGGCTTCAACTATATGAAAACTTTTGAATCACAGTATTTTCAAATTCTTCTTACATGTAAGATTTTATATAACACAAAAGACACAAAAGATTGACCTTTTTATAGTATACTTTTCACTAAATGCTAATTAAACATAATATAAGTTATAAAACTTTTGAGTGTTAAATCATAATTAAAAAAACATTTGAGTTGCATTAGTTAAAAAGGGGGGGGGGGGGGATTCAAATGAATGTGGTTTGAGAAAGTTAAAAAAGGGTTTCAAATGCATGACATTCAAGAAAAAATGCTAGCTTTATAAGTATGTATGATATTTTGCTCCGATGATTAACGATTATAGTCAAGTGGATATACTAAGTGTTTATACTTATATAATGAATAACATCTCACTATAAAAGCCATTAACTAAGGTATACGAATAAAGTTTTACTATAAAAGCCGAGTAAGTACATACGTAAAAGTGTACAATACTTGCTTAAATTAGTGGTAAATGTCATAGTAATGATCACGAGTACATGCATATATTCTAAGTTATAATATTTATAACTTTTATATATATATATATATATATATATATATATATATATATATATATATATATATATATATATATATATATATATATATATATATATATATATATATGCACGATATAAGTTTCAAATACTACAAATGTGGTAATCTTTTTGACATTTGATTTGTGACATATATTGTCACATAAAATCATAACTTTGTTGTAGGGAAACAATATGTTATTTTGACTAGTTGTAACATGTTGAACTAACTATAACATATATAAAACACTAGGTGTAAGATCCACGTATTACATGGGTTCATTTAAAAAAGTTATATATAAAATTCTAAACATTTGAGAAGTTGAATTTATAAGAAAAATAAAAAAAATATTGAATTATTAAAATTAAAGTGTTTTTTTAAATTAAACAAATAATTTAGATAATCAAACAAAGAAAACTAATAGACTTTAATTTAAAATTTTTGAAATTAAAAGGAAAGTCAATTAATGAAATTGAAATGTCTTTATTATTATATTTATTGCAATTAATACATTTAATACAAATGAAACAACCACAAAATGTCATATGGAAAAAATTTAATTGAAAATAACCACAAAATGATATGTGGTTAAATCAATGAGAGTATGACAAGTGACAAAAAGTTTTTTATTTATTAAGGAGGATGTTTATAATTAGTTTTTAGTAAACAATATAACAAAGTTTAAACTAGTAATATTTGTAACCAAGATACGATTTTCATGAGAGCTTTTATAAACACATACTTTTATATTGAAGGTAAGATATTTGAGTCGTAAAAGTGTATTTAGACTCATTTATAAATGTCATTTGCTCAAATCCAAAAATACACAAGTTGTAAAATATATAAGTAAACCAAACTTATAACAACTTTCTTACGATTCTTATGACCAAAATGTTTTTTATATAAAGATTTTGAATACCAATTTATATAAAATAAAGTTATATTACACTTTGTGAAAATATAAAGTAGTCAAGTTTACTCTTGAAAACCTTGTACAAGCATTTGTATAGTTTATATGTAAACCTCATAAGTTTCGAATTTTATAAACTTTGTAAATCCATGTCGTATTATTAATTAAGTATTATCTTACTTAATTTGGAAATCGAAACTTAACCACTGGGGCAAACTCATCACAAAATATTTTTCAACAACCGGTAAATTATAAATGCGTATTTTTACCAGTCGTATAATTTCAACGACAAATATTAATCATTCTCTTTACAATTTTATTAGTTTAACCGTTTCTGATTAGGAAGAATTATGTCGTAGGGAGAGGTAGTTAACAACCTGAACACTCTTACACACTCGGCCCAAATTGGGAGGATTGACTTAATCTAGACCTATACTTCTTCGAGTAAAAATCTTCAATGTATCAATTTGCCTATAACCGACACTATATGTCGCTCCTCCACAAGCCACACAGACACAATATAAATAAAAATGGAGGAACCGAGATCATTAGTAACGCTTTTAAACATTCGTATAGTAACGAAGAAAGAAACACTTGATGCATGTTGTCTTGTTCGTCAGACGAAGTTGTAGCTAACAACCACAGACGAGGAAACTACGTCATCACGCATAAATCATTCCATAAGAAACAAATATACACCAATGTTCTTTATTATAAATCTATGCCGTGTACATAGACCTACAATATATGATCCCTCCTGGATTAACTATCAGACCCCCGAACCAGACGGCGGAAACGTCTGGGGGATTGTGTGTGACTTCATCTTGAAATATCATTACAGTGAATATAAATGAAACATAACATCATCATCATCACACATGTAATATAAAAACATTCATTGTTTACATCGAGTATTGTATTTGGATACTACATGCCAAAATAATCAGAGTATGATGAAACAAAATATAACACAATATTCATTAGTTTGTTTCGTTCATCCTGCTTCAACGGTTTCTTGAGAATACAAGTTAATTTTAAAAGGTCAACATAAAAATGTTGGTGAGTTCATAAGCATGTATGTGAAAATGATTTGTATAACTTTTGAACCGCCAGAAAATCCTATATTTTCTGCAAATTGTTTAGTATGTTTGTGTCATATCTTGTATTAATGCATGTATGTTATTGTTTATTTGACTGAAAGGGTAAAGAGAATGTAGAGGGAATGTAAAGAGAATGTTACCAGACAACTCGATGTTGTCTGTAAAAAAAAGAAAGCTGCCATACCAACCCCCGAGGTTGATTACCAGTACGAGTATGTTTCCGAGTAATCCAAGAGAAAAGAGAATGGTCTTCCGTAAACTTCATAACGTTAATTCCTCATAGTGAGTCGTCATAACCATACTAAATAATGACAATTTCGCCTGTCTTGGCGTTGTTGGACGCCGGTTTTGATTATAAGGTTTTCGTCACCCTAGACTGATTTAGTCTAACTGTAGCGAACAACTCAGGTGTGGGGTGTTATCCCCGTATATATCTATACACAAATCCCCGCTCTCCCTCCTAGAGACTCTGGTTATAAACTACTGGCAACGATCATACACTTAATAGGTGCCAACCGACAAAACTCACTAGATCCTTAATCGAATTTACGCGAAGATAAGTATAAACTCATTCCAGGCCCAATGAACCATGTAAACGAACCACTAAGGCATCGCTAAACATGTAAATCATTTCAAGGCCCAATTGGAATGAGATTATATAACATGGGCCTGAAATATATATGAAAGGACAACTAAGGCCCATTTCACCTGTAAGGTATTTACAGGCCCAAATAGCACACAATAGTATCCAAGGTCCGTCACACATGTTAATGGGTCAATGATGCCCAATAAACATATAAATAGTATACAAGATCTATCAAACATATAAATGGGCCACTAAGGCCCAATAACCTAGAAAATGATCAAATTAATTCGTTTGTTAGTTTATCGTTGGTTTTGGTTCAAGTATTCACTAAAATTGCATAAAAGCCCACTTTTTGTAAAAATGACGTTCTTGTCCCAATAAGCCAAAAATTACAATTAAGGCCCAATGTTTGTAAGAATAACACTTTAGTCTCAATTTTGTTCAAAACTTGTGTTGATGACTAGTTTGTGGTAAAAATAACATTTTAAACCCATTTTTGTCAAAAATATCATTTTTGGCTTGATTTTTGTGAAAACACACATTTTTCTGGTTTTGGGCTTTTCTAACCTAGTTGTTGGAAAATGTGTAGAAAAATCATCGTAAGTCAAAATTTAGATCCGTAAATTCTGGAAGTTTGGAAATTTTGTCTACTTTGTTCAGAAATTTTCTCCTAATTTTTAATGGCTTCTAACAAGTTTGAAATTTCTCACCTTCACAGGCTGGTCCGAAATTATTTCAAATCTGATAGACAGTTTTGTAAAATTCGCCAAAAATTGTAGAAAAATCGTATGAAAATGTGAAAGTAGTAATTTTAAAGGTAGAAACCTGAACTTCTTACATGTAAAACAGTTTTGAAAAATATTATCATTCAGGTGGTCAAAAAAGTTCTAGATTGGACCAAAACTTTTCTGTGAAGAGCTGATTTTTGAGTTTAGTTTATAGATCTTGGAATACAACACTCGTTTTTACTATTTTAAGTGTATAAATTCCAGATCTACTAGTTTACATGTATTATATGTGATAACACATACTTTTCTCAAGGTTTTTCATGAAGATCCAAGTGATAAACTTAATGTTCTTAACATATTCTTTGGTTTATGAAGTAAACAACACATAATCACCAAATGGTTCAAGAAAACACACATAATCATGCATATACACATAGATCTACACAAAGCAACTTGTATTCTCCCTCAAAACCAAGTAAAAATCGAAAATAGGGGGTATGAACTCACCTTGGGGTTTTTGAGATGTAGATGAAGAAGAAGAAGAATCTTTGAACCTAGCTTGAGTTCTTTGAGATAATCTCGAAATGGTGGTGGATCTAAGAGTTTTTAACACAAACAAAGGATGTAAACAAGAGTTTTATCTTCAAAGATGGGGAGTAGATGTTGATGCATAATAACAACTTACCAAGAGGTTGAAAAACTTGGTGAAGACTCTTGAAACCCAACCTAAAATCTCGAAATTTTGAGGAGATGAGGGGATTTCTTGAGAGAGTTTTTGGAGAGTTTGAATGTGAGAATGCGTGTGTGTGTTCTTTGGCCGAGGATAGGGAAGAAAAAGAGAGAGGGTGAGAAGAGTGGTTCTTGAAGTATGTTGGACAAATCTTGATTTTCTTGATACATGTTAGACATTTGTATCAAAGTATGGTAAATAATAATGAGGTGGCACTCATAATATCTACCATCATTCTCTTTTTTTTTTGTTCAATAAATGGGCCGAGATTTTTAGGCCAATAAGGTAGGAATTGGAATAGCTTGAGCCCATTAAACTTTAGTTATGATTTTTGGAGCCTAATCATAAAATCTTTCGGCCCATTGGGTCTTTAGGGTATCTCACGACCCAATAGTATAAAAGAATGGATTTATGGCTTACTAGGGTTAATTGGATTAGTTATGGCCCAATAAGGCCCATTAGGGTTTAAATGAACCATTTTAGGTTCACATGGCCCAAAATGTTAAGTTTTATGAGTGTGGGTCCAATTAGAACCCAATTAGGGTTTCTGGGCCCAAAGTAGTTCAAATTGAAGGTTTATTGGTCCATTAGGCTCAATAAGAGAATCCTAGTCCATAGTGAACTTGAACCGGGATGTCTAGGGTTTTCAACTCATAGTTGAACATATGAGATGTATTGTATTAGGTTTTGACCTTCATTCAATAGTTTGGATTCAAATGGATGACGTTGATTGAACATAGGGTATGATTTTCACTTAGAGTACAAGCCTTACAATAGCTGATGTTTTCATGAGAATAGAATTTCCTAGCAAAAATGCCAGTTGTGACATTAACGGTTATAGAGTTAAGTTTCAATTCTAGGATTTGATTGTTATGAAAGAAAACACACCATGATAAAACTCCCCCATTCACCCCTTTTGGATTTATTCCTCCCACAAACACACTTAGGATACACAATCCACAAAATCCATGACAAAGATTCTTCGACTCACAAATCCGTCGTTTACTAGAGTCACTAACGCAAATCTTAGATTATTAAGATTTTCAAAGCTTAGTGTATTTAGTTAAATAATGAATTTAACGTAGCGTTCGACTATTATAGCGATAATAATTTGAGTAGTTCCTTACTTCAGCCGATAAGGAGGATGTTCGTTCGCGTAGCCGAATACTCATTTATGCCGATATTCGATAAGTTGCATAATTGATATGATGTATAATTTATTAGATAATAATCCCCAAAAATCCGAAAATCAATTATATTATCATATGTGACGAATTTCGTATCACAACTAAAATAATCTATATTTTTATAATATTTATAAAAATAAATTATCGTTTACTTAGAAATTGTTTCTACATTATGATCAAGGGTATACAAATAATAATTGATTTTTGATATATTTTCAATTAATTATTATATATTTGTCAAATCTTCGTTTATAGTTGTTTAAGACAATGTACATTTCATTTGTACACAATTATATTGAATAACATATTTTTGTTATGTGTATAATGTCTTTTTATGTTTTCTCAATATTTTCGTACACATATATACAACTAGTATTACGGTTTATGATTCGTCGAATAACTTAGATCTTTATGTCAATCTACTTTTAATCTTGTGATTTTTATTAATATTAATTAATATATCATAATAAAGTGTAATTAAGTCAATTATAACATTCTACTATAACTTTTATAATTGATTTATGATTTATACATTCTAGATTGTTATTTTAATAAACTTATGACTAAAAATAAAGTATGATGCTATTTTGTGTATAAAACTTTGAAAATCATCAAAACTTTAATAGACACTCATGTATTCTCCCCCAAATATTAAAACTGTAAATGAGGGCCGTAGAAACTCACATTCGATGCGTGATCTCGATCTAGGCTCGCTTTGTGAAGCTTGTCGTGAGAAACCGTATTTTAACCACTTTTGGACTTTAAAACTTTTTCGGGTTCCTTTTGCAACCAATTAAAATAAAGGAATTGTTGTGTTCCATTATTATAAACAATAGGAACTGATTTAAATAAAGCAAGGTATCGGAGGGCCGATTTGGTAATTATAAAACTAACAATAGAGTTGTTGATCAAACAATTACCACAAGGAGTGGGTTTTGCTATTTTAAAATAAGGAGAGGGACTAATTTTTGCCAAGTTCATCAAATGGACAAAAGGAATGTGTCTTCTTAATCCGTTCATTAGGTTGAGCAAAGGAAAAGAAACGGATGCTTTCATCAAGGGGGTCGATCAGAGGTGAAACGGGAACAAATGCATAAACCGAGGGCCAACCATCTAATTCCGGCGAGCCTTTCTTGTTTCCGATGAATCTTTGTCAGCAGCAAAGGAAAACGAAGGGAGAAGGGGATCTCCAGTCTTCACCTATTCAAGAAAGTGAAGGGGACGAAGGCAACAACGAGGGTTAGCCACCCATCTCCAATGCCCCACCACAGTCCTTCTCTCATCATCGGTGACAACAACCAAGGGGAATAAGAAATCGACGACGAATTAGGTGCCTTGATGGAGGTATTCCATCGTGAAGGGAAGAAGGGTTTTGTTCCTCATCTGACTGATGGCAAGGAAGAATGAGCTGAATAACTGGGGGTGATTGGTGGTGTTTCTCGTCATCAGAAGGGGAAGAAGGAGGGGCGTTTTCCCTTTCTCCAGCGACCCTTGTGGGTCCTTCTTCTTGTCTTCGGTAATCACAATTGCAGGGAAGCAAAACAGCAGTAGCAACGATCAAAAAGTGTGTTTGGGTTGTTTCAATCGACAGGTAAGGCACAAGGAAGAACAACAAAAATTTCTTCTTCTTTGATTGTTTAGATAGCAACTGATGAAGGATTGGATATTTGGGGTTTGTTTTGATTAACAGGGAATGTGTAAGAAAAGAACCAAAAGAAGAGGTTGATGGCCTCTTGTTGTTTCCTGGCAGCCACGATCAAAGAAGAAAGAAGAAGAAGAAGAAGATTGTTTGATAGAGATTGAGTGTGTTTTTGTATAATGTGTAGTGTGATTTTGTATAACACAGTTGTGTGTAGTTTTGGGTAAGATGAAGTGTATAAGAAACGTACTTGTCAGTTCCATTTATTGTTGTACTTTGAGGTAAATTTAGAAGCAATGTATTCCTTCAATCATTCTATGTATTGGTGTATATATTACATGTATTTGTATATGTATAATCATGTATTTGTGCATGTAAAAACATGTATTTGTATATGTATAAACATGTTTTTTATGTATTATTGAGTGATGTGGTAGAAAATATAAATGTAGATGCTTTATTTATATTGTTGAAAGTATAAATTCCACTTTGCATGACTCAAAGTGTCAAAAGTACAATGTCATATTTGAATATCTGAAAAATGATAATATTTTCTTAACTTTATCGATTCGCGTGCCTTTGATCTGGATATGAAATAATTTTTCTGAAAATAAAAAATGATAATATCGGTTATAAGGTTTCCAAAAAGTCAGACAGATCTTGAATCCGATAAGTAGAACTTCCGTAAAATCCGTTTAAAGTTTCGCGATTTATAGGATCGAATTCGACAAATTTTACGAATCTGATTTCGGTTGGGTTTAAAAATATTATACAAATATAATAAAATACCATAGTCTGAATTCAAAAACGTGCTCAAATACACTTTACAAGACTCGTAGATATTCCAAACGAAACAGTGCATTGTTCGTTTCAAGAAAATCAGATAAGTACCGATTTTATAACTTAAAAGATGCGTAATTTTTTTCATACGGCCTCCGTTTTGGACGTTCTTTATATCCACGAAGTTAGGAGAACGTAATCTATTCGAATTTATTATCCATAACTCTCAGATATACTTAATGCAAAAATTCATTTTTAACGTCACCAATGAATTTAATTTTTGTTGATTTTTTATTCGATTCTCAACGATAAATGTTTTGAGCAATTTGAGACGTTTGCAAGGTAATTGTAAATATAATATCTTTAATATACTTTATAAACATAAAATTTCACACAACTGGTTCTTATCACATAACGGTTCGTCATGGTTTGACCGTCGAACTTTGACCGAGTTTTACGAGTTGTTACACATAATGCACAGATCTGGACCACCGGATGGAATAGAATCAAATGTCATGATCTTAGAGTCTATGATATTACAATAGGGTAACATGTACCATATAACCACACAAATTTCAGCATAAGGGCATTTTATTCAATTAACCTATATTAAAAAAGGAAATTTTCGGATTTTTAGGGATAATTAATTCCTTTATTTTAAAAATCTAAATATTTTAAATTAATTCAAATTTAAAAATCTGATTTTATTCTGTCAGGATGACAAAATGCCAACCATAAACTAGTCAATATATTTTCGATTTTATTTTTGCAGAATATATTTCCAATGCAGATATTTTTGATAATTAACCTGATTTAAGAATTCTAGATATTATTCATAAACATCTAAGTTGGGTCTATGATTTTATTTTTAATACACATCCGAAATAAAATACAAATTCATACATATTCTTACAGACTAATATCCTTATACATTTTAATATAGTTATACACATTTTAACAGAATATCATCAAAAATGAATAAAATTCTTTAAAAATAGCATTCTTAAATATACAATTATTGAACAAATACACTTGATCTTCTTTTGTGGTCCATATAATCCACTTGATCTTCTTCAGTGGTCCATATAATTCACTTGATCTTCGCATATATACTTGTTGTTGAACTCGATTCCAAATATTTCTTTTGTATGATCAATATTGAATTCTTTCTCCACGCAATTCAGAAAGAATAAGATACATTACTCGATAATATTACCCGTTAAACAATATACTTGTTGTTAAAAAAACATTCTTAAAGACATTATAACAAAATGCATTTATATAAATAAATTTTGATAGAATATATTACAGGATGCACTTAAATAACATTCTTTTGCGAATAATAGGCATCAAATCGATGAGTGTTACTAACCTCATTCTAAAAGAATACCGTGTTTTCTCATTTTGAAAGAATTTGCGGGTTTGAATACACTCTTGGTATGCATGTTTTTCTTTCTATTCCACATTAGGCAGTCTGTTTAAAAACTAAAAAGAAAAAAAAACATCAAAATCTAACAAAAGCAATAATCCATTCTGAAGAATATTATTCAAATTTCCAAGTCTTTCTCTTGTACGATCTATCTTTGATTCTTTCTTTAAGTCATTCTAAAAGAACAATTTGCATTACTCGTTAGTATTACAAGTTAAACATATTGATTTTACTAAACCACAATAGCATCGTACAATTACTCATTACTATATTTGTAACCAAAATAGTATCACCAGCCAGTTAAGCATAGCTATTTGAGTAAACAAAATAGCATCATACAATTACCCATTACTGTAAATGATAGTTAAAGTTTTTGTGTTTCGCACCTACTGATTTCTTCGACAACGAAATAAATGCAAATAGATATATAACAAAAATTCAAAAACAAATAATTAAAAATAATAAAATAAGAGTAGACAAACGCATATAAATGCACACTGAGTTGCCATGAACATAACCATAGCTTCCATCCATTATCATCTTTCTTTTTTCATTATATAGTTCTTTTTCAATACTTCTATGATTTTTAATTTTAAGGTAGTTATTTGTTATATACTCCATCAAATAGGAATGTAGCTTACTGCAGTTAGTATAAAATTATCACATAATTTTGTAACAAGATACGAGAAAATTGTTAGAAGAGCTAAAAGTTAAAACACAAATTTGATGTGAATTTCAATGGGGAACATAAACTAGGTATTAAACATAGGCATATAAACATCCAAGTATTTAACTCAATCACATTGATTTTCACTTTAATTTTTCTGTTTTTAGCTTCGACTGTGAAGATTGGTTGTCGTTGCTACAGTGGCGCTGCTATGGTGGTCGGTTTCCTCTATTGTTGCGGCAACAATGTTGTTGTATCAATCAGGGATAGCGTGTGATGGTGTTGTTTCTATGGTGTCGCTAGGTTTATTGGTAGGGTTTTTTTGTGGCTTATGGTGGTTCAATTTTGATGTCGGTGCTGATTTTTGGAGCGCGAAGATGAATTCCAAAGAAAGAGAGAAAGAATCAGTTGTTATAAAGAGAGACGAGAGTGAAAGAAAGATAATTCTGTAGATGAGATCGCACTGTGCTTGTTGGCTTTGTGTGGAATAATATACGATGATGGGTTGATAAAGAAGACAACCAGCGAGACAACAGAGACGTGGAGGAAGAAAATTGAAGACGACAATTGTAGGGTTTTTTCAACAGGTTTTTACTCTGACATACCATATTTAAAGGGATAATAACCATACTAATGATATACCATAATTAAATAAACAAAGATTACTATAATACCCTTAAATGATTTATTTAATGATTTATTATTTCCTCAATTCTCATTGGTGCATACATACACACAATAGTTGCTAGAAGCATTTCAACCTAGCTCTCTCTCTCTCTCTATATATATATATATATATATATATATGTGTGTGTGTGTGTGTGTGTAATCTTTAAAAAGGGTTCGTAAGCACTCACCTAAGATACGTGAACTTGGTTTAGACTCGAGAATGTGATTGTTTCCGGGAAGCACCTTGAGAAAACACGAAGTAGCAACGACTTACACCCGGGCTGTTTTGGACTCGGAATAACCCATGAAACCACAATAAAAACTCGAGAATTAGACATGGAAATGCCAAAAATAAGTTAAGAACATAGAATGGTAAAAAAAGGTGGTGGCCGGGGGAGGTTTAGCGGTGGCAGGAGTGTAACATCCGATTTTCAAGTATTTTTCATTATTGGTCCCTTGTGTCAAAATCCTTGCATTTCAGTATGTACACTGGGCGTACGTAAGGTACGCATGGCATACATGGTCAAGCCTTGGAAATAGGGGTCTCATGCTAGTACCTTAGGCGTACATATGGTAGGCAGGGCGTACTAGCTCAGACCCTAAACCCAAAAGTTAGGGGTTTGCTCCTTATTTAATCAACATTATACCTCCCTTGGACCTTTTAGAGACAAGCTCCACTCCTTCCAACCCTAATCTCGAGTCTCATCCTTGTGTGTGAAGATTTTGAAGCTTTTTAGAGTTTTTGGTGCTCTCTTGTTGAATAAGAAGGCTATTGAAGAAGGTGGTTTTGCTTGCAACTTGTGGAGCCAAAAACTACCTCACCTTGTGCGTCTTTTGGAGGTATAAAGTTTATACCTTGCTGTGTTTCTATTTAGATCTCTTTAATGGGTTATTATTAGGGGTGAAAACTCTCGACCTAACCCGTAATCTGACACAGACCCAACCTGAAAATAGATGGGTTTGGGTTGAGATTTTTGACCCGCCAACCTATATATATATATATATATATATATATATATATATATATATATATATATTACATTTAAGAACGAGATATATTTAATTATTAATGAAATCTAATTTCCTTTCGTATTCATAATATTTCGTATCATTATATTCCTTCCGTATTCTTATGTGGCTAGTCTGCATTTGTGATACCCTAATCAAAAAAGAAAACCCCACATCGTCATTTTTAGATACTCATGAGTCACAAATGAAGAACCATCCACTTTGTATAAATGTTTTCATTTTTCAATTTTATTTAGATGTTAATAACTTTATGGAATTATGTTGAAAACCTCATTTTTATGTTAATTACTTTAATCACTTTATAACTTTAGGTTGAAAAACCTTATTTTTGAAAAATGTGTTACTTATTTATTAAACGGATTATATGGATTGGGTTGGGTTGAGGTTTCCAACCCACTAACTCGTGACCTGCCAACCCATATTTTATATGGATTGGGTTAAGTTTATGTTTTCTAACCTACCAACCTGCGACCCGTCAACCTGAACCCAACCCGATTGCCAGACCCAGTTATGGTGCACTCCAGAGCATATAAGTTGTCCTTTCATGTGTTTTAGGTCATCTAGAAACATAAAAACGATTGCTTGAAGGTCCCTTTCTTCCCATGCAAGAGTGTCGTGGTTTTGAGTATGGTTTAAGTTAGGGTTTTGAGGTTTAAGCTTATTTAAACCATGAAAAGGCTTACAGTTATGAACTTTATGGATTACGACATTCTTGATGGGTTTTTGGTCATAAGACATCTTATGTGCTCATACAAACCCTAATGCTTGGATCTAGGTTTCTCTATTGTACATGCTTTGAATCCAAGACTATAAAACCTAATTCTAGCATATGGAAATCAATATTAACATATAATTAGGTTTAAGATGTTACCTTGATTGTTATGTAGCAATAACAATCCCAATTCCTCCTTGAATTGACTTTGGAAGGCTTAGAGTCACAAGTGTCACTCCTCTAATGGCTCACAAACACCATAAGCAAGAGGATGAAGAGGAGAGAGGATGGAGGCTGCCCAAAACGTGTTCTAACCCTAGAAAAGAAGTTCCCCACGTTTTTGAGCCTTAAGGGTTCTATATATAGTGAGACTATTAGGGTTATCTAACAAGGAAACCCTAATTTGGTTGCTTAAGCCCTAAGCAACCCATAGACTCCTTTAATCAAGCCCTTGGACGATTTCCTTATGGGCTTCCCATAAGAATTCGTCCACCTCTTGATTTAAGACAATCCATGGCCCAAATTGCAATTATCTTATAATTACAATTCCAGTCCCTTAAGTTTAATTAATCTCTTTTAGTCACAAAACTAATTACCAATTAATTATTGACTAATATTAATTAAACAATATGATTTCTCCTTTAATATATTATTCCCATAATATATTAATAAATCATATTTAATCCTTTCTCTCCATAATTCATCCTATCAAGTTGCTTTGGTGAAGGCAACCCAAAAGGACCATGCACCATTGGGTCAAGTACATACCAAAATAGTTTTGGACTTAGACACTATTCCAACAATTCTATGGGGGTCAGCTTTATGTTTGGATTGCATGTCTTAATGATTAAGACGTTGTGGGGTGACTTTTGGGATCAGACAGCGTACGCCCAGCGTAGCCAGGCCTAATCCCGACTCACCTTGCTCTTCGAGTATGCGACGCATAGGGAGTGTACACCCAGCGTACGCGCTAGATGGTTGACTTTGACTTTTGGTCAAAGATTTAGGGTTTTGTACCATGGAAGGGGCAAAATGGTCTTTTGCCCTTAAGGAGCATAGTTGTGTGGTTTCGACTTGTGATGTGGGTTATGGACCTAAATTATTAATTAGGTTTAATTATTGTGTTATTAAGTGGAGTCTAGTTTTTGTAGTTCGGGTGTGAGATTTATCTGTCATCATTATTAAGTGAGTCTCCTCACTTATTCTTACCTGTGTGGTAGAATAGTTATATATGTGATGACCAGCTAGGTCTAGCTATTATTATTGTGTTATGTTGTTTATGTGTGACTGAGACTTCGGGTAGTCTCCAGGGTTGTTGATAACCCACAAGGTGTGTTGTTTGCCCACCGAGACTTCGTGCAGTCTCCAGGGTTGCTGATAACCCATAACTATTTATGTGTTGTATTGTATGAGATATCTTGGGGAAATCACTAAGCTTCGTTCTTACAGTTGTTGATTATATGTGTTTCAGGTACTTATGAGGATCATGGAAAACGAAGGTCAGATTGTACACACTTCCTGGGAGATTTTGTTACTGGGCATTTTGTGGCACTCTGATATTTGTGATGATGATTTGTATTTGATACTTGTGATTTTCTGATGGTTTGGTTTATGAACACTATTTTGGGTAATTTAAAAATGAAAATTTTGATTTGAAATTTGAGGTGTTACTGTTTGGTATCAGAACCCTGGTTTGAGGAATTTGGATGAACTACAGGGGAATTCCAAAATCAAACTAAGGATCAAAATATTTTTATAAAAACTTTTCAAAGAAACAAAGAATTTTACAGGAGAAAACACAGTGAAGCAATGTGTACAATCATCCAAATCTCAAGCGGTAGTTTCCCAAAATATCTCGAATTATATTATGAGTAGTGTAGAGTTGATATCTTATGAGTTGATAGAACTGCATGCCAGGGATAGGCTAAGGATCCTGCAGGAAATGTGTGATGGGCTTTCCTGATTTGTGATGCCTTTAGCCTAGGAGTTTGTTCTTGTGAGATTGAATTTGTAATTGCTATTTTCTTGGTGGATGTTGCATAATTGTACATAGTTAGGATTTTATAGCCATAAAATGTCTGATTTAGCCTTTTCTTCATGTTCCTTGTTTGGTTGTGGATCTGAGATTGAATCATTTATTCATATGTATATTGAGTCCCATATTGTGTACAATTGGCCTGTACAAATCGAATGGCAAGGACAACAGAGATCTTGTGAGGCGGAGCAATGCTGGGGAGCAGTCTAGTATGAGTACCTAAATGTTTAGTAGTGGTTATGAGGAACCAAAAGGGCGAGTGTATAGTTGATCTTGAGAAATAGAGTCCTTGTGACTTAGCGTCTTGAGAGCATTGGATCTGTACGTGGCTCAAAGAAAATCTTAAGGAACTATGGAACTTACAGGAATGTGTGGGTGTTTGTGTATGCACTTTAGCCTATTTTTGATGGTTTTCTTGTGTGTTTCAGTATGGTGGTTACCCGAGGTTCTGGCTTCAGCGACCCTGAGAGGCCGAGGGCCAGTGATGATGAGCTTCGTAGGATTGTTGCCGTCAAGGTGGCTGCAACTATCAAACGAGCTATACCAGAGACGTTTTGGTCTATTCAGACCATGCTGATTGAGACTTTTGATGAGCACTATGTTACCGTCACTGAGGTTGTTATTGTCGTAGCAACCGCAGTTGTTGTTGCTACGAGACCATAAGGGGGTGATTCGTTGTGGTACCAGGAGTTCAACAACACGAAGCCACCCAAGTTGATGGGACCCAGAATCCAATTGTTGAGATGAGATGGATTTATGATGTTGAGGGTTGTTTTTACACTTGCTCTTGTCCAAAGAATCTGAGGTTCGTTTTGCGTTAAATCTGCTTCGCTTGGGAGTGAATGATTGGTGGAAGTTTGTGACAGTTGATTATACTCTTGTAGAACATTCTGCGGTGACCTGGGAGAGATTTGCTGAGATGTTCAGAGATGAGTTTGTACCAGTGTGTAACACCCGTAGATCCGGACTAGTCGATTTAGAGACAATGAGCGTCAAAAAATGACTTTTTTATGGAAGATTATTTTGAAGTAATAATCTTAACCAAGTTGTAGAAGGTGTCCCAAGGGTTCCGTACATATAAAGAACGCCGAAATTCGAGTTATAACGAAGAAGTTATGGCCCGTGAAGTTTTACGGCAAAACCGGCACGTCACCGGGAAGTGTAAATAGTGAATTTACGATAGAGCGACTTTTAGCCTTATTAATCTAAACAAAAGTCATAGAATATCTTAAACCGAGAGCATCCATAAAAAGAACGCCCAAATATGACTTCGTATGACGTAGTTATGAATTTTCTAAAATTTAGCATAACAGTGCACGACCCGAAACTCAAATTTTAGAACGAGCGGTTTTTGGCCTACATGTCCTAAATGAGAGTTGAAGATCTCATTAATAGGAACTCAACGGTAAAAGGATAGACGAATACGGAGTCTGTATGTAGAAGTTATAATTTTACGCGGACATTTAACAATATAATCTCCTTGTACTATTAAATTTAAGATTGGTCGAGAATTAGCCAACAGAGTCAAAATGAAAGCTGTAGATCTTATTTTCACCTACGCGTGGATATAAAGAATGTTGAAAACGGAGCTCGTATGCAAAAGTTATGAATTTTTGAAAATCTGCTGATTTCCACCCTATGTGCGATGCCACGTGTCAGGACCAGGTGAAACCTTGGAGCCTACGCAACACCACGACGTGGTGACGCTCCAGGAAGCCTATAAATAGAGGTGTTGGGTTCCCTTCATTCCTCACACCTTCCAACTTCTTCCCTTCTCTCTAGAACATCTCTCTAAGCCCCCAACCCCCCCCCCCCCCAAGAAAGCCTAGGGAACCATCCTAGCACGAGGCGGAAGCCCGGAGCGCCCGGCGGCTGCAAAAAGAAGAGCCTTCAACTCAGAAACTCTGCTTCGGCGGAGCCCGGTTTTGAGAAAAACCTGTTGTAAGCGAGCTACGCCTAACGTATCTTTAGTATAGCTTATGTTCTAATATAGTAATGTTATTAGGACCTTATAATGAGTATTGGGTTATTATTATGAGTTAGATAAGTGTCGTTATAATATCTTTTCAACCACTCACGGTATGGGGAATCTGGTTTAAAGGGCCTCATAGGGTTGTTGGATTTCAGAAGTGTTATATGCCAAAATGGTCCTGCGCTCCGGTGTTTTATGTCTGGCCCCTGTCTGTACGTAGTAGGTGAAGAGTATGGTTTAACGCTTATATAATAGTAATAATAGCTAGACTATTAATTAGTCTCGGTTAACATTAGACTAAACTCTAGTGGTAATGATACTAGGTTTTGTCCAAGGAAGTTGTTTTAAGAAAACGAAGTGATGTCCGAGTACCGAGTCACCACCTTTTCAAGTGAGTGCATGGTCCCTTTCATCTTACACACATATATGGAGTATTTTATATAAACTACGTGCTATGTGTGCATATTATCTATATACTTGCTATCTATGCTGGATGAACGATTTTATACAAGTTTTATATGATTTAAACTGTATATGTATTTATATCTACATAATATGTTGGGTAAAACATGGGTAGATGAAATATGAGTTGGATGATGAGTTGAGAGGTGATATAGACCATGAGGTGAGGGTGAGAGGTGGACGATGTGATAAGCCTTTTACCCAAATGCTGGCCCTATCATCTAGCAGAGTACGGATGACAACCACGAACTATTGTAGACAGTCCAGTGGAACACTAGCAGGCTCGCAACATGTAGGTTTTGTGAACGATGTGTTCACTGGTGTACTCTAAAAACCCATTGACCTGTATTGCGAGTGGACTCTTGAAAAAGATATTGTCAATAAGCGAGATAACCCTGGCAGATGCGCCTAATGGACTCTACCGGCAGAAGCACCTAATAGAGAACCTCATAACCCCCGGCAGATGCGCCTAAAGGACTATACCGGCAGATGCGCATTATAGAGAATGTCACAATTCCGGCAGCTGCGCCTAAGTGATAGAACTAGCAGATGTGCTTGACAGTGGTGTCATAGACAACGATGGACTTCGTGCCTATTCCTTAGGACAGTCCTTAGGAATGAATGAATGAAGAATAGCTGACCCTTAGGGTAGATCCTTAAGATTAAAGAAGAGAATGGGGATGGGTAATTGGGTTAATTGTTTGATGATTAGACATAATAATTATATTATTGTGGGTTGAAAACCTTATGTACTCACCATATTTCCCAACCTGACCCACTTAGTTTATTTGAATCACAGGTGTCGATATGAAGTTACATTACACTGAGAGATTAAGGAGATATAAATCACTAGTGATAATGAATGTAAGTTTTGTTTATGCTTATGTTTATGTATTGATGATGACATCCCAAATGTTTTAAAATGAATAAAAATGCATTTCTTTGGAAATGCTTTGATAACATATTTATCATGTTTTTTTGGAAACAAATTCCGCAACATTTTTATTAAAAGAGGTACTCTGATTTTTATAAAGCATAAACAAAATCGGTCTTTTCTGGCCTTGAAAAATGGGTATGTCACACAGTGGTTGAGAGAGAGAGAGAGAGTGGTTGTCCTAGGAGTTCCTGTCTCTTAAGCGAAAGATATAGACGATGAATGAGATCACCAGGATGTTTCATGAGAGGGTCTATTCTTCTCTAAGCATGTGTTGACTAAAGAGGCATGTGTGGGTCGGTATCTGAGTATTATAAGGAGGTATATCCATGAGTTCATGTCGAACACTTTGTATCAGACTTTAGCAAAGCTGCAGACCAACGCCAGGAGGAGAAAGATCAAGTTGGAGTCCCATGCTAGAGATAAGAGGGAGATCCTAGTGAGAGACATGATACTAGTGTAGTCGCAGTCGGCGACCAAGTGGCCCAATCCTGCTGACATGAAAGTTAGAGGCCAGAAGGTTCGCACTTACGGTAAGTGCGACAAGGGGCATGAGGGACCCTGCCGGTCCGGGACTATTTACTACATGTGTGGCAAGGAGGGGCATTTGGCTAAGGATAGACCCAAGGGGTTTCAGGTTTGCTTCAATTGCAATCGGACGGTTCATTTGAGGGTTGAGTGTCCTCACTTTCCATCTAGGGTGGTTAAGACTCCGACCCTCGCTACCCTGCATATTACTGATGGCCGATAGAGGAAGGCCCTCGAGGGAGAGCATTTCAGTTGACAGTAAAGGATGCCTGATCAACTCCATACTTCATGGTTGGTATGTGTTATTTATAATTATGTTGATTGATTTATGTTTCTTATGATATTGTTCATGTTAGGTACTTTCCTTGTGAATTTTGTACCTGCGTTTATGTTGTTTGACTTAGGTGCTATTCGGTATTCTGTGTCATCATATTTTTGTTGTGGTTTTAGTATTGCATGGGAGGCCTTGAGGAGGCCATTGAGAGCCTCTATACCTGATGAGCATCCGGTCTCTGCTACTGACATCTACTGGGGTTGTGTGCTGGAGTTTTTTGGTGTTCGATATCCGATATATATTATTCCTATTGCGAAGGGAGATATCTATGTTATCGTGGGTATGGATTGGTTGAGCCAGTTTGGGGCCCTGATTGTCTGCGAGGGACTGATGGTGACAGTTTGAGGTCCTAGTAGGGGAGTGTTGACAATTTACAGAGAGGGAACTAAGTCAGTATCAACTTTCTGTTCAGCCGTCAGGGTGAGGTAGAGTTTACAACATGGGTGTATGGGTTATCTGGCATATGTAGTGGATACTCAGGTTGATGAGAATAGATCAGTTTCTATTCATGATGTTCTTGTGGTGTGTGAGTTCCTCGATGTTTTCCCAGAGGAATTACTTGGTGTGCCTCCTAAGAGGCAAGTGGAGTTCCAGATCGATCTGATCCCTGGTGCGGTGCCAATTGCCAAGGAAGCGTATCGTCTTGCACCTTATGAGATGCAGAAGTTATCCTCGCAGCTTTAGGATCTATTCGGAGATGATTTTAATTGCCCAAGAAGTTCTTTGTTGGGAGCACTGATCCTTTTTGTCAGAAGGATGGTTCACACCGGATGTGTATTGATTATCCGGAGTTCAGCAAGTTGACAATGAAGAACCATTATCCATTATCGAGGATTGATGATCTTTTTAATCAGTTGCAGGTGGCATCTTGGTTTTTCAAGATCGATTTGAGATCTAGTTACCATCAAATAAGGGTGCGAGAGGAGAATATTCAGAAGACGACCTTCCGAACTCATTACGGACATTACAAGTTTGTGTTGATGCCTTTTGGACTCACCTTTTGGACTCACTGATGCACTGGCGACGTTCATGGATATCATGAACCGAGTGTGCAGACCCATGATGGATCGATCGATGATCGTCTTGGTCAATAACATTCTTGTCTATTTGAAGACCATAGAGCAACATGAGGAGCATTTGTACGAGATTCTCAAAGTTTTGATGATGGATAGGCTCTATGCCAAGTTCTCCAAGTGTGATTTCTGGTTGCGCGAGGTTCAGTTTCTGGGACACCTCGTCAACCAGAACGATATCTTGGTTGACCCAACCAAGATAGAGGCGGTGATGCGGTGGGAAGAGCCGAAGTCTTCATCTGAGATTTGGAGCTTCCTTGGGTTGGCGGGATATTATCGGAGATTCATTCGAGAATTCTCCAAGATTGTTGTTCCTCTCACTAAGTTAATGAAGAAGGATTTTGTGTTCATTTGGGGGCCTAAGCACCAGGCATCATTCAAGACTCTTTGCTAGAGAATGTGTGAGGCACCAATACTTTCCCTCCCTGAGGGAGATAAGGATTTTGTGGTCTACTACGATGCATCCATTTCAAGGTTGGGTGATGTTTTGATGTAGAGGGGGATGTGATTTCATATGCTTCGAGGCAGCTGAAGCCTCATGAAGCGAAGTATCCCACCCATGATTTGGAATTAGGGGCGGTGGTTTTCGCTCTCAAGATTTAGCGCTACTATCTTTATGGATTTTTATGTACCATCTATACGGACCATAAGAGCCCGAGATATCTTATGGATCAGCCTAATCTGAACATGAGGCGAAGGAGGTGGTTGGGTGTGGTGAAAGATTATCACTGTGAGATTATGTATCACCCATGCAAGGCCAATATGGTGCCAACGACTTGAGCCAGAGGGCGGTCAGTACCCCGATTCAATATGTATGTATGTGGTTGACTGTGATGACCCCCATTTTGGAAAAGATCAAAGAAGCATAGTCAAAGGCCATAAAGTAAAAAAATCGGAAAAGTGAGTGGGTGATCGGTCAGATTTTAGCATTTTATATCGACATCAGGGGGATTTTACCTCTTCACGGGTGCGTTTGGGTGCCTTATACTGGTGGGGATCGACGCGTATTGATGGAGGAGGCCCACAGTCAAGATTTTCCATTCATGCAGGGGCTACCAAGATGTATCTTGACCTGAAAAATAGCTACTGGTGGCCGTATATGCAGAGGGATGTGGCCTGGTTTTTAGAATGATGCTTGACGTGCCGGAAGGTTATGGGCGAGCACCAGTGCCCTCATGGAAAAATACAGCCTTTGGAGGTTCCACTGTGGAAGTGGGAGCAGATCATGATGGATTTCATTACAAAATTGCTGAAGATTGTAAGGGGTTTTGATACTATTTGAGTGATGGTGGATCATTTGACGAAGAGTGCTCACTTCCTAGCCATAAGTGAGGGCTCTTATGTAGAGAAGTGAGCTGAGATTTATGTCCGAGAGGTGGTGGCTTGACATGGGGTGCCAAATTATATTTTTTCGGACCGGGATGTTCGTTTCACTTCCAGGTTTCTGAAGAAGTTTCACGAGGAGCTGGGTACCCGGTTACATTTTAGTACTGCATATCATCCACAGACGGACGGGCAGGGCGAGCAGACTATTCAAACACTTGAGGATATGTTGAAGGCTTGCATCATTGATTTCGGTGGCAGCTGGGAGTCCTACCTTCCCTTGGTTGAGTTTTATTATAACAACAACCATCATGCCAACATTGACATGCCTCCCTTTGAGCTCTTGTATGGGAGGAGGTGTTAGACTCTTATTTGTTGGGGCGAGGTCGTACAGAGAGTCATGGGGAGCACTGAGATAGTGATCAAGATGAACGAGCTTATTCAACAAGTTAGGCAGAGATTTTTGTGAGCCCAGATCCGCCATAAGAGTTATGCGGATCGCTGATGCTCTGAGTTAGAGTTTCATGTCAGAGATTTGGTACTTCTGAAGGTATAACCCTAGAAGGGTGTTATTCACTTCAGGAGGAAGGGAAAGCTGGTCCCCAGGTTTATTGGCCCTTTCAGAGTGTTGGCTCGTGTGCGTGAGGTGGCTTACCGATTGTAGCTACTTGAGGATTTGAATCGTATTCATGATACCTTCCATGTTTCCGAGTTGAGAAAATGTATAGCTAATGAGACATTTGTGGTTCCTTTGGAGGACATTCAGTTCGATGATCGCCTGGATTACATCGAGAGGCCAATGGCAATTCTGGATAGGAGAGTAAAGACCTTGAGGAACAAGGTAATGAACTTGTTCAAAGTTCAGTGGCAACACCAGAAAGGGTTGCAGTGGAATTCGAAGCCCAAGAATGAGATGTGCGAGCACTACCCTGATTATTTTTCCGAGGCTGACTTCGAGAGCAAAGTCTGATTCTAGTGGGGGAGAATTGTAACATCTGATTTTCAGGTAATTTTCATTATTGGTCCCTTGTATCAAAATCCTTGCATTTCAGCTTGTACGCTAGGCGTACGTGAGGTATGCACAACGTACATGATCAAGCCTTGGAAACGTGGGGCTCATGCTAGTATGCAAGGCGTACATGTGGTACGCAAGGCGTACTGGCTCAAACCCTAAACATTAAATTTAGGGGTTTGCTTCCTATTTAATCAACATTATACATCCCTTGGACCTTCTAGAGACAACCTCCACTCCTTCCAACCCTAATCTCGAGTCTCATCCTTGAAGACTTTTAGAGTTTTTGGTGCTCTCTTGGTGAAGAAGAAGACTATTGAAGACGATGGTTGTGTTTGCAACTTGTGGATCCAGAAACTACCTCACATTGTGTATCTTTTGTAGGTATAAATTTTATACCTTGGTGTGTTTCTTTTTAGCTGTCTTAAATGGGTTATTATGAACCTTTTTGTCATAAGCTTGGATCTTTGTGAGTGTGGTGCACTCCATAGCATATTAGTTGTCCTTTCATGTGTTTTAGGTCATCTAGAATCATAAAAACGCTTGCTTGAAGGTCCCTTTCTTCCCATACATGAGTGTGGTGGTTGTGAGTATGGTTTAAGTTAGGGTTTTGAGGTTTTAGCTTATTTCAGCCATGCAAAGGCTTAAGGTTATGGACTTTATGGATCAAGACATTCTATGGAGGTCAGGTTTATGTTTGGATTGCATGTCATAATGATTAAGACGTTGTCGGATGACTTTTGGGATCAGACAACATACGCCCAACATACTTCTGGCTACGCCCAACGTATCCATGCCTGACCCTAACTTACCTTGTTCTTCGAGTACACGACGCGTAGGGAGCATACACCCAGTGCACGCGCTGAACGATTTACTTTTGCTGACTTTGACTTTTGGTTAAAGATTTAGGGTTTTGGACCATGGAAGGGGAAAATGGTCTTTTTCCCTTAAGGATCATAATTTTGGTGTTTGGACTTGTGAGTTGGGTTATGGAACTGAATTATTGATTAGGGTTAATTATTGTGTTATTAGGCAGAGTCTATTTCCGGCAGTTCGGGTGTGAGATTTATCTGTCATCAGTATCAGGTGAGTCTCCTCACTTATTATGGTAGAATAGTTGTATGTGTGACGACCAGATGGGTCTAGTTGTTAGTATTGTGTTATGTTGTTTATGTGTGACTGAGACTTCGGGTAGTCTCCAGGGTTGTTGATAACCCACAGGACGTGTTGTTTTCCCATCGAGACTTCGTGTAGTCTCTAAGGTTACTAAAAACCCATAACTATTTATGTGTTGTGTTGTATGAGATATATTGGGGAACTCACTAAGCTTCGTGTTTACAGTTGTTAACTATATGTGTTTCAGCTACTTATGAGGATCGCAGGAAAGTGAAGGTCTGATTGTACACACTCGCTAGGAGATTTTGTTACTAGGCATTTTGTGGTACTCTAATATTTGTGATGATGATTTGTATTTGATACTTGTGATTTTCTAATGGTTTTGGTTTATGAACACTATTTTGGGTAATTTAAAATGAAAATTTTGGTTTGAAATTTGAGGTGTTACAAGGAGGTTACGCCAGTAGCCTCTCGGCTGCCTCTTGTTTTCTTGTTTTCGGCAGTAAATCGGCGAAGGGGAGAGGGAAGCAACAAGTGGTCGGAGGTAGGGAGGAGGCAGGTGGTTGAAGATGGTTTCGAGGGCTCTTGGTCGACGAACATCGGAGGAATAAGGTGGCTACTAATGGTTCTCGGTGGCTAAACAGTCGAGGGCACAACCACCCTCGGTGGTGGTTTTCTAAACCGAGAGAAGGAGATATCAAGGGATAGGGAAATAGGGAGATGTTGGCTGTGTATTTGTGATCAAATGAGAATGGTAATGTCTCAATTTATAGCCCATGGAAGCCTTGACTAGCCATGCAAGCCATACTTCAAAAGTTAGTCAAATACACAATCAACCCATGCTTGTACTTAAAAGAAGAGTGCACTCACGAGGTAAGGTGGTGATGGAGAGAGGTAGACATGAGTAAAGGGGAAAAGAAGAAGAGATATGGCTGATTTCTTACTTTATGCTAGGTGACATGTACTTGCATGATGTCACTAATCCTACAAAGTCCTTAAAACCTTCCTAGATTTGTATGCCAAGATCCTGATGTCTAATATTTTTTTTTTCGAAAGTTGCGAATGATAGAGCCGAATTCAAGGATTCCAAAAACCTGAACACATTAATTTTTTGAGTTGTAGATTTGTGTTTAATTGACCTGAAACTTCCGATTTTTTTGACTTTACAACTATTTTTGCTAAAAATATTTCAAGTGTGAGATCAAATAATAGACCGTATTCTGAGTCCAAAATTGTTCTCGGAATTTCCATTTGAGGTGAGCAGGTGCCTCAACGGATCAAAATAGTTTATGTAATTTAAAGAAAATCAGTATTATAATGGTTTGTTTTCTTATAACGGTCGTATCTTTTGCATTTGAGCTCCGTTTTAGACGTTCTTTGTATTTTCGGAACCAGGTAAACATGTACTACGAGATTAGAATGTTTGCTTTGCTCACAAATTCTTATTACTTTCAATTTTTTAGACGTGTTAACTAGGGTTGAAGTTTGTGTTTTGTGATTCGTTTGAGATTTTCCACAATTAGAAGTAAGATACCATCCCATATCTTATTTTAATTGTAATGACACTATTTATTTTTCAAAATATGCATTAAAGCTCAATAGTTCAGGTTACAAAAAGGTTCGTGGTGAATTGACTATCTACAGTTTTAAACCTAAATTTCGGGATATCAACAACTCTTGTACCTGCAATAATATTTCTAACAACCCTCACCGAGAAAGAGCCATCAGTGTCACCTACCCACTACCACGTATCATAGCAACTTGCAAATTGAAAATTATCCAATAGTTGCAAGACGACTACATGCAGTTCTAATGAAGAGTTATTAAAAAGGTAGATAATTAAATTAATATAGATAAAAACTATGAGATATTATGTGACATCCTCAAAATCGCGGCCAGAAAAGACCGATTTCATTTATGCTTTTTAAAATAATTTCAGAGTAAATCCTTTTGATTTAAAAGTGTTGCGGAATTTGTTCCCAAAACAAAACATGATAAAATAATATTTATCAAAGCATTTCATCAAGAGATGCATTTTCATTATATAATCAAAACTCGGGATGTCATGTTCCGATACAGACCATAAAGCATAAACGATAACATTACAAGTCATTCAACAAATATATACATATACAGACTTGTAAACAAAACAACTTGATGATTCAACCATCTTACGCCCTTGCGCCACTTCCTGTAATACAAATAAAACTGAGTGGGTCAGGCTTGGGAGCCTGGTGAGCATATAGGGTTTTCAACCCACAATAAATAAATTATATTTAATTTCACCAACCAATCACTATCCCGATTACCCATTCCCGTTATCCTCACTTTACGTCCCTAAAACAACATCTATCTCAAGGGACCTAATCTAGGATTTTCATCGGGACGGACATTACTGCTAAGGGGTTTCCTCAATAATAGATGTCGTAAAGGCAACCATGAGGGGGATAGAGTACACCGGTGAACACATCGTTCACAACACCTACAGGTTATGAACCTGCTAGCGTTCCACATGACTGTCTAGAAAGAATCTGTGGTCGTTATCCATACTCCGCTGAATAACTAGATCAACAACAACAACAATATCGAGGCCTCTCATCTGTTTATTACACACCAACTATCTACCCATGTTCTACCCAACATATTAGTAGATAAAAATATATATTTTCATACATAGTTTAAAACCTGTATAGCATTTTCATTTAATACATATTCCACATAACGGATGAGGCACCCCCACATAACACGTATTTCATAGAAAATAAATCAGATCTATGAGATAGAAGAGAATGAATATACATTCACACATATAACAACAAAATTATACACATAACATGTATTTCGTATAAAATACTTCATAATTATGCGTTAGAAGAAAGTAACTACACACTCACTTGATCAGAAGATGATCGGACAGCACTACGGCTTGTAGAAGTAGTATTCTTCGGCAAATCTGGAAGATCTTCACAAAAACCGGACTTCTCGCGGGCAGAGCTTCGGATCGGGAATCTTACTTCTCGGGATCTGCGGGACTTCGAAACTTGCTTCGGGGCTCGGGAATAATACCGGGGCTTCGGGGTACTTCTGGCATGCAAACCAATGCAAAACGGGAGAGAGAAGAGAGAAAAAGAGCAATTTAGTCGGCTGCCCTCGCATCCTATTTATAGGAGGCTGGAGCCTCGGAGTACGCGGGGCGTACGGCCTTACGCGGGGCGTACTGGTCCGAAATCGTCATGGCATTCGTCATCCGAAGTCACTTGAGTGCGAGGTGCGTCATGCTTCGCGATACGCTGGGCGTACTTCGGATCAGATCGGTGACTCCTTCGGATATACATCCGAATTAAAGATTAAATTTAAATACAAATTATTTAATAAACTTCGGAAATTCATATCTTCTTCATACAAAATCCATTTTCGACGTTCTTTATATCCACGTGTAGGTGAGACTACGCTCTACAACTTTCGTTTAGACTCCGTCGGCTTATTTTGACTTTATTTTTATTAATTATTTTTAGTAGGCCGGGTCAGAAAAACTTCGTTATAAATTCATAACTTCTTCGTTTGACGTCCCTTCTCGCCTAACTTTTCATCGCTTCGATACCAACAATGAGATCTTCGATTCTCGTTTAGATTGTTTCGGCTAAAAACCGCTCGATCTCAAATCGAGTATTTCAGGCTGCATACCGCTAAGTCGAAACTTCAATAAATCATAACTTCCCCATACGAAGTCAGATTTGGGCGTTCTATATATATATTTGGAAACCTCATTTCAACTACTACAACATTATCTAAAGATAACGAGTTTATTTTACACTCAAATTTTGACGCTTATTTTTATTCTTAATTAATCAAACCACATAATTAAGCAATTAAACACAAAACACATAATACTCAAAGAATACACTCTTATTATTTCAAAACGGGTTACAAAGGTTAACCTAGACTATTACATTGCTAAAAATGGCAAGTCCGGAAACACAAGCGTTACAATTCTCTCCACCTTAGAATGATTCCGTCCCCGGAATCACACATCAACAAACAAATGCGGATAGCGACCTATCATGTCACTCTCCGTCTCCCAGGTGAGATTCGGCCCATTCGTGTGTTTCCATCGGACAAGCACTAACTCGACCATCTTGCGTCGCAACTTCTTAGTCTTTCGGTCAACGATTGCCTCTGGTTCTTCAATCAACCTTTTGTTCTCATCGATTCTCAACTCCGAAAGTGGAATCATGTCGGGAACTTCTCCCGTGAACTTCCTCAAATAACACACATGAAAAGTGTTATGAATTCCATTCAGTTCTTCTGGTAGTTCGAGCTTGTAAGCTTGGTTCCCAATCCTCTGAAGAACTTTAAATGGTCCAATAAACCTTGGACTTAATTTTCCCCTTTTACCAAATCTTATAAGTCCCTTCCATGGCGAGACTTTAAGCAAAACCGAATCTCCAATTTCAAAAGTCATCGGTCTTCGCTTTTTGTCAGCATAGCTCTTTTGATGATCCTGAGCTGCTAACATTCTTTCCCTAATTATTTTCAACTTTTCAGCAGTTTGATGAACCATATCCGGTCCCATAAACTGCTTTTCCCAAGCCTCAAGCCAACAAGACGGCGTACGACACTTCTGTCCATACAAAGCTTGGTAAGGTGCCATCTTAATGCTCGAGTGAAAACTATTATTATAGGAAAATTCTACCAAAGGTAAATGTTCGTCCCAGTTACCTAGAAATTCCAAGGTACATGCTCTAAGCATATCTTCAAGTGTTTGTATCGTCCGTTCGCTCTGACCATCAGTCTACGGATGGTAAGCTGTACTTAAACACAACTTGGTACCCAATTCCTCTTGTAGACTTTTCCAAAATCGTGAGGTGATACGGCTGTCACGATCCGACACAATCGTTAACGGAACACCGTGAAGCCTCACAATATCCTTCACGTAAGAATTTGCAAGCTTCTCCATAGACCATTTCTCCTTGGCTGCTATGAAATGCGCACTCTTAGTGAATCGATCAACGACCACCCAAATCATGTCGTGACCATTCTTTGTTTTGGGCAGTTTAGTGACAAAATCCATAACAATGTCTTCCCACTTACCCATAGGCACAGGCAATGGTTCTAAACTCCCGTACGGTTTCTGATGTTGTGTCTTTACTCTCGCACAAGTCACACACTCAGCCACATACTTTGCAACGTCAAGCTTCATCGTTGGCCACCAATAGTAGGGTCTTAGGTGCCTATACATTTTAGTGCTACCGGGATGAATCGAGTACATGGTTTTGTGAGCTTCTTCCATTAGAAGATCTCTGACTCCTCCTGTCTTAGGTATCCAAATCCGATCTTGGAACACCTTCAATCCATGACTGTTTATACCGAACACCAACGTTTTGCCCAAACGTTCCTCCTTTCGGTCATTTTTCTCAGAAGCTTCGCTTTGAGCTTTCTTTATACTTTCCAAAATAGTCGAGACAACTTCAATTCTCAACGCTCTTGGCCTTCTCCTTTCAAGATTGACTTTCCGACTGAGAGCATCAACAACAACATTAGCTTTACCGGGGTGGTAAAGTATCTCACAGTCGTAGTCCTTGAGTAATTCTAGCCAGCGTCGTTGTCTCATATTCAATTCTTTCTGACTAAAGAGATATTGGAGACTCTTATGATCAGTGAAAAGTTTGCACTTCGTGCCATAGAGGTAATGCCTCCATATTTTCAGAGCGAAAACTACCACTGCCAACTCCAAATCATGAGTCGGGTAGTTCTTTTCATGCTCTTTCAGCTGTCGAGAAGCATATGCTATCACCTTTTCTCTTTGGGTCAAAACACAACCCAATCCAACCCCAGACGCATCGCTATAAACAACGAAGTCTTCAACTCCATTGGGTAGAGAAAGTATCGGTGCCTCGCATAGCTTCATCTTTAGCCTCTCGAATGCTTCTTTATGCTTATCATTCCAAGCATAAGTAGCTCCTTTGTGGGTCAAAGCTGTCAACGGAGTAGCGATCGAAGAAAAGCCTTGGATAAACCTTCGGTAATATCCGGCTAATCCCAAAAAGCTTCGGATCTCCGTGGGACTTTTCGGTTGTTCCCATTTCATCACAGCTTCGATCTTCGCTGGATCAACCATTATCCCTTCTTGGTTGACCACGTGACCCAAGAATTGGACTTCACGAATCCAAAAATCACATTTGGAGAACTTTGCATATTGCTTCTCCTGCTTCAAAACTTCTAACACTTCTTGCAAGTGTCTGCCATGCTCCTCCTGGCTTTTCGAATAAATCAGAATGTCGTCTATGAACACTATCACAGATTTATCAAGGAATGGATTACAAACCCTATTCATCAAATCCATGAATGCTGCTGGAGCAATGGTTAGTCCAAACGACATAACCAAGAACTCATAGTGTCCATATCGTGTTCTGAATGCAGTCTTCTCTATATCCTGCTCTCTTACTTTCAGCTGATGATATCCTGACCTTAGGTCGATCTTTGAAAAATAACTTGAACCTTGTAGTTGATCGAATAGGTCATCAATCCTCGGCAACGGATGTCTATTCTTTATTGTTGCCTTATTCAGCTCTCGATAATCAATGCACATCCTCATGCTTCCATCTTTCTTCTTTACGAATAACACCGAAGCTCCCCAGGGTGATGAACTAGGTCTTATGAAACCTTTGTCCAATAACTCCTGAAGTTGCATCATCAGCTCCTTCATCTCCGTCGGTGCTAATCGATAAGGTGCTTTTTTGCAATTGCCGTTGTTCCGGGCAACAAGTCGATACGAAATTCTACTTGCCGATCGGGTGGTAATCCAGGAAGATCTTCGGGAAATACTTCCGGATATTCACACACAACAGGAATATTTTGCATCACCTTCTTTTCCTTCTTAGCGTCGATCACGAATGCTAAGTATGATGTACACCCCTTGGTCATACATTTCTTGGCTTTCATTAGAGAAATGATTCCAGAATTTACTCTGCGTTTGTCTCCATACACCATAAACGATTCCTTCCCAGGCGGGTTTACTTTGACTATCTTCTTTTTGCACAATATCTCGGCATCATTGGCGCTAAGCCAATCCATTCCCAAAACGATGTCGAAACCATTAATTTCGATAGGCAATAATTCCTTGTGGAACTTATTCCCATTCAGATCAATTAAGATGTTTTTCATTCGATGGCTAACAGGTACAAACTTGCCACTAGCAACTTCGACTAATAAGGGATTATCTAGTCTATCAACAGTCAAAGCTAGTTTTCTACCAAATTCATGCGATATAAAGGAGTAGTTGGCTCTAGAGACAAATAAAATTTGGGCAGGCAATTCGTTAACGAGAAAGGTACCTGAAGCGACATCAGATTCATCTTTGGTAGCTTCCAGTGTCATTTGGAATGCTCTCGCCTTTGGCTTTGGCGGAATGTTGGGTCTAGCTGCCTCCTTCTTCTTCGGGCAGTCTCTCGACATGTGTCCCTCCTCACCACAACCATAGCAAACCTTCTTAGAGAGGGTACATTCATTGGCATAGTGCCCTGGCTTTCCACACTTGTAGCATGTGGCCACCACTTCACACTTCCCATGATGCTTCTTCTTACATTTTCGCACCATTTCGCTTCACCTCCTCCACTTCCTCTCGAACTAGATTTCGAGAATTTGCTTTTCTTGCTGGACCCTGAAGGTCCGTCAAATTTCCTCTTTTCACCAACATCTATCCTCTCCAGACCCTTTTCCTTCTGCTGGGCCTCCACATTCTTAGCTGCACGAACAGCTGTTTTCAGAGTAGTTGCCATCTTGACTGTCGGACCAAAGTCGGCAGGCAGTCCATTAGCAAACCTCTTAATCTTGGAGAGTTCCGTTGGCACTAGGTACGGAAATAACTTCATTTTCTCAGTGAATGCAGTAGCATAGTCATCTATGCTCATCCTCCCTTTCTTCAAGTTTTGGAACTCATTGTTCAGATCAATCAGATCTATCTCTGAACAATACTGCACCCTTAACTGTTCCAAGAACTCCTCCCATGAAATTGTCAGGGCTTCTCCTCGTGGCATAATATCTGCCAACAACTTCCACCAACTCAAGACTCCAGTCTTCAGTTGTCTGACTGCAAAGACAGTCTTCTGTTTGTTGCTACAGTCGCAACTTTCAAATACCATCTCCATTTCGGAGATCCAATCCATTATCTCAACAGGCTTTGGGCTTCCTGAAAGACTTGGCGGCTTGGCGCCCAAGAAGTTCTTGTACATTCGCCCATCCTTGTTGTTTCTCCTTTCCGGATCGTTCCTTCGTTCTCCTTGAGTCCCAACTTGACTCATAATGCGACTATTGTTCCCTTCCTCCGATTGCTCGGGAATCAATTCAGGTTCCTCAATAGGTATGATAGGTTCGTCCCTATTATCATGCAACGTCTGTCGCATCTCATCCCTTTGTTCGGCTAGCATAACCCGAATCATGGCTTGCACCCTAGCCATTGTTATTGGTTCTGGTGCTGCTACTACAACAGGTATTTGCTCAATCACTGGTGGTTGATTCCTGTTTTCATCCGCGTTTCCAAGGCCACTCCTTGTTCTCACCATTTTTTGATCTACACACCGAATAAGGTGAAATTTAGATCTTCATTCACGATAGATTTCAAATCATCCTTATCACTCCGAAATGATTACATGCTAGTTCTAATATCGTATACATACGCTTAGAATACTAAACACATAAACCTTCAGATCCGGTTGGCAACAAACCGTAGATCCGAACAAATAATATCATATATGGCAACATATAACATTTAGCACATAAAATCATTTTAGGCAACTTTCCTAAAAATAAACTAGTGCTCATGTCCAAAATTTATCAGACACACATCTTAAAATTCAACTTAGCATTCTAAGTTTAAGTCTAGAAATCCTACAATTTCCTAGTTCGCTTAAACTAATGCTCTAATACCAACTGTGACATCCCCAAAATCGCGGCCAGAAAAGACCGATTTCATTTATGCTTTTTAAAATAATTTCAGAGTAAATCCTTTTGATTTAAAAGTGTTGCGGAATTTGTTCCCAAAACAAAACATGATAAAATAATATTTATCAAAGCATTTCATCAAGAGATGCATTTTCATTATATAATCAAAACTCGGGATGTCATGTTCCGATACAGACCATAAAGCATAAACGATAACATTACAAGTCATTCAACAAATATATACATATACAGACTTGTAAACAAAACAACTTGATGATTCAACCATCTTACGCCCTTGCGCCACTTCCTGTAATACAAATAAAACTGAGTGGGTCAGGCTTGGGAGCCTGGTGAGCATATAGGGTTTTCAACCCACAATAAATAAATTATATTTAATTTCACCAACCAATCACTATCCCGATTACCCATTCCCGTTATCCTCACTTTACGTCCCTAAAACAACATCTATCTCAAGGGACCTAATCTAGGATTTTCATCGGGACGGACATTACTGCTAAGGGGTTTCCTCAACAATAGATGTCCTAAAGGCAACCATGAGGGGGATAGAGTACACCGGTGAACACATCGTTCACAACACCTACAGGTTATGAACCTGCTAGCGTTCCACATGACTGTCTAGAAAGAATCTGTGGTCGTTATCCATACTCCGCTGAATAACTAGATCAACAACAACAACAATATCGAGGCCTCTCATCTGTTTATTACACACCAACTATCTACCCATGTTCTACCCAACATATTAGTAGATAAAAATATATATTTTCATACATAGTTTAAAACCTGTATAGCATTTTCATTCAATATTTATTCCACATAACGGATGAGGCACCCCCACATAACACGTATTTCATAGAAAATAAATCAGATCTATGAGATAGAAGAGAATGAATATACATTCACACATATAACAACAAAATTATACACATAACATGTATTTCGTATAAAATACTTCATAATTATGCGTTAGAAGAAAGTAACTACACACTCACTTGATCAGAAGATGATCGGACAGCACTACGGCTTGTAGAAGTAGTATTCTTCGGCAGATCTGGAAGATCTTCACAAAAACCGGACTTCTCGCGGGCAGAGCTTCGGCTCGGGAATCTTACTTGTTGGGGTGCAAAGTTATTCATTCATGACTTTGTAAATGTTTGACTTTTGTAAAACCCACTTGCATGTGGTGCTTTAGCCTTTAGACCCATTTGTTAGTTAGAGTGAGAGAGAGACATGTAAACACCTCTATAAATAGTGGGTTCATATCACTTGTAGAGGTGTGCTTGAGAGATGTAGAAGTGAGTGTGTAAGTGTGTGTTAATTATGTAGTCTAGATCTAGATCCTTTTTGTAACACCATATACATTCAATATATCTCTTAAACACCCAAATCACCATGTTCAATTGTGCAAGCTTTAATTCCGCATGCCAAACCATGTTCTTTGTCACTACAATTGGTATCAGAGCGGGTCTTCAAGATCAAGGTGATATTTGAAGAACGATTCTCGGTTTGGGAATTTTTGTCGCAATTTGGAACAATTTTGGTGAGTCTCTCTCTATGATCTCTCTTAATTTCATTGAATCGTGCGTTACGTTCTTGAATTTTGATCATTTTGTTTCTTTGGATCTAATCCGTTTTTACCCTATTGATGATCCAATAAATTTTTTGTTTAGATCAAGTCCAAACAAAATCAAAAATCAATTCTGTTACTATTCACGTATTTTGAGCCCAAAATCAAATTTTGTTTATTGTTCATGATCCATTTTGTTGAGCCCAAAAGAAAGTTTAACTTGATCCAATTTACGAATCTGTTATTGACTCATTAGAATTGTGCCTAATAACAGATCAATATTGAGTCCATAAATTGTTTCACTCATTCACAGTTCTTAGTTAGCACCATACGCATAAAGATTTGTACATTCTTAAATTTCTTCAAGATCGGAGTTCTTGTATCTTTGCAATCTTTCGCTGTGAATCTATCATTGTGAATCTATCGAGTATTTTGATTCATAACTGATTGCTAAGTGGCATAGTCGACATTGACTATATGATCTAAATCAGTTTTGGAGATGAAATTGATTGGGATTGTTGAATGGATGAGTTTTTTTTTGATCAATTGTGAAAAGCGACGGTGAAGGCTGATGATTGACGGTTAGATTGACGTACAGGGATCGATTGTTCATCTTGTCAATATATGATTTTAAATTCGAAAAAAAAAACTAAGATCGATGAATTTCGCGTTAACAGGGTCAACCAAAAAGTCAAAATATGTGTTCTTAGATGTTAAATGATCGATGTTTGGATTGATATTGATGATAGTCAGTTTGATTTCGAAAAGATCGATTGATGGGATAAAGAGAATGAATTTTGGAGTCGATTGTGAGTTTTTGGAGCTTAATAGATAACGAAGCATTGAAATCGAAATTTTGATGTCGATGTCTAAAAACGAATGTGATGATTTTTGATTCAATTTTCGATTCTTGAAAGTCGATATCAAGAATTGATGGTGAGTCGTGAAAGACCCGAGATTCTTTAGTGTTGAAAATTTTCGAAGACTTGGTGTCTATATTCGTTAGTTTGGAATCGATAGGTTTGTTGGAATCGATGATGTTTTGGTTCGAATGATAAAAGCGAAGGTTGAGTTGGTGTTAGTTTTGATTTTGGAGTCTCGAAATTTTGATCTCGCTGAATTGAAAAACAAAGATTTTAGAGTCAAGATTCGAAGGGTACTTGCTTTGGGTTTGGGAAGAGCGATAAGGAACGAAGAACTGTAAGAACGATTTTGAAGAATGTATCTGGGTTTCTTGAACGAAGACTATGATTTGTGATTTTGATTCGAAGGGTTGGAGAGTAGATGGCTTGATTTGTGTTGTTAACTCTAAAAACGAAGCCTTGGTTTTGGTTATTTGATCCATGAATTGGTGAAGAAATGTATGGAATGAAGACTGTAAGAACAGATGGTTTACACCAAAAAGCAAAGGATTAATTTGGGTTACTAATTTTCGAAGACTAAGTTGGTGGTCTCAATTAACGAAGGGTTACTGTGTTCACTGCAACAAGTCTTCGTATGTTTTGCTAAAAGTCTTCGAATGATTTGATCAAATAGCACAAAGTTTCGAAATTAGCCCCTAAACTTTTGTGAGCTTAACAACTTTTCCAACTCTTCGTATGAATGGCAGAATAACACAAGTCTTCGAAAATGGGCATGCTTCGTATGTTTGTGAAAAAGGGCAGAATTTTCGAAAATGGTCCCTAGGGCTTCGGATTTTTGGCAGTTTGCACCCAAATTCGAAAAGGACTATTTTTTGCTGAAAATTGAAGAAAGTGCATTTCAGGCCCCTGCAGTTTGTGCAAATTGACACTTTCTACCCAGTGTGACATCCCCAAAATCTCGGCCAGAAAAGACCGTTTTTTCATTTATGCTTTTAAAATATTTTCAGAGTAAATCCTTTTGATTTGAAAGAGTTGCGGAATTTGTTCCCAAAAACAAAACATGATAAAACAATGTTTACCAAAGCATTTCATAAAAGAAATGTATTTTTCATTATATAATCAAAACTCGGGGTGTCATGTTCCGATACAGACCAATAAGCATAAACGATAACATTACAAGTCATTCAACAAATATATATACATATACAGACTTGTAAACAAAACAACTGATGGTTCATCCATCTCATGCCCTCGCGCCACTTCCTGTAATACAAATAAAACTGAGTGGGTCAGGCTTGGGAGCCTGGTGAGCATATAGGGTTTTCAACCCACAATAAATAATCATATTTAATTTTCACCAACCAACAATAACCCAATTACCCATTCCCTTTATTCTCACTTTATGTCCCTAAAACAGCTAACACAAGGGACCTAGTCTAAGAATATTTCATCGGGGCGACAACACATGCTTCGGGGGTACCTCAGCAATATAAGTCAAATAAGGCAACCATTAGGGGGATGGAGTACAGCAAATGGACACCCGAGTTCATTAACACCTACAGGTGGCGAACCCGCTAATGTTTCCACAAGACTGTCTAGAATAGCCAGTGGTCGTCATCTAAACTCCGCTAGATGACTCAATCAAACAACAACGAGGCCTCTCATCTGTTTATTACACACCAACTATCTACCCATGTTCTACCCAACATATTAGTAGATAAAATATACATTTTTATACATAGTTTTGAAAACCTGTATAGCATGCTTTAATCAACACATAATCCACATAACAGATGAGGTACACACACACATAGCACATATCTCATAGATAGAAGAGAGTGAATACACATTCACACATAACACAACCAAATATATACACATAGCATGTATTTTATTTAAAATACTTCATATTATTGTATTTGGAAGAAGGTAACTACACACTCAGGCTTATAAACAACAATATACTTAATACACTCGAACCAAACTTGTATTATTATCGTGTTTATGAAAGGTAGTATACACTCACTTGATCAGAAGATGATCGGACAGCACTACGACTTGCAGAAGTAGTAATCCTCAGCAGATCTGGAAGATCTCTTCAAAAATCAAACTTCTCGCGGGCAGAGCTTCGGCTCGGGAACCGCACTTCTCGGGATCTTCGGGATCTCGGGACTTGCCTCGGGGCTCGGGAACAATACCGGGGCTTCGGGATATTTCTGGCACGCAAAACGATGCAAAACGGGAGAGAGAAGAGAGGAAATTGGCAAAAGACTCGGCTGTCTTCGGTTCCTATTTATAGGAGGCTGGAGCCTCGGAGTACGCGGGGCGTACTGCTTCCGAAATCGTCACTGCGTACGTCATCCGAAATGTCGACACTCTTCGGAGTACGCGGGGCGTACCTCGGATCAGACCGGTGACTCGCCTTCGGATAATGCTTCCGAATTTCCATTTAAATTTAAATACAAAATAATTAATTAACTTCGAAAATTCATATCTTCTTCATACGAACTCCGTTTTCGACGTTCTTTATATCCACGCGAAGGTGAGACTACGCTCTACAACTTTCGTTTAGACTCCGTCGTCTAATTTCGAATTTATTTTTATTATTTATTTTTAATAGGCCGCGACAGAAAAACTTTGTTATAAATTCATAACTTCTTCGTTTGACGTCCGTTCTCGCCTAACTTTTTATCGCTTCGATACCAACAATGAGATCTTCGATTCTCATTTAGATTGCTTCGGCTAAAAACCCCTCGATCTCAAATCGAGTAAAACAGGCTGCTCACCGCTAAGCCGAAACTTCGATAAATCATAACTTCCTCATACGAAGTCAGATTTGGGCGTTCTAAATATATTCGGAAACCTCGTTTCAACTACTACAACATTATTCAAAGATATTAAGTTTATTTTACACTTAAATTTTGACGCTTATTTTTATTCTTAATTAATCAAACCACATAATTAAGCAATTAAGCACAAAACACATAATACTCAAATAATATACTCTTATTATTTCAAAACGGGTTACAGAGGTTAACCTAGACTATTACATTTCTAAAAATGGCAAGCCCGGAAACATAGGCGTTACACCCAGCTTTGGAAAAGGGGGAGAGTTTTGCATATTTCGCTGTTTTGGGCGCAACGGGTCACTGCAGAATTTTGAAATTGACAATTTCTACCCATTTTGAGAAATTTTGTCAAAGGCGATCCGTGAACGAAGCTAAAAATTCAATATTTTTTGGGTTTTCCGAATTGAAGCACAAAGTTTATGCCACATGTTAAGGGGGAGTTTTGAAACGAAAAATTCCGAATAGAGCACGTTCTTTTTCCTTTGGAGTTTTATAATCAAATTTCGATTATAAAAAGGGGGAGAAGTTTTATATGGAAATTCGAACTTGAATTTTTCATATTACGCGGATTTGATGACCGAAGTGATCTTGAAGTTTTGAAGCCTACGAGATGATGCAATTGGATGTTCGGAAGTGATGTATTCGAAATGGGTTTGGTTTTATTGAAGATTTTTGGGGTGTGTCTTTATGCGCAACTTTTGGGTGATTATTTGGAGTTTGGAATACTCTTAATCATTCGTTGCTGCTCGGTTTGTAAGGTCTCACATCCTAGAGCCCAAATTGAAGAGTCATGGAAGAATTGAAGATTGAAGTTCGTTTCGACATGTGTCACCTTTGAGGCTCGAACCGCGTAGTGCTTGATTTTGGAAGATTTGAAATGGGTCATTCATTCCTAACTTTGAGGGGGAGAATGTTGGGGTGCAAAGTTATTCATTCATGACTTTGTAAATGTTTGACTTTTGTAAAACCCACTTGCATGTGGTGCTTTAGCCTTTAGACCCATTTGTTAGTTAGAGTGAGAGAGAGACATGTAAACACCTCTATAAATAGTGGGTTCATATCACTTGTAGAGGTGTGCTTGAGAGATGTAGAAGTGAGTGTGTAAGTGTGTGTTAATTATGTAGTCTAGATCTAGATCTTTTTGTAACACCATATACATTCAATATATCTCTTAAACACCCAAATCACCATGTTCAATTGTGCAAGCTTTAATTCCGCATGCCAAACCATGTTCTTTGTCACTACATTACTTCTCGGGATCTGCGGGACTTCGAAACTTGCTTCGGGGCTCGGGAATAATACCGGGGCTTCGGGGTACTTCTGGCACGCAAAACGATGCAAAACGGGAGAGAGAAGATAGAAAAAGAGCAATTTAGTCGGCTGTCCTCGCATCCTATTTATAGGAGGCTGGAGCCTCGGAGTACGCGGGGGGTACGACCTTACGCGAGGCGTACTGGTCCGAAATCGTCATGGCATTCGTCATCCGAAGTTACTTGAGTGCGAGGTGCGTCATGTTTCGCAGTACGTTGGGCGTACTTCGGATCAGATCGGTGACTCCTTCGGATATACATCCGAATTAAAGATTAAATTTAAATACAAATTATTTAATAAACTTCGAAATTCATATCTTCTACATACAAACTCCGTTTTCGACGTTCTTTATATCCACGCGTAGGTGAGACTACGCTCTACAACTTTCGTTTAGACTCCGTCGGCTAGTTTTGACTTTATTTTTATTAATTATTTTTAGTAGGCCGGGTCAGAAAAACTTCGTTATAAATTCATAACTTCTTCGTTTGACGTCCGTTCTCGCCTAACTTTTCATCGCTTCGATACCAACAACGAGATCTTCGATTCTTGTTTAGATTTTTTCGGCTAAAAACCGCTCGATCTCAAATCGAGTATTTCAGGCTGTATACCGCTAAGTCGAAACTTCAATAAATCATAACTTCCCCATACGAAGTCAGATTTGGGCGTTCTATATATATTTGGAAACCTCGTTTCAACTACTACAACATTATCCAAATATAACGAGTTTATTTTACACTCAAATTTTGACGCTTATTTTTATTCTTAATTAATCAAACTACATAATTAAGCAATTAAGCACAAAACACATAATACTCAAATAATACACTCTTATTATTTCAAAACGGGTTATAAAGGTTAACCTAGACTATTACATTGCTAAAAATGACAAGTCCGGAAACACAGGCGTTACATATTAACAAAAGTAACAATTAACAAAATCGTTAACAAAAGTATTTAATGTTTTGTCAACGTGACCATAGTGTCCGAAAGAGACCATTTCAGACTACATTTATGTCACATTAAAGCATATTAAAGTATGATAAAGAAAAGCACATTCCATACCATAATGGATTATCGACAAAAAACAAAAATTGTTCTGGAATTTCAAAAATAAATCCGAAATCAGATGAACAATTTTTAAATTTTGGAAAAATAAATTGTTTTTTATTCAAATATGACGAAGTTTTTAATAAAATATTTAATAGGGAGTAGATACAATAAAAAATACTTAAAATGTGACATTTTATTTCAACGATGATATTAAACACTATAAAATGATCATTTCGGCACTAATAGAGAAAAAAATGAAATTCAATTTGATTCAAGTGTAAAAAGTACACATTATCTATTTTGATCGGTCCGTAATCATTCATTTTTCAGTGATCATTGTTAACAACGTCATTCCTAATGGTTAGGTTAGTTAGGTGTATGTGTCCTCTTAAGTCTCCGGGTGGGTGTGGATAAATAACCAACTATGAAAGCAAAATGTTGTTTGTTTTTCAAAACAGCACATACATAAAAATGTCTGCATGACCTTTTTTTTTCCAAAAAACAATAGGATTAGAAATAGTAGTTTTAAACTAGTTCTGGTTTTTCTAAACTATTTTTGGTTAAAATCGGTTTGGCTTTTACGGAAGTGAAATTATGTTAAAACATCAGTTTTCCATAAGTGAAATTGTGTTAAAAAAAAATCAGTTTTTCGGTTAAAAATCAGTTCCGAACGGATTCTTTTAGGAAAAAACAATAGAAAAAGACCAATTTCATATATTTATAAAAACCTATTAGTAACCGAAACTTCGGTTTTAATATAAACTAGTTCTCAAAAAATGGTTTGGTTTTTTCGATAGATTAAAAAAAACTGGTTTGATATGTGCACGTCTACATCTGATTATGTTTGTGAAACTCAACTTATCATTTTTACAATATTATAGATTATAAAATCGATTTTAATTGTTTCGCGAGTGCATCAAGTGGAATGGAAGTATGGAACAAAACTTTGCCATAATCAACACTACTACTACCATGTATTTAGAAACTTTTATTTTCTTGAAAAACACGAAATATTACAAAATCAATGCATTCGACTATTACATTGTATTTATATCAATATATTAACAATCCATTGTGATCTCACTTCCCTATTTGTAGGGTAAACAAATAATTATATAATAAAATAAAATATCACTATCATGCAAACAATTTATTATTATATATTAAACCTCATCATCTAAACAACTAACATTAATCGGTTCCAGAGAGTTTATGTAGGAGGTTAATCACAAAACAATGTCAATATTTTGGGTGTGTGACGGTTTGAACCCTTGATCTGTGATGGTTTGAACCCTTGATCTGCTATGTTATATGAAATTTCACTCATCGACCATTAGATTGAGTTATGTTGATGATTTTATATTACCAATGTTATTTAAGTGTAATTGATTAATCTGTTGACTGAATACAATCTTGATAAACATTGGACAAGTAAGGGTTGTGCAGAGTGCATACTTGTTTGAGTTTGTTCAAGATTTAAAGTACACTGTTATTTGTGGGCGAAACCCTTGAACCGACGGGGGTCTGAGGGCAACCTCCCTGGTAGCGGGGTCCAAGGCGTAGAGCCCCAAGTCAGCTTAGAATTTTTATTTGGGTTAATGTTGCTTGGTAGAAAATGCATAGAAATTCGGATTTTAGAAAACTGGCCCTGTTTTGATCGTTGTCTTGACCCTTATCTAAAACTCGTTTTGTGGCAGTTTTGTGACAGTTTGGAAACTGCGTTGTGAGAGTTTAGGCAATATTCATACATAGAAGTTAATAATCTATCACACCCCCGACCTATGGCGGAAACGTCGGGCTGTGTGACGTTAGGACGTTAGATCACAGACATTGAACATACATTGAATAGTAAAAACAATATATAACATAAATATCAATTCAATTATGGATAAAAATATTATATCAGATTGTGTTTTTGAAATACTAGAAATTCTAATACAAAAGGTGCCTTGACGGTTATGCATAACTATAAGTCTATAATGATAACAAGTATTCGGTAGCTTCGTTGATTAACCGCTGCTTTCGGAGGTGTAATCTTCCATCTCTCGGTTTCTTAGTAATACATGTGGTTTTGAAAGGTCAACATAATTTTGGTGAGTTCACAGGTTTTTATATTTTGAAAATAATCTTTTTACATAACTTTGTTTTGGTTGTAAAAGTATTTTGATTATTTCATTTGAAAATACTCAAAATAGTGTTCTACTATTTATAGGTACTATGGCTTCCATGATTCTTATTCATCATATGTACTGTTAGCGTATCAATGCCTTGAGTGTGTACTCATGGGAATGAGGGTCTTCTTATCTATAGAGTAGAGTAGATTGACTGAGAGTAAACTTTCATACTCAATGTAGGTTAATCGCATGCCATCCAACTTCAACAAGTGTACTTATGACATAAATAGAATCTCAATGTTTTATTGTATAATTATAATTATAATTATAATTATAATTATAATTAATATATAGAAATATTTAAATGGATATTCTTAGTTAAGCCAACTGGCGGAGTTGAGTGACGGCATAACATACTACATTTATCCGTTTGAATCGGGTGTAGTGATGTCATAATATACTACTATTATCCATTTAGATTGAGCATAGTGGCGGCATACTACTATTTATCTATTTGAATCGAGCACATCGACGACATAATATACTACTATCATCCATTTGAATCGAGTGTAACGACGACATAATATACTACTATTATCCGTTTGAATCGAGTGTAACAATGTCATAATATACTACTATTATCCGTTTAAATCGTGCATAACGACGACGTAGTGTAAATATTATCTATAAGAATTTGGTAGAGCAACGACTAGGTATAATGTTATTTATGATAATTAGGCAGAGTATCTACCAGACATAATATATATCCTAAGAGTAATGATAGGGTATAATATCCATTATTTTATTTGAGTAGAGTAGTGATATAAAATATATTTTATAAAAATATCAATTTTTATAGCGCAACGATAATAACGATATAATAATTATTAGAAATAATTACTCATGTATTCCCCCTATATTTGATAAAAAAAAATTAGAAAAATGAGCTGTGAAACTCACCCTTAAAGTGTGCTTTATTCGATAATTTAAGTTTGCCGAGAAGTGGCAAGGGGCTCACGACTGCTCGGACTCGAGGGGGAAATATTTAATCAAAATAAAAATAAAAGAATTTTTCCATAAGGAAATGAGGAAGGAAGAAATCACCAAAAGATGTTGATCGAGAATGGGGAAAGGGAAGGGGGCTACTGCCCTTTTTATAGCTAAAATTTATGGGTGCGCCCCATGCACGTTATGTCAATCTAGTCGGCTACTGCCACATTTCAGATTCTGGTAGGTACGCGTCACCATTCTAGAAGGTGTGCGCGTTGTGCACTCAGCGCGTTGAAAATGCTGATTTTTGTAAATTACGCAACTTCTTCATATGAGCTCCGTTTTCAACGTTTTTTATATCCACGTGTAGCTATCGACGAGTAAAACAACTTTCCTTTAGGTTTCATTGGCTAATTATGATTTTATTATTAGCCCTTATTTTTATATGTTTAAATGATTTTGCAAAAATCATATCTCTCTCGTACGAACTCCGAATTTTGTATTCTTTTTCTCAATACTCTTATCTCGAGGAGTACTACAATTCTTATTTTGGTGACTTTAGCTACATGTCAATCATTTTCTTCATAGTTTTTGACGTTGCACATTCTTTATGCACGGTTGACTTTTACATCTTATAAAAATCATATATAATTCATACGGATTCAGTTTTTTACGAAATTTATATTTCCGGGATGGGGAAGACGCGTACATTTAGAATATGTTATTATTTCTTCAAAATAACATTACTTTTTATGCACTTATGATATGACTGATTTTTCTTAGCTAATTTAATACGAAATCTTGCATTTTTTTTACCATAGATTGATAAATATTACGTATTAAACTTATTATATACTTAATGTTTGTCACTTTTAGCAGTTAATGACTGGTGAAAATTTTTGCAACTGCTACATTATCCGTTTTTTGTCATAATTTTGGTACATTCTCAAGAACATAACTTCACGATTAACTTTGTTAGAAACCACTGAATTTTATGCAATTGAACTTTCTATTTGTAAAATATAAATATTTTAATTTGATAGTAATTCATGACTTTCAATGGATTCCATGCAATCTTTTTACCCTGATTTCTAACAAGTTACATAATTTGGACGAACATGATTTTTAAACAAGTGCATTAAAGCGATTATTTAAGTAATAAATTTTTTTAAAGTACAATGCTATAACTGAAAAACTCCGTTAACGGTCATTTTAATGTTTTTTTTCTCAAATATAATGGAAGTGAATTGCTACAAATGCTAAAAAGTTATAAACCATAAGTAGGTTGCCAAAATACCATGATACAATGTTATACTTGGTTTTTTCTTATTAATGCATTGTACTTTGAAAGTAATTTTGGTCCTATATTTTGTTCAAAGCTTATTTTCATTAGCATCCTTTTATAATATTGGTGCATATACAGACCATAATCGTTGCAACAGTCGAAGTTAGGCACCACAATTACAATGTATGAAAAATATGTTTAGGTCTAAAGCAATGTATGAATATGTTTTTGAAAGTACATTGATGTAATACAATTCATTTTAAACCCATCCATTATCTCAAGACCTCAATGCGTGTATTTGTGTCTACAAGTCCTAAAAATTTCTCATTCTTAAATACTTACAATACTTATGAACCTTCATCCCTTATTTTATATGACACTTATTTTTGCAACCCTTCGAATCCATCCTCATAAATTTTTCTTAACCTCAATGTATTTTTGGTTAAGCTTCCCAAGCATACATATGATCTAGAAAGAATTACAACTTTGATACCACAATGGAGCTCTTTGAATTCATCTCTTCTTTGATAATTACTCTTTGATTTCTTCGAATTCAACACCTTTTTGTTTGATTTTTGGTATCTTCAATTTTTGATTCTTCAGAATTTTTGATATTTTGATCTTCATACTTTGATATCTCCAAAATTCTTACTACTTTTTTGTAATTTCTCTTTATATATATATATATATATATATATATATATATATATATATATATATATATATATATATATATATATATATATAAAACTCACTTTTTTCTCCCAAATCCTACATGCTTAGGCAAGGGAGCTTAACTTCAAACTATATTGGTTAGAGGTAATAGTCTAACTGCAATCAGTACATAAGCTCTCCTAGATAGATTGTAGGTACATGCTGTAAAACTTATTACACTGTAGAAACTACTCAATTACCTTTAATATCTCATGACTTTTCACTAAGAATGGGAAGCCAAAAATACACTATAACATATATTAGCTCAGGTAAACATTTGGGCTTACATTAGGTCATGTAACGCCCGTAGATCCGAGCTAGTCAATTTAGAGACGATAAGCGTCAAAAATAACTTTTTTATAGAAGAGTGTTTACAATAATTAATCTTAACCAAGTTGTAGTATATGTCACAAGGTTTTTGTACATATAAAGAACGCTGAAATCCGAGTTATAACGAAGAAGTTATGACATGTCGAAGTTTCGCGACAGAATCGGCACGACACAACGTGACGTAAATAGTGAATTTACGATAGAGCGGTTGTTAGCCTTAGTGATCTAAATGAAATTCGTAGAATACGTTAAACCGATAGCGTGCATAAAAAGGACGTCAAAATCTGACTTCGCATGAGGAAGTTATAATTTTTTTTCTAAGTTTCAGCTTAGCAGTATGCAGCCCAAAGTTCGAATATGAGATCGAGAGATTTCTAGCCGAAACAATCTAAAAGAGAATCGAAGATCTCGTCGATAGTAGTTCGACGGTAAAAAGACAGACAAAAACGGACATCAGATGAAGAAGTTATGAATTTATAACGGAGTTTTCCTGTCCCGACATACTAAAAATAATATAATAAAAATTAAGTCAAAACTAGCCGACGGAGTCTAAACGAGAGTTGTAGAGAATAATCTCACCTACGCGTGGATATAAATAACGTCGAAAACAGAGCTCGTATGTGAGAGATGTGATTTTCTGAAGTTCGAGGCACGAACTTCCACAATTGTCACAGTTCATGACGTGAACAAGGTGTTCACGATGTGAGCAGGTGATGGATGTCTTCCAGAGGCTGACAGAACCAAGTTGCGATGACGCACCTAATGAAGATTGAACTCACGACGTGAACATTTGAGGTTCACGACTTGAATCCAGAAATTCGACCCTATAAATAGAAATCGAAGGGCAGCCGACCATGGTTGCTAATTCACTTACTCTCTCACTCTCTACACCCTCTCTATCCCTCTTGAAGCACCCCCAAAGCCCCAGTATCATCCTGACACCCAAAGAAAATCCCGACGCTCCGAAGATCCCGAAAAGAAAAGAGTTTTCGAGCTGAAGCTTTGCCCGCGAGAAGCCCGGTGTGTGAAGATATCCTGGTTTCATCGAAGAGTACTACTTTAAGAGTCGTAGTGTTGTCCAACAATTGTCTTATCAGGTGAGTGTGTAGCACCTGGTTCTTGGTATGTATTTCCATTTAAGAGTTTTTCATTTTTGTCCTGGGACTCGGCGAGTTGAAGGACCAACTCGTCGAGTAGAATCGGGACGGGACGCAGGATTTAAGTATTGGACTCGTCGAGTCGGGTCCCGGACTCGACGAGTAGGCTCTGACTGGACAAAAACCCTAATATGAGGGTTTGCACCCTATTTAATCATCTATTTCAGCCATCACTCGTCCCTATTACTCCCAGAAACCCTCCATAGAAAACCCTAAGTGTTTTGGTGGAAGATCTAAGGCTTTTGAGTGATTTTTGTGGGTTTTGACCTCAAGGAAGAAGGAAGAGCATAGAAAGATCAAGAGGAGACTGAAGGACTCGAGTTTGGTTCATCATTTGCAGTCTTTGAAAGTTATAAGGTCTGTACCTTGCTTACTTGTTTGTTAGATCCCTTTTGGGGGAAGATTTAGGGCTTTTTAAGCCATATGAGGTAGCCAACCATGATTTCAAACATGGTTGGGGGTCAAGACTTCGGATCTAAGTCTTGGGAGGAGTCACAAGGCAGATTTGGGTTGCTTTTGCACCCAAGGAAGGTCCCATGCAACATAACAGCCATTTTAGAGCCTTTTAGGCTCAAAAGTCCCATGTATGCACGTAAAGTTCGAAACTTTACATGCTAGATTGAGCTTAGGGGCTTGAATCTATCTTTTGGTCAAAGGTTGTACATCAGAAATCAAGGATTTAGGGTGTGGACGTTATCGACTCGGTGAGTCCGTTCTTGGGACTCGACGAGTCCAAGGCATAAAGTCCCATGTCTGTTGAGGGTCAAAAGAACTCAGTTGGGTGTTAGAAGGGTTGTAGAAGGTCCGAAGGAGTGAACTAATGTATTGGACTTAGCCTTAGACCTGGAGTTCATGGGACTCGACGAGTGCTAGAACAGACTCGACGAGTCCAAGGCAATCTCATTATGGTTGAAGATGAACTTGACGAGTTGTTCATACAACTCGGCGAGTCGGATGAAGGTTCATTCGATGTTCATATAGAGGAGGAACTCGTCGAGTCGTTGCGAAACTCGACGAGTCGAGTCGTGGAAAAGGACATGTTAAGGGTTAGGGACTCGACGACTTGACGGCCCAACTCGGCGAGTCGGGTCAACTGGCAGTTGACTTTGACTTGGACTTGGTTGGGGGTAAAATAGTCATTTTACCCCAAGAGTAGATATCAGTTTCCGACTGAGTGTTTTGTGGGGATTATAGTCGGAGGATTTCTGGAGCAACAGCAGACAGAGGTTTCCCGCACAGATTATCAGCAGCTACTCGTTCGAGGTGAGTTACCTTCCAGTTGTAGTGGGTCTACGGCCACAATGCCGGCCCACCAGTAGGAGTTGTATGATTAGATGATTGTCTTTGTGATATCATCTAGGTTTGCTACTACCTGATATGTTATATGCTGGCATGATATGTTATATGTGATAGTAGTAGAGTTCGGTTGTTAGGACCGAAGGGTAGGCCAGACACCCCAGATATGTCTGACAGTATGTGATGATATGTTTATATGTTGGCATGATATGTTATATGTGATAATGATAGTAGGAGGGGAATAGTCCCGAAGTTCAGTTGTTAGGACCGAAGGGTAGTCCAGACACCCCAGATATGTCCGATAGCATGTTTATGTTATGATATATGTGATAGTAGCAGTAGGGGTGGAATAGTCCCCGAGGGTCGGTTGTTAGGACCGATGGGTAGGTCAGCACCCCAGAATGGCTTGACATGGGTATGTCAGCACCCCATAATGGCTTGACACGAGTAGGACGGCACCCCAGAATGGCCGCCAGGGTAGGTCGGCACCCCAGAATGGCCGTACGGGTAGGTTAGGCACCCTATAACTGCCCGACAATATGTATGCTATGTGATTGTATGGTATGTGGTACAATGGGGGAACTCACTAAGCTTCGTGCTTACAGTTTACAGTTTTGGTTTTAGGTACCTCTTCAGCGAAGGGGAAGGAGCTAGCACGATACCGGCACATCATACACACACTCATTGTTTTCCGCACTATGGATATTCTGGGATCGTACTCTGACATGTTATTATTTTTTGACTTGGGTTTTCAGACATGATAAATTGTTTTATGAGATGATGTGATTTCACAGTATTTTCTTATGAATTTTTTTATGAGTCAGTTAATTAAAAAGAAATGTTTGGACTTGAAAATTGGGTCGTTACAGAGTGTATAGTCACTTTCATCTTACATATAGATATGAAGTATTTTGTATAAAATACATGCTATGTGTATACTTATATTGTTGGTTTATTTGAGATGGATGTTGAATGAATATTTTATAAATGTTTTAAATGTGTGTATGGATTTTTGTATCTACGAATATGTTGGGTAGAACATGGATAGATAAATAACGAGGGATGAAAAATAATATAGATGAATATTGGCAGCTGCGCCATAACCCTTAGGTGTTTTTGATTTACGTGTTCACCAGTTGTAGTCTATATCTCGGCAGCTGCGCCTAATGGATAATATTGGTAGCTGTACCTAATAGATACAACATAATCTTGGCAGCTGCGCCTAAAGGATAATATTGGTAGCTGCGCCTAATAGATAATATTGGAAGTTGCGCCTGGTTGAGAACAACACAATCCTGGCAGCTGCGCCTAAAGGATAATATTCATAGTTGTGCCTAATAGAGAACATTGGCAGCTGTGTTATTGGCAACAATGGACTTTGTGCCTATACCTTAGGACAATCCTTTGGAATGAATGAGTGAATGATAGAGGATTCTTAGGGTGGAACCTTAAGAAACTGCAGAACCCTTAAGGAGTGTTGTTAACCTGATGATGATCCTTAAGCTAGGTCCCTGATAACAGTTGTTTTAGTGACGTAAAGTGAGGATAACCTGAATGGGTAATCGAGTTATTGTTGACTAATGAAATTAATATAATAATTTATTGTTGGTTGATGAAAATTAATAAATTTATTATTTTTGGGTTGAAAACCCTATATGCTCACCAGGCTCCCAAGCCTGACCCACTCAGTTTTTCTTTGTATTACAAGTAGTGGCACCAGAGCATAAGTTGGATGACTTATCAAGATATTTTGGATTATAGATCATTAGTTGTAAATAACTGTTGTAAGGTCTATTTTGTACTGTTTATGCTTTTGGTCTGTATCGGAACATGACATCTCGAGATTTTGCTATATAATGAAAATAAATTTCTTTAAGAAATGCTTTGATAAATTTCTTTATCATATTTTGTTTTGGGAACAAATTCCGCGACTATTTTAATCAAAGGATTACTCTGATTTTCATGGTTGTCAAAATCGCGATCCTGATCGTAGGATCGTACGATCCTAGGTATGAAAAACGATCCGGATCGTAAAAAGATCGTATTTGATGTAGGATCGCAGGTAGGATCGTAAGATCGTAGGTATGATCGTAGGATCGAGATCCGATCCGATCCGATCCTACATTCCTTTGATTTTTTTTTGCAAATGAATTTTTTACCACTTTATGTCTTTTACCCTTTACTAATTTACCATTTATCATTTTTTGACTTATGACTAATATTTTGAAGTTTTTATAACTTTTGAACGAAAAATTAAATGTTTGAAATATTTTTATTATTAAAAATTATAAATTAAAATTATATTTTATTTTATGGGATCTTAGGATCCGATCCCGATCTTAAGATTCCGATCTTGCAAACCCAAAAACGATCATAGGTAGGATCCCGATCTTGACAACCTTGCTGATTTTATTTTAAAAACATAAATTAAATCGGTCTTTTCTGGCCGTGAAAATGGGGATGTCACAGGTGATATCAGAGCATTAGTTTAAGCGAACTAGGAATTTGTAGCATTTTTTGACTTAAACTTAGAATGCTAAGCGATGATTGTGAGATGAGTGTCTACCATGTTTTAGACACGAGCACTAGTATATTTTAGGAAAGATGCCTAAAATAATTTTATGTGCTAAATGCTATATGTTTGCCATATATGAAATTGTTTGTTCGGATCTATGGTCTGTTGCCGATCGGATCTGGAAACGTTATGTGTCTAGGATTCTAAGCGTACGACTACGATATTAGAACTAGCATGTAAACATTTCGAAGTGATAAAGATGATTTGAATATCTATCGTGAATGAGGATCTAAATTCACCTTATTCAGTGTATAGATCAAAAATGGTAAGAGCTAGAAGTGGAGTTCGAAACGCGAACGAAAAAAGGAGTCAACCACCTGTGATTGAGCAAGTAGTTGTTGCAGCATCAGCACCTGAGCCAATGACAATGGCTAGGGTACAAGTGATGATTCAAATAATGTTGGATCGTCAAATGAAGGAAACTAGACGTCTGCTTCAGCAGAATCATGAAGAACTTACAATACCAGTTAAACAGCCGGAAGTGAATGAAGGGCAGTCGGAAGGAGGAAACTTCAGTGAGATTGTTGGTCAATTCAACCCACCGATAATTAGACAAAACAACCAAGAGGGAGGAAATGATGGAGTTGGATGCAAGTACAAAGATTTTCTTACTTGCAACCCATCGACCTTCACTGGAAAGGAACATCCGATCGGAGTTATGTATTGGATCTTGGAGATGGAGTTGGCTTTCATGACATGCGGTTGCAAGGGAAAACTACAAACCATATATGTAGTACGTCAGTTCAGGGGTGGCGTTGTTCGTTGGTGGAACACTCTAGGGAAGACCTTAAGCCCTAATGAGCCACTGCAAGTGACTTGGACAGAGTACTTGGTGCAATTCAAGCGCAAGTTCTGCTCGGCCCAAAATCTACTAGAGCTGGAGAACCGATTCCTAACATTGAAGAAAGACAACATGTCTGTTGATGAATACACCAACGACTTCATAGAAAAAATGGAGTTTGCTTTGCGCATTGTTCCTGACGAGGTGACAAAAGTTGACAGGTACACAAAGGGACTTCCCTAGGAGTATGCGGTGCCAGAACGCCAGGCACCTACTCTAGAGGCAGCTATCTGGGCTGCCAAGTCTGTTGAAGATATGATCAAGGGAAGAGCCACCAACAAAGTTGAAGTTGGCAATAATAGAAAGTTTGAAGGATCCTCAAGGTCCGATGAGAAGAGAAAATTCTCAAAGTCTGGTTCGAAGAAGCTCGAAGGAGGAGGAGATGAAGCAAGATGGTGTGATAAGTGCAAGAAGAAACACTTGGGAAAATGTGGCGAGGAGGTTACATGTTTCAAGTGTGGAAATCATGGACATTACGCCAATGAATGTGCATTCAACAAAAGGGTATGTTACGAATGTAGTGAGGATGGGCACTTCAAGCAAGACTACCCAAAGAGGAAAGGAGCTACAAAGCAAAATGCGCTGCCAAAGCCAAAGGCAAGAACATTCCCAATGATCCTTAATGTAACATCCGAGATTTCAGGAATGTTATCGTATGTTTGAATTCTTGAGGTTTATGGAGTGACTCGACGAGTTGGGAGTCCAACTCGCTGAGTAGGATCGAGTTGCCGTGTGGGATTTAATGAATGGACTCGACGAGTCAGGAGGCAGACTCGACGAGTTGGTGTTGGGCAGAGAAACCCTAATTTCCCGTGGTTGGGGCCTATATAAGGGAACTTATGCCCCCATTTCTGCCTCATCAGTTACCCTACACCCCTGAGAGCAAACCGTAATTGTTATTTGAGCTAGAGAGTGAGAGAGAAGCTCATATTGTGGTTCTTGTGCATCATTTGAGGAAGAGGATGAGGTTATCAAGCAAGGAGCTGGAGGTGAGGCTGTTGGATTCAATGATCTCCTGTCCAGAGCTCCTGAGGAAGGTATGAAGTCTTCACTTTTCTTCTTATTTCGGATAGATCTCATATCTATGGAGTTTTAGGGCTTTTTGCCATCTTTTGTTTGGGTTTTTGAGTAGCATGAGTTATCAAAAGTCTGGACCTCATACCTGGACCTTGTGAGGTCCTTAGAGTCCAGGTGTCCCAACTTTATTCATCCATCAGAGGGTTTTTGGGCTCAATCACTCATGAAGGGCAAGTATTAGCATTTTTGGAGCAATAACATCATGCATGAACGTAAAGATCGAAGCTTTATGTGACTATTGAGCCTTGAGATGATATATCTAGTGTTTGGAGTGATAGATTGTTTTAAATCGTCTAAATGAGCTTTGGGTCTGAACGAACTCGCCGAGTTGGTTAAGGTTTGTCCCGAAGAGATGAATTGTGCGATGGCTCGGTGAGTTGGAGGTCAACTCGACGAGCTGAGTTGTACCTTCATGAGACTTCTGAGGATGTGAGTGGACTCGACGAGTTGCATGAGTGCACTCGACGAGTCGGGTCAAACATGGACTGTTGACTCGAGTTTGAATTCTGTTGACTCTGGGGTTGGTTAACATGAGTAATGGAGACTATGGATGGGTAAAATGGTCTTTTACCCAATTCAAGAGTTAGAGACAGAAAGAATAGCCCTCAATTATTAGGGTCGTGTAAAAGAGTATTAATTAGAGATATTCATCCCTTATGTTAGGCGGAGGCTAGCTCGAGATTCGGGTGCGAGGTTATTTACTTGCTGCTTGTCAGGTGAGTCTTCTCGCTATACATACCTAGAGTGGTAATTAAAGTTGTGTGACAGAGTATCTTATATGTTATTTGTGTATTGTGATATACTACATTATTTCAATGTGATTTATGCTATGTATTATTCAGAGTTTACAGAGTAAGGACCGGAAGGTCCACAGAGTAAGGACCAGAAGGTCCACAGAGTTAGGACTGGAAGGTCCATAGAGTTAGACCGGAGGGTCCACCAGTGTTGTGGGACTGGAGGGTCCCACTGAGACACATTGACCAGAGGGTCATACAGAGTCATAGACTCAAGTGGCTAATTTGTTGAATGTGGTATTATGGGAAACTCACTAAGCTTCGTGCTTACCGTGTTATGTGTCATGTGTTTCAGGTTTTTCTCAGAATCGCAGGAAGGCGCCGACTTGATTGTACACACCAGTGGAAGAGTTATGTTTTTGAGGATCCTGGATTTTTAACTGAATAATTGTGGAGTTGCAAAGTGTAAATTAAATTAATGAGATTTTTATGAAATGTGTTACAAGGATTTAGTGATTTTAAATGAAAATTTTGTTTTAAAAATTTACGGTGTTACAATTAATGAAGTAGTGACGATGCAAGGGATCAGGAATAAGGATTTTATATCCAAAGATCGAGTTATGAAGTAGCAATGTGAATAGTAACATGTTGTGTAGCCTATTAGAGGCATAGTATAGGGTGAACTTGAACCTTGGTGTAATCGTTTCAAGAAATAATCTAAACCCTAGTTTTGTTATCTGATGAGTTGGATGATTGTGTGATTTTCTTGTATGGTGACTTGTATTGACTGCGGGACAATACTTGGGACGAGTATGAGTAGGTGTGAATGGTAGTAGAGGCCTATACTACCGGAAGCACATGACTCACGCTTGGATTAGGGAAAGTCACAAGGTTACCAAGAAGTTAGTGATTGGTCTCGTTTTATTCAAGTATGTCGTTACCATTGTTTCGGTAATGACTAATGAGATGATTGTTATTCCGACCCTAATGGTCATATCAAATTGAGTCCGACTACGATGAGTTTGTTATGTGGTTCAGAGAACCAAGTTCGATGTAACATCTGACTTAAGTGAGAAGATTGAAATCAATGCAATCAATAGCATCACGCTCGTTGTTAAAGAAGCTTGTATCTAGAAATGCAGCATGCTAAAATGTGATTATATCACATTAGAATATGAAGTAAGGTATATTGCATTATGGAATTTGACTCTAAGAGACTTGAGTCTAAGCATTGCATCTTACGATGAGAGATCATTAGAGCATGACCCATCAGCCTGTTACAATAAATGAAGGAAAGTACTTATTCTAAAATGAAGAAGGAGTGCTCAATATGGATTTATTTTGTAACTCGAAGGTTACGATTGAAAGTCCAACATAATACGATGAACAGTTGCAAGATTGAGCATCGTCTGCGGTCAAGAAGTCCAAGAGTTAGATACTCATTCAAAGAAACATAGAAGTACGATTATTACCTAGCATGAAAAGATTACGTATGGAATCATTATACCAGACCTATTTCGTTGATGATTACGGGACGTAATCATCCTAAGGGGGAGATAATTGTAACGTTCGTGGATCTGGGCTAGTAAATTTAGAGACGATAAACATCAAAAACGACTTTTTGATAGAAGAGTGTGTAGAATAAATAATCTTACCCAAGTTGTAGTATATGTCACAGGGTTTCTGTACATATAAAGAACGTTGAAATCTGAGTTATAATGAAGAAGTTATGACCTGTCGAAGTTTCGCGACAGAACCGACACGACACAACACGACGTAAATAGTGAATTTACGATAGAGCGATTTTTAGATTTAGTGATCTAAACGAAAGTCGTAGAATACGTTAAACCGAGAGCATGCATAAAAAGAACGTCAAAATCTGACTTCGTATGAGGAAGTTATGATTTTTCTAAGTTTCAGCTCAACAGTATGCAGCCCTAAGTTCGAATATGCGATCGAGAGATTTCTAGCCAAAATAATCTAAACGAGAATCGAAGATCTTTTCGATAGTATTTCGACGGGAAAAAGACAGACGAAAACGGACATCAGATGAAGAAGTTATGAATTTATAACAGGGTTTTCCTATCCCGACCTACTAAAAATAATATAATAAAAATTAAGTCAAAACTAGCCGACGGAGTCTAAACGAGTGTTGTAGAGAATAATATCACCTACGCGTGGATATAAATAACATCGAAAACGGAGCTCGTATCCGAGAGATATGAATTTATGAAGTTCGAGGCACGAACTTCCCCCACTGTCAGAGTTCACGATGTGAACATGTTGTTCACAACATGAACATGTGATGGATGTCTTCCAGAGGATGACAGACCTAAGTTGCGATGACACACCTAATGACGACTGAACTCACGACATGAACATTTGAGGTGCACGACGTGAATCCAGAAACTCGTCCCTATAAATAGAAACCGAAGGGCAGCCGGCCATGGTTGCTAATTCACTCACTCTCTCACTCTCTACACCCTCTCTAGCCCTCTTGAAGCACCCCAAAGCCGCGATATCATCCCGACACCCGAAGCAAGTCCCAACGCTCCGAAGATCCCGAGAAGAAAAGAGTTTCGAGTCAAAGCTTTGCCCGCGAGAAGCCCGGTGTGTGAAGATATCTCGGTTTCATCGAAGAGTACTACTTTAAGAGTTGTAGTGTTGTCCAATAATCGTCTTATCAGGTGAGTGTATAGTCACTTTCATCTTACATATAGATATGAAGTATTTTGTATAAAATACATGCTATGTGTATACTTATATTGTTTGTTTATTTGAGATGGATGTTGAATGAATATTTTATACATGTTTTAAATTATTTAAACTGTGTATGGATTTTTATATCTACGAATATGTTGGGTAGAACATGGGTAGATAAATAATGAGGATTGAAATATAATATAGATGAATATTGGAAGCTACGCCATAACCCTTAGGTGTTTTTGATTTACATGTTCACCAATTTTAGTCTAAATATCCCGGCAGCTGCGCCTAATGGATAATATTGGCAGCTGTACCTAATAGATACAACATAATCTTGGCAGCTGCGCCTAAAGGAAAATATTGGCAGCTGTGCATAATAGATAATATTGGCAACCGCGCCTGGTTGAGAACAACACAATCCTGGCAGCTGCGCCTAAAGGATAATATTGATAGATATGCCTAATAGGGAACGTTGACAGGTGTGCTATTGGCAAAGATGGACTTTGTGACTATACCTTAGGACAATCATTTGGAATGAATGAGTGAATGATAGAGGATTCTTAGGGTGGAACCTTAAGAAGTTGTAGAACCCTTAAGGAGTGTTGTTAACCCGATGATGATCCTTAAGCTAGGTCCTTGGTGATAGTTGTTTTAGGGACGTAAAGTGAGGATAAGAGGAATGGGTAATCGGGTTATTGTTGCTTAATGAAATTAATATAATAATTTATTTTTGGTTGATGAAAATTAATAAATTTATTATTTTTGGGTTGAAAACCCTATATGCTCACCAGGCTCCCAAGCCTGACCCACTCAGTTTTTCTTTGTATTACAGGTAGTGGCACCAGAGCATAAGTTGGATGACTTATCAAGATATTTTGGATTATAGATTTGTAGTTGTAAATAACTGTTTTAAGGTCTATTTTGTACTATTTATGCTTTTGGTCTGTATTGGAACATGACATCCCGAGATTTTGTTATATAATGAAAATACATTTCTTTAAGAAATGCTTTCAAAAATTTCTTTATCATATTTTGTTTTAGGAACAAATTTCGCAACTCTTTTAATCAAATGATTACTTTGATTTTATTTTAAAAGCATAAATTAAATCGGTTTTTTCTGGCCGTGAAATGGGGATGTCACAGATCATCCCACACAATACTAGCATTTAATTTGTTAATTGTCACTAGATTTAATTTTAGATTATTATTTCAAGTCTTTATAATATATTTTTGAAAATTCTGGTCATTTTTAATTTTTTTTTAAATCAGAATGCTTGTTTTCCTAAATTCAACCCCCTACCCCACACTTGAATGATGCAATGTCCCCATTACATACTAAAACAATTAAAGAACGTAAAAATTAAAAAGGAAGAACTGGAACAGACTCCTCTTGGGTAGTAGTGGCGAGATCGAACTCTGAGACTTGTGTGGAAAGCTTAGAATTCTCGTATAATTGCTGGAAACAATACTTCTGGACCTTCTTCTTGTGAATGAAGATGTGCCGGATCGAATGAAATCAATGAACCCTTCTTGAAAAATGAGTTGAACCACTGTCACGACGTGGGAAAACAAAGCCTCGGCGTGGTGTCAAGCAAATGGTCATCAAGGTCGAGCAAAATAATGTCGCCACAACATGGTTTAAGGATGTCACGTCGTGGTGTAGTCATATTCATTCGCGATTAAAATTATTTCTTCGACATGTTGATGATGTCCACATCGTGGCGTCTTCTCAGAGAATCTTCTAAGATTGAAACAGGTGGGCATCGACTCTTTGTAATGTGTAAGACCATCCCTACTCTTCTTTTCAGTAAATACGCTTCAAAATGCTTTTCTCTTCATTATGTAGGAACCCCACACTTATTCAAAAACTTGTTCTTCAATTATGATCTTCAGAAATCACACAACTTCTTCAAATTAAGCCCCTTCATTGCTTCACTTTTGTTCATCACTAGAAAATAAGATCAAAAGACTAAAGAAACACACGATCATTCGGTTAAGGTAAATTAAAACTAAAACGAAAAAATAATTTAATACTAAATAAAAAAGAAAAGAAAATGGAAACTCTAAAAACATTCAATTGCCTCCCGAGAAGCACTTCTTTTAGAAGAGTCGTATGCCGGACTCCTTCCCACTCTACGTTGCATCGGGTGGAAGTGTGAACTCCCCGTTCTCCATCATCTTGAACCTTTTTCATTTGAAGGCAACTCGTCTGTTGAATTCCTTTCCTGAGCTTTCTTGCATTGTTGGGTTGACATTTTTTTTGTGCTTTCGTTTGGGTTCTTTCCGCATTCCCATGTCTTTGGCTTTTGTCTTATCTCTTTCTGGGTTTTTTCTTGTCAAAATGAGGCTCATCATATTCTTCTTCTTTTTCTTTAACTATCTTTGTGACTTGATCCGGTGACCTTGTATAAGCAAACACCTCAAAAATCATTGGTGTTGGAATTGGAGGTTTCGAATGCTTTTCTTCTTTTTCCAATTGCTCTTCAAGTTCTTTATGATCCATGTACATTGTGTTTCCTTGCTTCACCTGATTTTCCATGGCACGAGTGTAACATCCGAATTCCCATGTATCTTATTTTAAGTATATATATTGAGTTTTAGGGAGGAACTCGGCGAGTAGGCGCTCAGAATCGCCGAGCAGGATTGCGTTTTCTGTCTGGATTAATGACCAGACTCGACGAGTTGATGAGTGGACTCGGCGAGTCCGCACTGTTAAGTGAAACCCTAAATCTCAGGGCCTGAGCCCTATTTAAATGCCCTTATGGCCATCATTTGCGTCCACTACTCCCCTGTGAAAGCCCTAGAGAGCAAAGAGAGCTTAGAGAGCATTTTGGAGGCTAATTCTTCATCCTTTGGTGTGATCTTGCAAGAAGGAGTGGGAAAATCCAAGCTAGATCGGCTGTGGAGCTTGGATCCGTGTTGTTCACACTGAGATTCACATTTTGAGGTACAAGTTCCTTCCCATTTCGTGTATTTGGTAGATTCCTTGAATCTAGGGTTTCCTTTGCACAATTTTGAGTTAGATTGTGAAGCATATGAGGTCCCTTTGGGTATAGATGATAGATCTGGACCTTGAGAGGTCCAAAAGGTTCCAAGCTTCGAGCTTTATGAGGTTTCATGTGATCCTTGAGAGTAGAACCCCATTTTAAAGGTTATTTCTCCATTTTTGGTCTTATAAGCATTGCATGAACATAAAGTTTGAACCTTTACGTGACTTTCGAGTGTTAGGAGGTTAGATCTACTGGTTGGTGAAGCAGATTTGACCTCAAAGGATCGTTTGAGTGTTGTCATGGGAGGAACTCGCCGAGCCCATAAGGGACTCGATGAGTCCAGTTGGGTTGCCCCGCGATTCGCGACCTGTGATAACCTGTTGAGTATAGGGTTGACTCAACGAGTCGAGTGAGGACCAGTGAGTCGATTCGCCACTTTTGAAGGAGGAGTAAACTGGTTGATGAACTCGTTCTTAAATTCAGCCTACGTCATGATTACTCCAAAGGGATGTGATTTGAACCATTCTTTTGCTTCACCCTTCAATGTGACAGGTAAAAGTCGAAGCATCACCACATCTTTACTTACGTTTGGAGCGTTAAAATAATTTGAAATCTCCACCACCCCTTCTATGTGCTCGTGGGAGTCCTCGTGCTCCTTCCCGTAAAAAGGTAGATCTTTTAGCATGCCAATAATATGTCCCGTTAGTTCAAACTTTGTCGTGGTTGGGATTTTTGCTGGATCGAGACCCCAACTATTTTTGTTCCACATATGTCGCTTGTACTCTTCCATTGACATGGTCGTGATGTCCCCCATATTTCCTGCTAAAAAAACTAGGAAACACACACGTAAAATGAACAAAAACAAAAAATGAACTACAATGTGACCACAACGTGGTAAAGATGACCACGACGAGGTTACAAATCAGACAAAAAAATAAATACATAAAAAATCACTTTATGAGGTTTTTACCCCACAAAAAGGATCGCTTAACCTAAAACAATTAAATTGAAAATCAAACAAGCCGTTCCCCGGCAACGACACCAAAAATTTGATGTGCACAAGTTATACCTATCTAGCTTTAAATTTATGAATCTGACTACTTATCTACTAATGCACCTATACGCAGTGTACCTAGTCAGTATATAGTATAGTAAAGTAAGTTGGGTATCGAACACAAAGAAGAGATTTAGCTAATAATTTAACTAATAAAAATTAATCTAAAAACAATTAACTAAAGTGGGGGGTTTTATCTGATTTTGCAAGTTCATATTAACTTCAAACAAACTCTTAACTAAAAACGGATGTAATCATGATAATAAAAACACTTGCGTTTAGTTTTGAATCCACCTATTTCCTATGGTTAGTTCTTATTTATGGATTAATGAAATTGGTTACCAATTTATATGCAATTAGCAATTTTGGTTCAATCTACTAATATTTTTAGCAATTCATGTTCTACTATGCAATGGTCATACACAGGCAAACACAAAATTGATTATTAATGATGATTGGGCTATGTAAGGTATATCTAAGATAATTATCTACGGTCAATACAATTAATCAAACACAACTATGTTCTCCAACACAGTTAAATTTATTACCTTTATTACTTTATCTAAGATGTGGCCACTCCTAGCTCTAGCAATTTAATGGTCACTAAATTACTAGGTAATAAGTTCATGTAATTTAATGGTCACTAAGCTAAACTTAACTTGAATCAAAGCAACAAAGATACAAACCTTAACATGCTAGGTAATGATAATCAAACACATGCATAAACTAAATTCATATAATCCATAAAGTAAGAAACTAACTCATAGTTTTAGGTTTCATATAACTAAATGAAAGTCTACTAAACCGAGTGAATTGATGATGTTTTCTTCTAGATTTCTTCAAATCTTGAGCTCCTATCGTTTCCTCTTCTTCTAAAGGTTTTCCAGAGGGTTTTTATCATAATACTTCTCCAAAAAGTCACCTCCAGGTCTCCCAATTTGTCCTAATGTTTGGATATATATACTTGCCTAAAATCTGGCCACCACGATGTGGTAATGGCACCATATCGTGGTCTTCATGTATATCCCGTATTCTCAAAGTCAGCGCTAAGAACCGTGAAGATTACATTCACCACGTCGTGGTTATCGAGAATCAACATTTTCTCAAAACATAAAAGTTTTCTGAAATTGTGTATAGTTTTCAGATCATTTTAAATAACGTCAATCAGAGTTATGAGTCATGATATATGGCCAAAATATTGGTCAGGTACTTATCCGTAATCTAGAATGAAATTTTTATAACATATAACATATCAACATGTATGGGTATTCTAGGAATCACTTACTTGAGCTCGGCTGATTGCACGTATCACATCCCTTGAGTTGGGGATGTCAATCCCCATATGTAATTTTTATAACATATAACATATCAACATGTCGAAAGTGAGAGGTTTAGCAGCCAATACGTTTCCTTGAGTTGGGGGTGTCAATCCCCATATGTACCTCTCAATTTTCTTGCTTTCCGGGGTGACCATCCCGGGACATAGAAGAGCCAGGTCACAGAACCTAGCAGTGTATGTAGCAATGTCGGAACCCTTCATCTTTAGGTTCCAGAGCTCGTGCTCCAACTTTTGCATCTCACGCCCTTGGGTAATATTCTGCAAGCATTAACTCTTTCAAACTCTCCCAACCCATGACATTGGCTACTGGCAGAGTAAGGCATTTGACTCGGCTATTCCACCAAGTTAGTGCTCTATCGGTGAAGGTGCAGACAGCGAACTTCACCTTGCTTGCCTCGGGCCACGCACAGATTTCGAAGATCAATTCGATCTTTTCGAACCAACGGGTTAGGGCAATGAAACCTCCATTGTTGTCAAAGGATTTGGGTTTCACGTTCATAAAGTCTTTGTAGGAACACTCCTTATGATGCCCCTACCACCATCAAGATTAAGGGGATCGGTACCACTTACCGACTCGCTAGAGCCACCAAAGTTAATCTGCGACATCACGGTAGCCACAACGGCCGTAACCGCTACCTGAAACATTGCAGGGTCAAACCGAGGAGGTGGTGGTGGCAGAATTATTGGAGGGTTGTTGTTCTTTCTGTTGGGTCTCTTCCTGGGAGGGATATTTCTCTAAATAATACATGGGAAAAATGACGATAAGCCTCATACATTGATTACGAATCAAATATTTTCGAGTAAGATATATCTTAATCCTATAGCGATAACAAAGATCTACAACAAAGGTTTACTAACATAAACAAGGAATTGCAAGTCTTTCATTTGTGAGGATTTTCACTACTTGTAACGACCTTATGTAGTGATATAGTGTTATAAAATAATCCTATAGTACTTTAACTATGTGCTTCATTAGTATCAGATTTGGTAAGTTTTAGACTTGTGGCGACACCACAGCCACTCCCATACACATGTTGGTCATATCTCAGACAAATATAGTTGATCAGGTTATATTGGCCCCACATATGATTACATAACCATTCAGGTTTAACCGCAATGTCTAATTCGTCCTAAATACTTTTATGTAGTTCTTACTATGTAGGTATACTTGTATACTTCTTGTAAAAATACTTAAATTTTTAAAAGTATACTTTTAGTTTCAGAGCGCTTCGGCTCCTTTAGTGTTTATAGTTGTATACCATATAAGGTTCGGTATACTCAGTTCACTATAAACAAGTGCTCTGATACCAATCTGTCACACCCCCAAACTGAAACGCCAGAAACGTTCGGGGGTGGAGGACGTCATGTACAGTATCACAAAAATTGCATCATAGTAATCAAAGTAAACACAACCATTACATTGAATAAGTATAATATTTACATCTGTTTGATACATAGTTTGTATATACCAAAAGTATAAGAAAATATAAAAGATGTGACTCTATACGCTCCATCTTCTCAAAAGCTTCGGGAGTACCTGTCTACTGATTTCCTGAGAATACAAGTGGTTTTGAAAAGAGTATCAACATTAAAGTTGGTGAGTTCATAAGCATGTTTTTGAATGTAAACCTATCTTTGAATCTGTAAAAGAGTATTTGTATGTTATCCAAGAAAATCCAATATTTTCTAACATATGTGTTTGTTACTGTGTTCCATAAAGTATTAGTTCAAATGCCAGGTTACCACCATTTCTACTTCATAATATTGTTTTGAATGAGACCTTTTGTAAGAAAACCCTGGCTACCACCAGTAATGTATAAAATGTTCTGTTTTGAAAACGTTGGTTACCACCAGTAATGTATATTAGTTTTATTACTTAAAATAAAACCAAGTACTATAATCCATGGAATCCTCCAGTTGTAGTATGTAGTAGTTCTATTAATGAAAATAAAACTAATGAAGAATGAAATATTGTAAAGGAAAGGTTAGTTTATACTATTGCGAGTCGTATAACCACGTTTGATATGACTGATAACCTCTACGACGTTCCTCAGGCTTCGGACGGTATGATATTTGTCGCCTCAGGCATGCCTGCCTAACTATAGCTAGCAGTTTAGGTGTGGAATTGTCAGTGCCGAATAGATCTATTCACAAATCTCATGCTCTCCCTACAGGAGACTCTGGTTACACTAAATGATAGGATTTAACCTGTACCCCGAAAGGTATAATTGAAGAGTTGTCTCACAATCATGTATTAACTAGTTTACGTGTAGTTCTGTATTTTTCTATTGTATTTGAATCCATTTGTATACTTTGTAGAGTAATAATAAGTATACTTAGATAATTATTTTAATGATATACTCTTGAAATCCGAAAGTAGTAATGTATATCATAAACTAAGTCTGTCATAGTTTATATGTTTATCAATGTATAAGCTTTGAATTTGTAAAATTGTATATTGAAGCCCCAAACTATACCTATTATAGTTTGCATGTATGTTATGTACTTGGTTCATCTATTGATCTGAAAACTATGCAATTTTGGCTAAAAGCTAAAAAATGTCCCTTATGCTCAGCATGTTACAAAAGAGATAAAATATCTAAATATTTTATAAAACATGGAAATCTTTTGATTGTATCGATTGCATAAGTTTTAATCATTCTGTATAGGTTCACAAAATCATTTGTGTTTGGCTTGTATTCCCCCCCCCCCCCCAAACGTTAAAATAGCAAAAGTATAGGAGTATGAACTCACTATTAGTTGCGTGAAAGTGTCAGAAAATGTAGCTGGGAATGAAGACCCTCAGGTTGATGAACACGGCACTTAACAAAATCCTAATAACATTTAAATATAGATATGTATCTAAATTAGCGAATCCATTAGATAAAGTGTTAGAAAACACTTGCTTTTGGTTAAGGAATGTTACCGATACTCGATCGAAGTGGAAAAGTGGGTTTGCAACCAAGATTCACAGCTTGGGAAGGTTTGCGGCTGTAAACTGTTCGCCACCGTGAACAGTTTACTGCCCTTGAAGCGTTTACGACCTTTGAAGGTTCGAAGGTTTCACGGTCTGTTCTTGGTGAATATGAAGATTTGAAGGGTTCACGGCCTTGAAATCAATAACAACAAAGCTCAATTTGATGAAAAATGGATGTTTTGATGCTCCAAAACGAGTTCTAAGGCGGAAAGAGTGCTAGATGAAGAGAAATCTGGTGTTTTCGATCACTACAAGAAAAAGACCCTTTTACGACGCACAAACCATGACACTCATTGATTTATGTTATGCAAAAGAGAGTGACGTTAAAAAAAGTGTCATCTCTTCAAAAAATTGAAGGATTTAGGTCACGCATTATTGCGTGCCTTAAATTAGTGTCTGATGTGAAAAAATTAAAAACACGGAGGGCACTTTATCTAAAATGTGCATCCTCTCTCAGTGTTGCTTTATGTTTTTACTCAAAAGGCGCGTTTCTTAAAAGTGGGAAACGAAATTCTCTTAAAATTCTAAAATTTTTAAATACCCCGCTTCAGATCTCCCTTCGTTCTCTTCTTCCCTTCTCTCTGCAAACCCTAATCACAATACCATCTCTGCTATACACCTCGACAACTCATATAACCATTCTACAATTTTTTTCTTAGAAACTCGCGTTCATTTCTAAAGATCACAAAATGGCGACCAACAACTATACGTATATTGTTAGCCCAATACTTTTGTGTATTTTTTACGACAACTGCAAGGTTCGAGGCAGGAACTTCTATAGATTTCCTGTGGGTTAGCTCTACCTCCTTGATTCGTCTAGTTGTGCCGCATGAGTAAATTATCCCCGCCCTATCGTACTGCTATACATCTCTGCTTCAAGAAATCCCATCTCAATGAAAGCGATTCAGGCCTCACTCCTCTCTCATAGCGATTTACTATTTTTTGGTGCAAGTTATCGACTAAGACACCGACGAATTAGGGTTTTTGGTACAAGCAATTCAGGCCTCACTCCTCTCCGATGACGAATCCACAATTTTGGGTTTCAAAAAATGTAAAACAGAGGTAATGTTTGTTTCCTTTTGAGTTCATACAGATAAGAGAATCACGTCATCTGTCGATTCAAGGTGGTATCTCTCCAATCGTAGGGCACCATTTACAGATTTGCGGCTCTTCACGCACACAAAGAAAATGGTAGAATTTAGCAAAGGCAGATTGGAGAGATACCACCAGATACACATTCACGTCCCTATTGTGCGATTCAATTGGCAAAAAATCAAGTCTACAATCGAATTAGGCACCTCAAGGTTTTCTAACACTATATTAGGGTTTTTTTTCATTTATAGAGCAGGTAATTTGAAGAATGCTGTCCCTAAAATCAATTTCTATAATCACTTGGTGGCAGACTTGTGTGAACTGTATCAAAATTCAAGGTTTTATTCTCATCTCTTTCATTGGTTCATCTTTTTGGCTGATTAGGTTTGTTTGTGTTTTCGGTTGATGCATATTAATGCTTATTTGATCAAGAAGTGGCAGGAACTTGGTAGTAATGATGATGTCTTTTAGTTTTTTGGTTGTGATTCCACCTGATAAAGTAACATACTGTGAAATATTCCACCTGAACAAACTCGGTTGATGGGATTAATCTCAAATCTGACATTCTTGAAATCTTTAAGAACTTGATTTTTTCTGCTCAACAATTTTATTATTTTAAAAAAAATCTTGTAGCCTGTTCACTGTGGATGTGTTGTTTCAAAGTATCTTCACGATTTGATCTTTATATTGAACCTCACAACAAGTTTTTAAGACATTTCATACTTACATGGTTTTATAACTGTTTATATACGACAGAGTGAAATGCATTGGTATCTACATGGATCAATACGAAGTGCTTGAGCAATTTGGAAAGGGGCATTTGGCGTTGCCCTTCTTGTATGCCATATACATGAAAGAAAAAAGTAAGAATGAAATTGAATTTACCCTACGTACATGGTTTTGTAATTTGTTTGTTTTGATGTCTGCCCTTCTTGTACTCCATAACAGATCAGTTGGTGTTGGTCATCATTAATGTAATTAGCCCTAAATGTCCCATATAAATGATTGGTTTTGTTCATTTGTATTTCTGCAAGAATAGTTATAGCAGCAAACAAACAAGTAGAAGATTATTGAATTTTTTATGGCTATGGCCTATGGGTATGATGACAGGGTGAGATTTGAATGGCATTTGGAGATTTATTAAAGACATTATGGGCTCCTGGGGCAACAATTGTACCACCACGAACATTCAAGTCCAAGCTTGCTCATTTAAGATTTCCTGATTTCAAAGAGTTGCAGACTAGTGGCAAGGGCATTTGCAAGCATCCTGGAAGTAACAGAAAAAACCGCACGATTCAAAATGTTCATAATTGCATTCTGTTTTAAGCTCTAAATGTGGCAGTGGTATATTTTCGTCTTTTTTCATATTATAAACTTGCTTCAGATCTGAATTTTAAACCTAATCTTAATAGCTCATATATATATATATATATATATATATATATATATATATATATATATATATATATATATATATAAACTACCCTTTTGGCAGCGATTTTACTTAGTGTAATATACATGGAGATTTGTTAAAGACTTAATTTGACTATTGTTGGGTCCTGGGTTGGTGAAGACTTTTTAATTTGGCCTGAAACCCGGAACCCAGAGTTATGTTTATCCAGCTACTCATCAAAATGGTTCATCTACAAAACATTTGCAAAGTTTGAATTGTCTTTAATTTTTTCCGATTACTGTTTGATTGAAAGGGATTGAAACTTTTCTCATTTCAGAATTCATTCAATCTCTCTGAATCATTATAGAACTTATTATATAAATAGAAATAAAGTAATTAACTATTTTCATAACAACCAAATAATGAAAAATTACATGTATGCCCCTGATACAGTAAAAAGACAATTCTACCCTTACAGTTAATGTTGTTGAAACTGACATGTTAGATTGAAAAAAGAGTTAAAGGGATTGAAACTTTTCTCATTTTTGAATTCATTCAAACTCTCTGAATCATTACCAATGGTGCTTCCCACCTGTGAGAAATTCCAACTTTATCAAATATGTTGATAAATTAGCTGATACTGTACAAGATTTACAGGGTGGTGACTTGACCCAATTGACCAAATAATAACCTCACACTTTTATTTCCTTTAATTTTTAATATTTAATCTTGGCTTTCAGGAGACATGGGTTCGAATCCTATTCCCAAAACCCAAAGTATCATCCCCCCTGTGCCAATTTTTCATCAAAATATCTAGTCTTCAATGAAACTTAAACTTCAACTCTTCCCTGTTGATGAAACTACATGGAGAGCGTTGGAAATGGTAAGAAACAATAATAAATTATGTACTTTATCTTTATCTGTATAATAAATTAATAATAATAATATTTTTTTGTTAGGACAATCACAACCCACATTTGGAGTTGACTTTAAGTACACGAAAGAAAATATCATTGGTTTTGGAACATATGACACGTAAATGGGGTAGCCTTGTTGTTTTAATTTTGAAACTTACTTAATTTTGAAAATATCATTGGTTTTGGAACATATGACACGAAAGAAAATATCATCGGTTTTTCTGTAATGGCACTATTGTTCAAGATCCTAGGCCAGGATTTTATTTTAATTTTGAAACTTACTAGCCTTGTTGTTTTTTTATTATTTTTTTCTCTTAAATTCGGGTTTCTCACATTTTTTTATGTTGTTTTGAAAGTCATTCAACTTCAAGGTGACCAGAGAAAGAACGTCTCTGCCTTTCTTACTCAGGTAACTTTTTCCAATGCATGCTAAATTGACTATGAGTTTGAGTAAATCACCGTTTTACTCTACTGTATGTAAATGATGGGTAAATTAGTAAATAACAAATGAATTTATTTAAGAATTTTTATAAATCCATTTTGTTTTTATTTAATAGTTATTCATTGTTTTGATCTTGGAGAAATTCCAACTTTATCAAATATGTTGAGCTAAGAGACATTTGCATTAGTATTAATTATACACGCATTTTAATAAATAACTTCTTTATTGTACAATTAAAAATAATGAAAGATTTGTTCCTTTTTGATCAAATAACACAATAATATTGTAGTTATATTTTATTGTATTCTACATTACTGCTAAACTTAAAATGATCATGATATATACTTATATTATTAATGATATTTATATATATATATATATATATATATATATATATATATATATATAAGACTATTTTTCTGATATTAAAAGCCACAAATAAAGTTTCAAGCCCCCCGTTTGACAACAAAAGTCTCTAGCCTAAAGCACAGAACCAAAATTGCAGCAATACACCATATGAAGAGCTAAGGGCAACAAAGTCAAAAACCCAAAATGCAACAGATGTCCATAACAGTGGAAAAAGATATCAAAAAGAAAAGCAGCCGATATGATCAATGTAAGAGACATTTAAAGACAAAATGATAACAAACCAATATAGCAAATGTCCATAACAGTGGAAGAATAGAAAAAAAGTACAAGAAACTTTGAAAAGAAACCTTACATTATATGACTTTTTAGCTTTTTAGTATTGTCAACAAAAAAATGCAGAGTTTATTTATGCTCTATAAAATAAACTTCTTTTTTAACAGGTTGTTGTATCAGTGCAAATTCTTGAAAATACATTGATGGTTTGTCCACGTACTAGTAAGTGTATAATGTCTTATATAATTGGAGTTGACAGCCTTAAGGCAAAAAGGCTTGAAAATATTCCAAGGGCTTTTGATTATTGTGAAGACATACGATTATGAATGGATGGAAGGTATGCCTATGCTCTCATAATTATATAATTTTTTCCCATATTTACCCTTTTGTTTTTTTTGCAGTCTCTCAAGCTAGATTAATGCAACAACTCCATCCATATATTCTCAGTAAGACCTTCCATTTCCGTTGGTGTTGTTTCATCTTCACCTGGCCAATCATCTTCACCTGACCAATCATCTGGATTAATGCAAACCCTTTGTTTAGAGAGAAGCTAACTCTTCCTGTATTTAAATTTTCAAGGATTCATGCATTGATAAATCAAAGGTCCTTAGCCATCTGCATTCTTAAGTATTATTACTTTGTGTTACCATTTGTGGCTCCTTTTCTTCTTTGTGTTTTTTTTTGTTATCAAGTTACATTATTGCTAATCTGCTATCAAATTGGTCTTTCTTTTAGTATAAAAAATAAAAGGTGTACTAATTAATGGTTACTCTCAAGAACTGCTAATCTTTCCATGCCTCATGTTGATGTTCAAGCTGGACCTCCTAGTCTTGTGCAGCAGCAACAACCTCCAGTTACAGGTTTGGTTTGAATTTTGATTCAGTTTTTATTTTTGTTATTATCATTTATTGATATAAATTAAATTGGATAAAAATTGATGTTTTGATTTATATGTGCAACTACATTCCTGAAGCATCCACAGACACCCCCAGGTGGTGGTCCTGGATTGGAATATCAAATGACCGAATCGGAGCTGAGTCAAATCTGCAGATTGCTTCAACACTTGAAGGAAGGACTGCTACCCAGTACTTGAATAGGTCAGTTACCATTTTTTTTATAAAATTGGTGCAAGGGTAGTTCTAAATATTTGCATCTGGTTTCAGGGGTTACTCAAGGAAAATGCAAATGGTAGCAAATACTGGGCATATGGAGCTGACTTTGGAGATACTGATGGGTTTTGAGCATTCTAACACTTCCTAAGTGTACATGCAACCCTAATAACCTTGGATCTATGTTTGTCTAATTATCATGCAAAGTTGAATTCCAAGGTTATATTCCTATCTAGCATACATGGGGAACAATTTTAACTTGAATCATAGATAGAATAACTTACCTTGTTGTTGCTTGTGTTCCTTGAAACCTTGTGAGCCTAGCACCCCAAGTGTGATGCCTCAAATGCTTCACACAACACCAAATGCTCTTGGAAAGACTCTTGAGATAACACACACTTTTCAAAATCGGCCAAGCCCTCTTGTTTCTTATGTCTAGCCGTTTTTGGTGGAGAATGGGATCCTTATATAGTGTTGACACATCTAGGGTTACACCATGTAAACCCTAATGTGTCATGACTCTTCATTTCCATGACCCATGGGTTTGTAACTCCCATGGAGCATCCATGGAGCATCCTATGGGTAGAACCCAACTTGATAATCCATGGAGCCTCTTAGCCCACTATACAAGATATGGATGAACCCATATATTTAATTAGTTAACCTTTGATCACTTAATTAATTCCAAATTAATTCTTGATCAAACTAATCAAATAATATTATTAATATATTAGAACTTATAATATATTAATAATCTCCAAGTGTTATTTCTCTCACTTAGTCTAACCAATTGCATGGTGCCATGCAACCCAAATGGACCATGCCGGGTCGGGTCAAGTACAAGCCCGAAATAGTTATGGACTTAGACACCTTATCCAACAGTCTCCCACTTGGATAAGTCTAATAACTATATCTCTAGTACTTCAGGAACCGACCGGCAATCGTAGCTCTTTCAAGGTTTCTCGGAACTGAGAAGATGATAGTACGCCATTTAAGATAAGTGATCATATAATCCTCCGTTCTAGATATCAGCCGGACAAATACATGGAACAATGTCTTACTTATTGTCCATCAGTTTGTTTCCCGATTTCCGATTTGTTTGACATAGAACTTAATTGAACACATCAACTTAGTTCTGACCGGGCCCGGTACATGGGTCAAAACAAAATCATCGAGGGGCCCAGATATCAGCTTCTAATCCAAGAAGGAACAGATAAACTTCGACTCATATGTTTGTTCTACCACTCATTGAATTACACACAAAAGTACGTTTTATAACATCGAGTTACCAATGCGGTTTCGTACAGTCAATGCATAACCAACTTGTAAGTAACAAATCATATCTCTAGGTTTGAAGACTTATATGATATTACCGTCTCACGATCACTCGAGATAGAATTCCATGAAGTGATTCCAGTGAGCGTGGGTTAAGTCCAATGCTCAGAACTTATGAGCACTCATGATTGTTGTAGCCTTGTCCAACACCTTAGACCTCTACAACCCATCATGACAGTCTTAATTCATATCTACTTCCAAAATATGACCGACTGTGGATGGTTTGAATAACTTAGTCATTCCGGAAGAATAACCCAGTTTATTCGGGAAGTCAAAACATGCAAAGTGAAACACAATAATAATTGAATCCAATATGGTATCAACTCTTTGAACATAAATAAAACACCTTTTATTTATCACCATATGATTACACATTATTCATTGTATACTGTTTCAGCTATCAACTTTATTCTTGAATTTAAAACAATAGTTGTCCCATGCTCCAAGCATGTACACTATGTTTTCTTAAACACTAGTCATGCCACACACCAAGTATGCATACTATGTTTGTCTATGATCTTTACTTTGTGAACTAGATCAATTGAACATAACTTCAATGATTCTCTTTTCACACTCCCAAATCCTTACTGCAAATGCAAGAATTCCAAATTCATGCCATTTACTGAAATCTGTTAGATTCTAAACTTATATGCATTGATCCTCTCGTAATGATTATGCACAAAGTCATAAAGACTTGGCAACAATCATTACAGAGTATTCCAAAGGAGATCAACTCCTTGGAAATATCCTTCTTGCATTAAGTTTCCTTAATCTTACACAGATTGAAAATTCTAACTTTGAAACATTTCCAGATTCCATTTTGACTATCACTTCTGAACAAGAGTTGCCTCCTTACAGATTATGTCAATATGGTCCTTCCAGAATTATCACTATACTTCCAACTGTCCTTGAGCAACCAATCTTTGGTAAACCTTAGATTGTTCTCGACAATTGTTTAATCCTTTTAGTCATATCCAGTTCTAAACCTTTTTCCCTTCTTAATGCCCCAGGCATTTGGAAAATTTTAGAACGGATGAATATAGCACATGTAATCGATCCTATATCCGAAGCATATGGGACACGATTCATGATGTCTCACATAAAGACTAAACCAGTCTTTTGCTATAACATTTCCATTTCAATTTGCCAAGTTCTCATAATTCAGATTATGAAAAGGGATGCCGTAATCATAATCGAATTTTAGAACGCAAATAATGGACCCATATACAGAATTTCCTTATGTTGAGCCATTCCAACATGAAATTCATATATTTCCTTGACTAAATGATTAAAACCTCAAATCTAAACCTTATAGATTTGATATGAAGTATAATTTCCTCTCCCTCAATTATAGCAAAACAACTCTTTCCCAATTGAAACTTTTGTTTTCTATAATTAACATTGCTAACTTGCAATACTTATCATAATTATCATGCTCCCACTAACATGATGATTATTAGCATAACATTTATGCTCCCACTAGCTTTGACATGTACTCAGAAATCAGCTGGACTTCTAGAAATCAATACTTCATTGACTTTCTTACCAAAGTTCAGATTTCTGATACTAGATTGTTTTGATAAAACTTTATCAAAATCATACACCTTCCCTTAGATAGCATACTTGTGTGTCTAAACAATTATGAAGAGGTATGCCGTAATCATAATGGTTAGACCTTTTTGCCACTTCTCACAAGTCCAAATTAGTGTGCCGGTTAACCACACGCGCTCCACTAACGACTTTGAGAATGCAAATATCACAATTGCTATCTAGCTAAAATCTACTTAGTGAAAGTGTTTCCTCACCATCATTTCCATGAATCGGAGAGAAACCTTATGACACTTAGATTTACTGGTGTATGTGTTCTTATCCATGTGAATTGTCAAAACCATAATCACAAGACAAAGATAATGACAAATCCAAACTCATATGGACCGAACTCAATCTTAACTTCTTGCCACCTGGCAGCTCAAGGGCCTGCCATTGCTTCCAAGTTGTTGTGCAACAAATTGAGAACTCTAAGAACTCATATGCAAAACCAACTTTAACTGGAATGGGCACAGAATATGTCAACACAATAGATTATAAACCTCAAATTGTGTGCTAGAGAAGAACTTTAGGTTTTATTCTTGATTAGTTCTTGAGACTTTCAAGACCTTTAAGACTCCCACTGTCCTCTTGACCTATAAGACTCCCTTGTCAAATATCCAAGAGATAGTGAGGATTCTAATCAAGACAAACACTTCACACAATTGGCCTAAGTTGGTCTTTGTTTTATCCAAAACATCACAACTTACCAATTTCAAATGTACAAGAGTAGAAAACTTTTACTCTTACATATGACAAGTGTTTTAAACCTTCTTTTGAGACATGTCACTCAAGTTACAATCTTGGAGTATGACTCTAAGACTTGTATTGGAACGAAGTATGACTCATCTTCTTGATTTAACCACTTCAACAATTCAAGTTCCCTCTTCTTAGTCATAAGAATGCACTAAGACTTCCTTAGAGAACTAATTGTGCTATGGTTTCTTAATCATTAAGATGATCACAAAAACTGATACTAAAGTACTCTCCCATCTTTTCAGATTTGAGAAACTTTTATCCTTCTGCCTAAATTGATTCTTCTTTATTCGCTCTGCCATACATTGGAACCTTTTTCCAATGTCTCAGAGTTACACTTAAGCTTGTAAGTATAATCATATTTACTGAGCTTTAGTAAACTATGACGAATAGTCTTACCAATCTTTTGTGGTGGACTAAATCAGTGCACAAAACTATGTACTCGATCCTTTAGTCCATTACTTGACTCACACATCCATGTGAATGAGTAATTAGTCTTAATTTTTCCAAAACTTTAAAGTTCTCATTCATCATGATATACAACTTGCATGATTCCAAGTTCCGGTCCACTTGAAACTTGGGTGATGAGAATCTTTCCTTATTTGGTAAATTTAGACATTACCACAAATGAAAGAATCAATTTCATATTTCCACTCTTGCTATTAATGGAATCATATAAGCAACAATTTTCCTCAAATGCCATTGTAAGGATATTTTAAAAAAAAAATAATAAAAATTTTCTTTTATTTTAAAACTTTGCGGAAAAACTTATCCTTACAATCCATATGAAAACTTGTTGTTATCTATTCCTTAAGCAATATCTCATAACTCCTAAGAAGTAGCTCAAGAATCCGATCTTCAAACTACGCGATAGAAATCCATCTACGCCATCAGATTCAGCATATTCTTTCTTTAAGTTTCTTCACTTTTCTTTCATTCTTAAAACATCACCATGTGACCCAGTCACATCATGTATCAAGAATCTCAGAATAGAAACTTAACAGAGTTAGATAGTGGACTTTACCTGAAGTAGAGTCAAACTTATTGACTTTAACATCCTTAGGTAAATTTAGGCAGCTTCGCAACCAATGCCCCTTTCTTTGGCAATATAAACATATGGACCCTTTGATAAAGACACACACAGGACTATCACAGACTTAGCTTTTCTCTTTACCATTTGGTCAACCGAGTTGACTATAGCCGATCCCTTTCCATTGGGAAGAGAATGCTTTACTGGATATCCAATGTCATCATTGTCAATGTCCATAAAGTTTTAGGAAGTTGATCTTAGCAAATAGACAAGATCATTAAGGGTCTTGTCATAGTCGGTTTCATAGGTGTTCCAAAAAGAACTCACTATGTGACTTAGAAAGTGATTGAACCACCAACTTTCTCAAGACTTTGACACCCAACTCTCCCGGCTTGTCAATATGTGACTACATCTCCAAGATGTGTCCACACCTAGACCTTGCCTTGCCAATAGGGCTTGAGTGACCTTAAACTTTTCAAGAACTTGTGGGTTAGGGAGAATAATTGGAGGAGGAGAAAGAAGTATGATATCCATGGGACATCATCTTCATTAGGAAACCTTGTTTCAAGAGATTTGGGAAGATCATAAGTGTCTAAACCAGACATCTTTTGGGAGATTTTCAAGATAGTTGATCTTAAGTCCTTAATATGACACCCAATATGAAATATTAAGGCTAGGACCCAACAAACTATTTTATAACTTAGAAGAGGTATGCCGTAATCCAAGCTATAAAATATTTGAAGGTAGGTGAATGACGATTCACCAATTTCCACCAAGATAAACGAAATGTATTATTAGGTTTTAATTGGTTTTGAAACTCCTAGATCTTTGAGATTCATTGAACTTTTCAAAGGCATGTTTCAATCCGAGTGTGCCCTTCAGGTTTTGTGACTGGGATGCCGAGGATCACAAAACAAGGTGTGAAGTAACCATGCAAATCACTTGGTACCCTTAATAAATTACCCCTCAATCGATGTGCCGGTTAACCACACACGCTCCATCGATACTATGATAAATATTAAGTCACCCTTTACCTACCTTGTTAAGTCCAAGTTAGTGTGCCGGTTAACCACACACGCTCCACTAACGACTTAGACAAAGTGTAAAGTGTAATTTCATGGATTAGCACCTTATTCACATTTTTCCTAAAGTAACTAAGATTGGGAATTTAATAAAACATTTAGTTACTTTATAATATTCATCATACTTTGAATGAGAATTAATAAGTCCTTGTCTTACCCGTTCGGCTAACGACCCTCCACCGATCAAGCAAGCGGTGGGTGAGAGTGGACACCCATTAAGTCACCATTTTATAGGCAACAACCTTATACCCACCTTATAGACCGGCTTCGTGAATGAGGCGTACTAGCGGTAAGACGACTTTGTTCTTATACATATATATATATATATATATATATATATATATATATATATATATATATATAATTATTAAATCATAATAATATAAGTATAAGGGTTGAATTTTAACTTTTAAAATTCTAGGGGTTGGAACTAAAGTTTTAACTTAACTTTACTTGTTCCAAAACTTGAGGGCAAGTTTTGTAATCTTTCAAAACTTTTCATTTCTTGTAACTTATGAGTTTAATAGAGTAATAAAATGAGGATTTTTCATTTTTCTAACTCTTGTGTTCTTTTAATGGTTTTTTAATCCAAGAGACTTTTGGTTTTCCATAACTTGAGGACAAGTTATGGACTCCATTAAAACACATTATGATCATGAATTAATCTACCACATAGGTTACAAATAATTCCTATGATCATCTAAACATCATAAGAACAAGAACATGAATATGAACACTTTCAAGAATCAAAATCACATTAAATCTTTGTAATTTTGATAATTTGTTGTTGTAAATGAGTTAGAAAAGACATTACACCTTCTAAAATAAGTTTTCAAGTACCAAAACATTTTAGGGTAATGATTCTAATCCATTTCCAGCAACACAAGTCGAAATTCTGCACTCTGTCGACCCTACTCGCCGAGTGCATAAACCTACTCGCCGAGTAGGTTGAAGATACACATGAACTCGTCGAGTCCTCCCCATGGACTCGCCGAGTCCATCAGTCAGACAGCAAGATTTTCGACTTTCTTCAACTTTTAAGCACAAATAACAAACAAACAAGCCTAGGCTCTGATACCACTGATGGGTTTTGAGCATTCTAACACTTCCTAAGTGTACATGCAACCCTAATAACCTTGGATCTATGTTTGTCTAATTATCATGCAAAGTTGAATTCCAAGGTTATATTCCTATCTAGCATACATGGGGAACAATTTTAACTTGAATCATAGATAGAATAACTTACCTTGTTGTTGCTTGTGTTCCTTGAAACCTTGTGAGCCTAGCACCCCAAGTGTGATGCCTCAAATGCTTCACACAACACCAAATGCTCTTGGAAAGACTCTTGAGATAACACACACTTTTCAAAATCGGCCAAGCCCTCTTGTTTCTTATGTCTAGCCGTTTTTGGTGGAGAATGGGATCCTTATATAGTGTTGACACATCTAGGGTTACACCATGTAAACCCTAATGTGTCATGACTCTTCATTTCCATGACCCATGGGTTTGTAACTCCCATGGAGCATCCATGGAGCATCCTATGGGTAGAACCCAACTTGATAATCCATGGAGCCTCTTAGCCCACTATACAAGATATGGATGAACCCATATATTTAATTAGTTAACCTTTGATCACTTAATTAATTCCAAATTAATTCTTGATCAAACTAATCAAATAATATTATTAATATATTAGAACTTATAATATATTAATAATCTCCAAGTGTTATTTCTCTCACTTAGTCTAACCAATTGCATGGTGCCATGCAACCCAAATGGACCATGCCGGGTCGGGTCAAGTACAAGCCCGAAATAGTTATGGACTTAGACACCTTATCCAACAGATACACCAAATGACTTACATTTCTACTTAAATGGTCGCATATGGCCTGATCGGACTCCTCGTCCTGCTCTAAATGGTGATTACTATAATTTTTTTGCTTAGTATTTAGGTTTTTGTTTAGTTATTTCCAACAAAAATGTTTCCATGATGAATCTTTTGGTAGAGACAATGTATAAGAACTAGTTCATTGAGCTAATTATGATGCGATCCTTTGTTTATTTGTTTTCAGAGGTCAAGTATTGCTATCAACCAATTAAAATTTCGTTCACCAATGGCGTAATTAAGGTATGATTATCATCACTCTTACTTATTAGTCTATATCATTTTCATGAAAAGGTTTATGTTGTGTATTATATATTCATATGTCCAGTTGTGCTTTCTATATAGCAAATGTTAATCTTGGTCTTTGCGTTTTTTGTTCATAGATTACAAACATCAATTTCTTTCAAACAACAGAAAATCTAGAGTTTAATTGGGTGATTGAAGGTGATTTTGGTTCTTGAAACGAGACTCAAGATATCATATTTTGGCATGGCTAGAAGCTTTGGAGGAAACGAGACTCAAGCAAAAGGAAACACACAGAGTTGTTGGCACATAGTAAGCTAGATGATGCAATTGTATAAAAATGAGTTCATTTTTTATAATATTTACTCACTTTTGGAATAATTATTTGTATTTGACATATTAGTGAAATGAATTATCTTTGTTATTTATTGTATTTTATTTTGTATTATGAGATTTTTAATGTATTATTTAATTTGAAAATTAGTAAATCTATAAATAATATTTTTTTTAAACATTAAAAATTATGACACGCAAAAATGTGTGTCATATTCATTTATGACATGGCCTTTCTTGACAGGGGCTTTCTTGATACGCATTGCGTGTCATTAACACGCGTGTCATCTTCCTTTATGACAGGGTCTTCCTTGATACGAATTGCGTGTCGTAAACGCGCGTCGTAATTGAGCGTCGTCCATAGACGACGCGCAAAAGCGCATCGTCTCTCTTTATGACAGGGCCTTCCTTGACGCGCATTTGCGCGTCATCTGAGCCTTTTACGACGCGCAATGAGTGTCGTAAAAGGCTGTTTTTCTAGTAGTAATTCGGTTGATGTTTTTTAGAGAGAGAAAGGGTGTTTGCGGCCAGAAAAGTATAAATGAGGGTAGCACACCATATATAGGGGGTTTCATGGTCGGTGATGGAGGGTCCATCAGTCGTGAACGGTTTACGACTGTGATCGGGTTCACGGCCGTGAACATCACTCAGGCCGGAAAATGCTGATTTTTGAAGAAAACTCGGGTTTTCGTGCGATTTTTGGTTCTGACTCATATATAAAATTCAATTATATAAATTAAATGATTTTCCAAACCATACGAATTTGTTGGAACTAAATAAAATTTCAAAGTTTATTTAACGGAATGGGCTAACGTTAACGGAAAAAGGTTCGGAATGTCACAATATCCCACCGATAGAGGGGATTTCGTCCCGAAATCAAACATAAAATACAATCATGGACTCGGAAAAAGATGCGGGTACTTCTGTTTCATCTGATCTTCGCGCTCCCAAGTGAATTCAGGTCCCCGCTTAGCATTCCAGCGGACCTTCACTATCGGTTTGCGACTTTGCTTTGCTTTGTTTGACTTCCCAATCCATGATTTCGATTGGTTCTTCCAAGAAATTAAGGCTCTCGTTGATCTCGATCTCATAAAGAGGAATCACAAGGGTTTCGTCAGATAAACACTTTTTAAGGTTCGATACGTGGAAGATGGGATGAATGTTGCTAAGCTCTTGGGATAAACGAAGTTTGTATACTATGGGACCGATCCTAGCGAGGATCTCGAATGGCCCAATGTATCTCAGATTTAGCTTTCCATGCTTTCCAAAGCGTATCATGCCATTCCAGGGTGAGACCTTCAATAGGACATGGTCACCAACCTGAAATTCCAAGGGTTTTCGTCTCTTATTAGCGTAGCTCTTTTGTCTATCTCTTCAAGCTTTTAATCGCTCTCGAATTTGTACTATCTTTTCCGTGGTCTCGTGAATGATTTCCGGGCCTGTGAGAGTGCTGTCGGGGACTTGACCCTTAGCTAGCTGCGTGTCACCCACCTCAGCCCAGCACAGAGGGGATTTGCACTTACGACCATAAAGGGCTTCAAACGGCACATTGTTGATACTGGTATGATAATTGTTATTGTAGGAGAACTCGACCAAAGGAAAATGGGTGTCCCACGACTTACCAAAGTCTATAACACATGATCTCAACATTTCTTCCAATGTTTGTATGTTCCTCTCAATCTTCCCATCGGTTAGTGGATGGTAAGTTGTGCTCATATCCAACTTAGTTCCAAGAGCCTTCTGTAATGATTGCCAAAATCTCAAAGTGAATCTGATGTCCCAATCGAAGATAATGTACACATGCACACCATGCAAACGGACCATCTGTTGGATGTAGATTCATGTCAGGTTCTCCATCTTGAATGTTTCTTTGATTAGCAGGAAGTGGGCGGATTTAGTCAATCGATCGACAGTTACCCAGATGGTATCGTACCCACTCGGAGACTTGGGCAACTTAGTGATGAAATCCATCACAATCATTTCCCACTTCCACTTAGGTATTTCTGGCTATTGAAGTAGACCTGAGGGCTTTTGATATTCTACTTTCACCTTGGCGCAAGTCAGACACTTGCCTACGAAGGTAGCGATCTCTACTTTCATGTTTGGCCACCAATAAAGCTTTTTGAGATCCAGATACATCTTATCCGAACCTGGGTGAACGTAGTACCTAGAATTGTGAGCTTCGTTCGTGACAACCTCCCTGTAACCACCGAACTTTGGGGTCCAGATTCGGTTCATGAAATAGTATACTCTGTCTCCCTTGACCTCTAAGTTCTTTTCCATTCCCCTCAAGGCTTTCATTAACATGTTCTTTGGTTTTAGGGCATCTAACTGAGCCTATATGATTTGTGCGGACAAGTGGGAATGGATGGTCATAGTTAGTGCCTTCACCCTGCGACCTGAGTACTCCTTCCGGATGAGGGCGTCTGCTACTACATTGGCCTTGCCAGGATGATAGTGTATTTCGCACTCATAATCATTGAGTAGCTCTACCCATCTCTGTTGCCTCATGTTCAACTATTTCTGATCGAAAATGTGTTGTAGGCTCTTATGGTCGGTGAAGACAATACAATTGGTTCCCAAGAGATAATGTCTCCATATCTTTAATGCAAAGACCATTGCTCCCAACTCCAGATCGTGAGTTATATAATTGACTTCGTGTGCCTTCAGTTGTCTTGAGGCATAGGCAATAACCTTTCCTCGGTGCATGAGCACACAACCTAGGCCCTGATTGGATGCATCGCAGTAGACAACGAAGTCTTCCGTCCCTTCTGGCAGAGACATGATAGGTGTGCTGCACAAGACCCGCTTCAATGTTTAAAACGTAGTGTCTTGAATTTCACCCCAACTAAAGGTTACACCTTTCTGACTCAGGGCGGTCAAAGGCTTAGCAATCCTGTAGAAATTCTGGATAAATCTGTGATAGTAGCCAGCGGAACCCAAGAATTGGCGGATTTCTGTGGGCGTCTTCGGTGCTGACCAATTCTTAATCGCCTTGATTTTGGAAGGGTCCACGTGTATGCCTTCTTCGCTAACCATGTGACCAAGGAAAATTACTTTTCTGGTCCAAAATTCGCACTTAGAGAATTTTGCATACAATTTCTCCGCACTTAAAGTTTCTAGCACTAGCCTCAAGTGCTATCTATGACCTTCCTCGCTTCAGGAATAGACAAGTATATCATCAATGAATACTATCACGAACTTGTTTAGGAAGGGGCGGCACACCCGATTCATCAGATCCATGAATATCGTCGGTGCGTTGCTTAGACCAAAGGGCATCACTACAAACTCATAGTCACCATACCAAGTCCGAAATGTTGTCTTAGGAACATTACCCTCATGGACTTGTAGCTGATGGTACCCTAATCTCAAGTCTATCTTTAAAAAGTAACTGGCTCCTTGCAGTTGATTAAAGAGGTCGTCGATTCGGGGAAGAGGATAATGGTTTTTGATAGTAAGATTGTTCAATTTGCGATAATCTATGCACATCCGAAAGGATCCATCCTTTTTTCACAAATAAGACCGGGGCTCCCCAGGGTGTGGAACTTGGTCTAATGAATCCCTTGTTGAGTAGCTCGTTGATCTGGCTGGATAACTCATGCATTTCTTTCGGTGCTAGATGGTAAGGGGATTTTGCTACAGGAGTAGCTCAGGGGATTAAGTCGACTCGGAACTCGACTTGGTGCTCAGGAGGGATTCCGGGAAGACATCAGGAAAGTTGCAAACTTCGGGGATGCTCTCGAGGTCTTTAACATCATGTTTCTCATTAATGACATGGGCTAGGAATGCATGACACTCCTTTCGCAGATATTTTTGGGCTTTGATGCAGTAAATGATACGGAGGTTTGAGCTGAGTTTATCACCATAAATAATGAGAGCTTCACCAGATGGAAAATTGAGACAAATAGCTTTTTCATAACAAAGGATATCAACACAATTGGGGCTTAACCAATCCATGCCGATGATGACATCGAAGCTTTATATGGAAGCTGGTATAAGGTTGATTGGAAAAGAATGGTCGTTTAAGGTAAGGGTACAACCTATGAATATGTCGTTAGTGTGCTCTTTCTTTCCGTTAGCCATATCGATGGTGAATGTTTTGGTTAAATGTTGGGATTTATGCTTGAGTAGATGTTTAAATGCACGACTAACAAAGCTCCTCTCCGCACCACTGTCGAAAAGAATACATGCATAAGAGTTTTCTAGGAGGAATGTGCCCGTAACTACGGTGGGATCAACAACTACTTCCTCCTGGCCCATGGCTAGCACTCTCCCCGTGTTGCCAGCTGTTGCTTTTAGGAAATTTCTCTTGAAGTGCCCGGTCTCACCACAACCATAGCAGGCTTGACCAACTCTCGCTCCAGGAGCCTGATTGGTTGGTTGGGCTTGTGTCTTGCAATAACGAGCTGTGTGACCCTTTTTGCCATAGTTATTACACAACATCTCATGGAACTGCCCGTGGTGATGAAAGTTACACTTTTCGCACCATGGGAGGGTACCAACATATCTACTGGCAGGTGCTTAAGTTGCAGGAACAATGACGGGAGTGGTAGCAACATGAACTACCACTACTTGTTGTTTCTTAGAGGGATCCTGTGAAGACTTACGCTTGCGCTTGTTCCAGAACTTTTTCTTCTCACTACTTGCCTTTGGTGGTTTGGGAACAACAGATACAACTTCTTAACATGTCCAAATGCATATCCAAGGTCAAAATGTCATTAGGAGTCATAAAGTTTCCAACTTTATGACCTTGCATGCTCAATAAGTGCTTAATCCATAACAATCCAACATTTTAATGCGTTAAGACTCTCCATATCATGCATGGGACAAAACCAACCATTGGGACTCCATGTTTATGACTAAAGACCCTTCTTAGGGTCTAAAAGGATAGCTTAATGGTCAAGAACATGCCATGCTTAAGATCTAACATTTTGGGACCAAAAGGCATCACTAAAACACCCATTTCTAGATCTATATGATGGAGGGATAAATTTGCAAGCTTTATACCTCAAGGAGGTTGCAAATGATGTACAAAACCCAGATCCAAAGTGCTTCACTCCTCCAAGATGAGCTTGGCTTCCTTCCTTTTTCTTCTAAGCATAAAACAAACACTCTTAGGCTTGGAAATAGCTTCTCAAGGTGAACTAGGGTTGCAAAACGTATCAAGAGGGATGGAGGCTGATGGGGTGAGGGGGAATGAGACCATATGGGTGTTTAAATATGAGCTAAACCCTAAAAATTAGGTTTTCCAAATCTAGAAAGTACGCCCAATGTACAACATGTACGCCCAACGTAGTAGGACGCGCCCTAGTACGCTCAGCTTACATGCGTACCCATGGCATACTGACCAAGCTTATTTACAAAAATGCCACTAGGGATCATTCACATACTTCCTTGAACTTTAAGGACCAAAATGAAACACAAATAAATTATAGGGTTAAAATTAGGAGTGCCTTATACTCGGGATGTTACCAGTAGTTTCGTATCTTTCAACTCGAGGAAAACATGACGTTCAGAGAGTTACTGGAGGGGGAGGTGGAAGAGTTAAAGAAGCATGATGTCCAGTTCCACCATTTTCGAAAGAAGAGAAAACATTTTCACCTTGATTTGAACGTGGAAGATCATCTTCCAAAAGAATGAGGAAGACCATTATTATCTTCATAAGACATCTAAAGTGGGAAACGAGAGAATTCAAGTTAGTTGATTTAATCCTTAATTATTAAGCCAAAAAATTTAAATTAAGGCTGGGATCCATATTTTCGATTCGAACTTTGAAGAGGGATGCTGTAATCAAATTTGAATCTATTTTAGGTAGGTAATGTCTTTACCAATTTCGATCTTATGAAATTCTTAGTTCTTTTTGAGATTCATTGAATCTAATCAATGACATGTTTAATCTCAGATTATGCTCTCACTTTTTTCACTGCGACATCGAGGATCACAAACGAGATGTGAATAACCATGCAAATTAGCTTGGTACTCTTGATGTCATTTATAATCTCGTTTTAATGTGCCGGTTGGCCACACGCGTTCCATTAACTAACAATAATTTTTAAGACACTCACTACTACTCTTTATTAGTCCCCCATTAGTGTGTTGGTTAACCACACATGCTCCACCAACGACTTGTAATGTGTAATTTCATGGATTAGCATACAAATTCACATTTTTTATAAAGTAACTAAAATTGGGATTTTAGAAATTGTTTAGTTACTTTATGTCATTAAACTTATTAATGAGATTATATCTTATCGAATCCGTTCGGCTAACGACACTCCACCACACATGAGAGCGGTGGGTGAGAGTGGACACTCATTCAACGACCATTTTATAGGCTGCTTCCTTATACTCTCTTTGTAGCATGGTTTCGTGAATTAGGCATACTAGCGATTTGACTGACTATTCTTATACATATAATATATATTAAACTTTTAATTATATATACATAGTATAAGGTGTATTTTAAAACATTTTAAAATTGCAAGGGTTTAATCTTTTAATAAATTAAACTTTTTGTCTAATTAAATTTAAACCATATTATGGATTTATTAATTATATTTTAGTTAATCACTTAATTAAATTAATAATAATATCCATAAGGATAATTCAAGAATTCAAGATAATGATATCTAGTTACTTAGATAATTATTCAGTTTTACATAATTAAAACATTGTTTAAGGTAATTATCCTAATCAAATCATGAAATTAACCAAAATCCAATTTTTTTATGGATCTGATCGTCCACCACATCGTGGTCGAATGAAAAAAACACGAATTTGCAGATCACCACATCGTGGTGGAAGATACCACATCATGGTGTCAGAACAGAATGACGATTCTATTTTCCTCCTTGCTCAAGTTCAATCAATTGTTAGACAACCATACGCTCTGATACCACTTATGGGTTTTACATGTATTAACACGGATAGATCCTTAACACTTAGGAGTACATGCAACCTAAGGATCTATGTCATAACACTATTGAAGTAATATTCTATTGAACAACAAAAAACCTATACACCCTAGAATAATTTCAAATTTACAAAACAAAGTAGGGTTTGCATACCTTTTAGTTATTGTAGTAAATAACTAATCAAAAACCTTTTTGAAAAAACTCTTGGAAGCAAACAGCACAAGTGACGTGCCTCTAATGGTTCACACCCAAACCCTAGCAACCAAGGAACTTGAAGAGAGAGAGAGAGAGAGAGGAGATGAGCAATTTTGGAATTCCTCTTAGGAATGAACTCTTTGACGAAAATCAAACCCAAGAGGGGTTTATATTGGTGATAGTAAAGTATTAGACAAGGCATGTATATCCAAGATAATCCTAATCCCTTAACTTCCTCCCTAAGGCATCCAAGGCTCCTTAATGTTCAAGGAAAACCCTAGAACCTCTTATAGAACCCGTCCCTCTCTATTGGACGTCCTAGAATTGGTCAATGTTCAATTTTTGAACATTGTCACCTTTAGTCATTCTACTTTTAAGTAATCCAATTAATCCTAAAATTAATTCCAGTTAATTTCTAATTAATTACTAATCAAATATTACTATTTCTAAAAGTTATCCTATTCAATTACTAGGTTTGAGGGAAACCCAAAAGGACTATGCTACCATAAGTTCAAGTTTATACAAATTATAGTTATATGCTTAGACACCCAATCCAACATAAAGGGTATGTTTCGAGTATAGGGAAGAAGGGCATGTCATGAATGACTGCCTAAAGAAGAAGGAAGGTGCAAAGCAAAATGTGCCGCCCAAACCAAAGGCACGGGCATTCCAGATGATCCTGGATGCAATAGAGGATGGAACAGATGATGCTTGAGGAGATCACGTGAAGGAAGTTGTTTACCCGGGGTTTAAGACACGAAGTGGTCATTTCATATGGATAATATTATAGTATATAGCCTGATAAAAGAGGCATTATGTATGGTAAACTCGAATAAGTATTGTAATTGTTTTCAAAAGTTAAAAAAGATCCATAGTTGTGTTATACAACTCAATGTGTTTAGTTGCTGCATGATCCTTTCTATACATGGTGACTTTGAAAATTACGAGACAATTTTTGGGAGGATTATGGGTAGGTGTGGGAGGTAGTATGTGTTGGATTAATGTCTAAGTCCATAACTATATTTGGTATGTACTTGACCCGACCTGGCATGGTCGATTTGGGTTGCACTTCACCGACACAATTGATAAGGATAGTCTTTTGAGAATAGTATATTTATGATTTATATTAATATATTATAAGTTCTAATATATTAATATGGAACCATATTATTTAATTAGTATTGATCAAGACTTAATTTAGAATTAATTAAGTGATCAAAATGAACTAATTAAATATGGACTCTTATATACATGGAATGGGCCAAGTTCATTTAGGTTGGGCTAAGATTTCATGGATAGTCCATGGAGTGTTTAACCCATGGATCATATGAAATGAAAGGTCATGGGTTTAACCCTAGTCTCCACACTATATAAAGATGTCCTTGGTTGGTGAAATTGGCACTAGTGTGGGTACACTAAGAGGGCTAGCCGATTTCACTAGAGAGAACCGAAGTATTCTTATTCTCAAAGTCTTCCAAGGTGTTTTGGTGATTTGTGATTCCACTTGAGGCTTCCACACTATTGGGGCTAAGCTCTTAAAGCTTGAAGACATCAAGCTACACCAAAAGGTATGTCATCTAACTAGTCTTTGTAGTATGGTTGCCTCATAATATGCTAGTTAGGATTAAAGCCTTGGAAAGTTCTTATTTGCATGTATGATAGAGAAAACATAGATCCAAGGTTTATAGGGTTTCATGTACACCATAGGAGTGTTAGAATGCTCAAAACCCAACAATGGTATCAGAGCCTAGGCTTGTTTTCTTGTTACACTTGCAAAAACTGCTTAAAAATCGAATTTTGGTGTTGTCTGCACAGCAGACTTGCCGAGTCCATAAAGGGACTCGACGAGTCCAAGGCAAAATGCATCCAACTCACCGAGTTTGTTCGTGCACTCGACGAGTTGGACCCCAGACATCATAAATTCGACTGTTTTGGCTAGAAATTAAATGGACTAGGAACATTACCCTAAGTTGTTTTTGAACTTATAAACTTGTTTTTGATGTGGTAATGTTCATGCTAATCTAATTTCAAAGATAATTGTCAATATATTCATGTTTTGTATTAGTTTAAAAGTTATGCTAATTACATGAAAAAGTTTGATGTGTATTATCTTTGTTCATATGAGTTGCTTAGATTAATAGATAAGTTAATTGAATAGTTGTTTTCAATCCATTTTAATCTAAAAGTTGATTCTAAAATGTGTTTGTGTAACTTGTCCTCAAGTTACATGAAAAGTCACATTTAAGTTTCTTAAAACTCATAAAAATTGTCATAGATTACAAAAATGAAGAGTCTTGTTCTCATTAAATGGTTTTATGACTCCATAACTTGCCCTCAAGTTGTGGAGGTTCAAGAGTCTCTTCATTAAATAAAATATGTGTAACCTTAGTTAAACTCATAAAGCTTCCATAAGTTATGAATTATGAAGAGTCACTTTCTTAATTAGTTTGAAGTCTTCCATAACTTGTCCTCAAGTTATGGAACTTGAAGAGTTTTTTAATTAAAACTACTTTAAACACATAAGTTATGGAATAGAAAAGTTTTGAATAGTTTCAAAACTTGCCTTCAAGTTTTGGAATTTGAAAAGTTTTCACTTATGAATACTTTAATTCCAAGTTAGCCCTTAGAATTTTAAAAGTTAAAATTCAACCCTTATACTTTATAATATTATAAGTTAATAATATTTATATATATATATATATATATATATATATATATATATATATATATATATATATGTATAAGAGTAAAGTCAGTCTTACCGTTAGTAGGCCTCATTCACGAAGTCGGTCTATAAGGGGGGTATAAGGTTACTGCCTATAAAATGACAGTTTAATGGGTGTCCACTCTCACCCACCGCTTCCTTGACTGGTGGAGGGTTGTTAGCCGAACGGATAGGACAAAGACTATAAATTCTCCCTTCATTAAAAGTATTAATGATAAATACTAAGTAACTAAACCTTTTATAAATACCCAATCTTAGTTACTTAGGAAAAATATGAATAAGGTGCTAATCCATGAAATTACACTTTGCACTATGTTTAAGTCGGTTAGTGGAGCGTGTGTGGTTAACCGGCACACTAACTCATATTTAACAAGGTAGGAAAATGGTAACTTAATGATTATCATAGTATCGAAAGAGCGTGTGTGGTTAACCGGCACATCAATTGAGGGGTAAACACTTATGGGTACCAAGTAATTTGCATGGTTACTTCACACCTTGTTTTGTGATCCTCGACATCCCAGTCACAAAACCTAAAGGGCACACTCGAGATTGAAACATGCCATTGAAAAGTTCAATGAATCTCAATAGAACTAGGAGTTTCAAAACCAATTAAAACCTAATAATTTATTTCGTTTTTCATGGTGGAAATTGGTGAATCGTCATTCACCTACCTTCAAATATTCTATAGCTTGGATTACGACATCCCTCTTCCAAGTTACAAAATATTGTGTTGGGTCCTAGCCTTAATATTTCATATTGGGTGTTATATTAAGGACTTTAAATCAACTATCTTGAATATCTCCCAAAAGATGTCTATTTCAGACATCTATGATCTTCCCAAATCTCTTGGAACTTCACTTCCTCCACCTCCTCCAATTATTCTCCCTAACCCACAAGTCCAAGGTCACTCAAGCCCTATTGGCAAGGCAAGGTCTAGGTGTGATCACATCTTGGAGATGAAGTCACATACTGACAAGCCGAGAGAGTTGGGTGTCAAAGTCTTGAGAAAGTTAGTGGTTCAATCACTTTCTAAGTCACATAGTGAGTTCCTTTGGGACTCCTATGATACAGACTATGACAAGACCCTTAATGATGTTATGAATTTGCTTGGTACTGCTGAATCAACAACGATTTGGAAGGCTAGTAAAGCAAATTTGATTAGAAGATTGACTTCCCAAAACTTTATGGACATTGACAATGATGACACTGGAAATCCAGAAAAAGCATTCTCTTCCCAAAGGAAAGGGATCAGCCATAGTCAACTCAGTTGACCAAATGGTAAAGAGAAAGGCTAAGTCTTAGATTATCCCATGTACCATTCCCAAAGGATCCATATGGTTCTATTGCCAAAAAGGAAAGGGCATTGGTTCCGAAGCTGCCAAATTTACCTGAAAGATCATAAGGCTGGTAAAGTCAATAAGTTTGACTCTACTTCAGGTAAAGTCCGCTATCAAACTCAATTAAGTTTCTATCCTGAGATTCTTATTACATGATGTGACTGGGTCACATGTTTATGTTTTAAGAATCAAAGGAAAAAAGAAGGAAACTTAAGGAAAGAGTATGTTAAATCTAACCGCGAAAATGGATTTCTATCGCTTGATTGAAGATCAGATTCTTGAGCTACTTCTTAGGAGTTATGATAGATTGCTAGGAAACATGTAATAGCATAGTTTTCATTTCTAAGTTGCATTGTAAGGAAAAGTTTTTCCGCATTTTAAAATAAATAAAAGTTTGTTTTTATCTCCTTACAATGGCATTCATGAAAACTTGATGTTTGTATGCTTATAGCAATATTGGAAATATGAATTTGATTCTTTCATTTGTGGTAGTGTCTAAATTTACCAAAAAAGGAAAGATTCTCATCACCTAAGTTTCAATTAGACCGAAACTTGGAATCATACGAGGTGTTTAGTGTGATGTATGAGAATTTTCAACTTTGGAAAATCAAGACTAGTTTCGGGTTCACATGTATATGTGACTCAAGAGGAGGACTAAGGGATCAAGTACACTTTCTTGTGCACTTGTCAAAGTCCACCACAAAATATGGATAAGACTATTCATCATGATTTACTAAGGTTTAGTAAATATGATTATACTTACAAGCTTAAGTATAATTTTGAGACATTGGAAAAGTTTCAATGTATGGCAGAGTGAATAAGAAGAATCAAATTAGGCAAAAGGATAAAAGTTTCTCAAATCTGAAAAGATTGGAGAGTACTTTAGTATCATGTTTTAAGATCATCTTAATGATTTTGAAACCTTATCACAATTCATCCTCTAAGTGCATTCTGATAGTTAAAAAGAGGAGTTATGAATTGTTGAATTGGTTAAATCAAGAAGATGATTCATACTTCGTTCCAAAAATAATTCTTAGAGTTATACTCTAAGATTGTAACTTGAGTGACATGTCTTAAAGAAGATTTAAAACACTTGTCAAATGTAAGAGTAAAAGTTTTCTACTCTTGTACATTTGAAATTGGTAAGTTGTGATGTTTTGGATAAAACAAAAGACCACCTAAGGCCAATTGTGTTAAGTGTTTGTCTTGATTAGAATCCACACTATCTCTTGAATATTTGGCAAGAAATTCTTATAGGTCAAGGAGACAGTGGGAGTCTAAAAGATCCTGAAAGGTTTTAAGAAGTAATCAAGAATAAAAACCTGTAGTTCATCACTAGCACACAACTAGAGCTTTATAACCTATCGTGTTGACATTTCTGTGCCCATTCCAGTTAAGTTGGCTATACATTTGAGTTCTACATGTTCTCAACTATTTGCATAGCTACTTGGAAGCAATGGCAGGCCCTTGAGCTGCCAGGTGGCAAGAAGTTAAGATTGCACAAGTTCACTCCATATAAGTTAAGATTTGTCACTAACCTAGTCTTGTGATTATGGTTTTGACAAATTCACATGGATAGGAACACTTACACCATAAAATATAAGTTTCATAAGGTTTCTCTTCAATTCATGAAAATGATGGTAAGGAAACTCTTTCACTAAGTAGGTTTTAAGTAGATAGCAATTGTGGGAATGACAAAAGGTCTAAACATTATGATTACGGCATCCCTCTTCATAATTGTTTAGACACACATGTGACTTATCTAAGAGAGGTGTATGATTTTGATAAAGTCTTATCAAGGCAATCTAGTATCAGAAATCTGAACTTTGGTAAGAAAGTCAATAAAGTGTTGATTTCTAGAAGTCCAGTCGATTTCTGGGTACATGTCAAAGCTTGTGGGAGCATAAGTGTTATGCTAATAATCATCATGTTAGTGGGAGAATGATAATTATGGTAAGTATTGAAAGTTAGTAATGTTAATTATAGAAAACAAAAGTTTCAATTCGTGAGGTTGCAGGGGTTGAAAAAGTTGTTTTGCTATAATTAAAGGAGAGGAAATTATACTTCATTTCAATTCTAGAAAGCTTAGATTGAGTTTATAATCATTCTAAAGAGCTTATATTGAGATTTTAATCACCTTTAGTCAAGAATATATATATGAATTTCATGTTGGATTGGTTCAACTTAAGAAAATTCTATATATTGCATTCTCAAAATTCGATTATGATTACGACATCCCTTTTCATAGTCAAATTATGAGAATATGGCAAACAAAAAATATTATGGCAAAAGATTGGTCTAGAACCATGTCTTTATGTGAAACATCATGAATTGTGTCCCATTTACTTTGGGTACAACTATAATATTTATCCTTTCTGAATTTTCCAAATGCCTTGGGGCATTAAGGAGGAAAATGTCGAGAATTGGATATGACTAAAGTGATTAAGCAGTTGTCGAGGACAATCTAAGGTTTACCAAAGATTGGTTGCTCAAGGACAGTTGGAAGTATATTGTTAATATTGGAAGGACCATATTGACATAGTCTGAAAGGAGGCAACTCTTGTTTAGAAGTGATAGTCAAAATGGAATATGGAAATGTTTCAAAGTTAGAAAGTATTCAATCTGTAAGATTAGGAACTTAATGCAAGAAGGATGTTTCCAAGGAGTTGATCTCCTTTGGAATACTCTGTAATTATTGTTGGCAAGTCTTTGTGAATTTGTGCATAATCATTACAAGAGGATCAATGCATATAAGTTTAAAATCTAACAGATTTCAGTAAACGACATGAATTTGGAATTCTTGCATTTACAGTAAGGGATTGGGACTATGAAATGAGAATCATTGGAGTTATGTTCAACTGGTCTATTTCGCAAAGTAAAGATCATAGACAAACATAGTATGCATACTTGGTGTGTGGCATGACTAGTGTTTAGAAAACATAGTGTACATGCTTGGAGCATGGGACAACTAGTGTTTTAATTCAAGTATAAAGTTGATAAAACCGAAACAATGAATAATAAGTAATCAGTATGGTGATAAATAGAAAGTGTTTTATTTATATTCATAGGTTTTGATACCATATTAGATTCATTTATTCTTGTGTTTCACTTTGCATGTTTTGACTTCCATAATAACTAGGTTATTCTTCCGGAATGACTAAGTTATTCAAACCATCCACAACCGATCATATGTTGGAAGTAGATATGAATCAAGACTGTCATGGGTTGGTTTGTAGAGGTCCAAGTTGGTGGACAAAGTTGTGCTACAACACTCATGAGTACTCATAAGTTCTGAGTATTGGATTCAACTCGCGCTCATTTGAATCACTTCATGGATTTTATTACGAGTGATCATGAGACGATAATATCGTATATTCTTCAAACCTAGAGATATGAGTTGTTACTATGAGTTGATATTACATTGATTGCACGAAAACGCATTGGTAACTCGATGTTATAAAACGTGCCTTTGTGTATGATTCAACAAGTAGCAGAACAAGCAATATGAGTCGAAGTTTATCCATTCCTTTTATCTTCGGGATAAAAACGATATTTGTGGGCCCCTCGATGATTTAATGATGACACATGTGAGTGCTTAGCCATGCCAGGACTGATTTGATTTGTTCAATCAGTCAGTCGTCATGAATCGGAAATTGAGAAACAACAAATAGACAGAGAGAATGATTATAATCCATGTCTCAGTCCATATATGATATCTAGAATGGAGGAATATATGATCCCTTATCTAATGGACAAGTCATTTACAAGATCAGAGTTCGACAGCGACTTTAAGAGCTACGATTGCCAGTTAGGTTTTGAAGTCATACTCAATAATAGTTTTAGACTTATCCAAGTGGGAGACTGTTGGATTAATGTCTAAGTCCATAACTATATTTGGTATGTACCTGACCCGACCCGACATAGTCCATTTGGGTTGCACTTCACCGACACAATTGATATGGATAGTCTTTTGAGAATAATATATTTATGATTTATATTAATATATTATAAGTTCTAATATATTAATATAGAACCATATTATTTAATTAGTATCGATCAAGACTTAATTTAGAATTAATTAACTAATTAAATATGGACTCTTATATATATGGAATGGGCCAAGTTCATTTAGGTTGGGCTAAGCTTTCATGGATAGTCCATGGAGTGTTTAATGTGACATCCCCATTTTCACGGCCAGAAAAGACTGATTTTGTTTATGCTTTATAAAAATCAGAGTATTTCTTTTCATAAAAATGTTGCGGAATTTGTTCCCAGAAAAACATGATAAATACGTTATTAAAACATTTTCGAAGAAACGTATTTTTATTTATTTTAAAACGTTTGGGATGTCATCGTCAATACATAAACATAAGCATAAAAGAACTTAGTAGTGATCTACATCTCTTTAATCTCTCAGTGTAATGTCACTTCATATCGACACCTATGATATAAATAAACTGAGTGGGCTAGGTTAGGAAACCTGGTGAGTGCATAGGGTTTTCAACCCACAATAATATAATTATTATGTTCAAACAATCAAACAATCAACCCAATTACCCAACCTCATTATCTTCTTTACTCTTAAGGATCTACCCTAAGAATCAACCATTCCTCTTTCATACATTCCTAAGGATCATCCTAAGGAATCGGCACGAAGTCCATCGTCATCGGGGTTTAGACATTAAGTCTGCATAGTCGCCAGAATTTATACATTAGGCACTAAGTCTGCATAGTCGCCAGGGTGTTGGCACCAAGTCTGCATGATCACCAGGGTTTAGGCATCAAGTCTGCATGATCGCCAGGGTTTAGGCATAAAGTCTGCATGATCACCAAGGTTTAGAGTACACCGAGTGAACACATCGTTCACAACACTTACAGGTTGCGAGCCTGCTAGTGTTCCACGGGACTGTCTAGAATAGTCTGTGGTTGTCATCCATACTCTGCTGAATGACGGGGCCATCGTTTGGGAAAAGGCTTCTCACATAGTTCACCTCTCACCCTCGCCTCGTGGTCTATAACACCTCTCAACTCATCGTCCAACTCATATTCCATCTATTATATCTACCCATGTTTTATCCCAACATTTTCATAGATATAAAATACATATACAGTTTAAATCGTTTAAAACGTGTATAAAATCGTTCATCTAGCATAGACAGCAAGTATTCAGATAATATACACACATGGCACGTAATTTATATAAAATAATTCATATCTATGTGTAAGATGAAAGTAACTATGCACTCACCTGAAAGGTGGTGACTCAGCACTCAGACAGCGCTTCGATACTCTCAAAACAATTTTCCTTCGATAAAACCTAGTATCAATACCACTAGGGTTTAGTCTAACGATAACCGCGACAAATTAATATTTTGACTATTATTACTATTATATAAGCGTTAAATAACGCTCAATATAACTCATAATAATAGCCCAAATAATTATTTTAAGGACCTAATAACGTTACTATAATTATTTGAAAGCTATATTAAAAATTGCGTAAGCGTAGATCACTTACAACGGATTTTAAAGAAAATCGGGCTTTGCTCGGAGCAGCGTTTCCAAAACCGAAAGACCCTTTTTCTCGGGACTCCGAGAGCCTCGGGGCTTCCTTAGGGTGCTAGGGGTTTTATCTAGGGTTTAGGGGTCTCAAAATAGCCTAGAGAGAGAAAGAAATTAAAGAGAGAAAGGATTTTAGTGTGATTTGCTCGGCAACCCTCGCAGCCTATTTATAGGCGCGAGCCTTCGGAGGTACGCTGGGCGTACAGCAGGTTACGCGGGGCGTAACTTCGGATAAGGGTGCCAGATGGCGAGCTTCGGATGGGGCGACGTGGCTACTCCTCGGACCAAGCAGATTGACTACGCACGACGTTCCCTCTTCGCACGTTGGGTGTACCTCGTACGCGAGGCGCTCCTCAGCTACGCTGGGCGTAACCCACGCACCAGCTGTCATCATCTGAAGTGAGACCGTGCTCAGCAAGCGACGGCTGAGATTTGGCCACGTCAGCAACTTCGCAATCAGCTTCGCAAATTCAAGTGTAAACTTTAAAAATTCGTAAGTTTCGCGTACAAGCTCCGTTTTTGACGTTATTTATATCCATGCGAAGGCGGGAACATAATCTACAACTTTCGTTTAGACTCCGTCAGCTAATTTTGACTTTATTTTAAAATTTACAGTATTAACAGGCCGGGACAGGATTGGTCTGTTAAATTCTCACAACTTCTTCATCCGACATCCGTTTTCGCCCATCTTTTTCTTGTTACACTACTCTTAACGATATCTTCAATTCTCGTTTAGTTCGTGTCGGCTAAAAACCGCTCGATCTATTATTCGAATTTCAGGCTGTACATTGCTAAGCCGAAACTTTGAAAAATCATGACTTCTTCATACGAAGTAAGATTTGGGCGTTCTTTTTATTGACTCTATCAGTTTAACGTATTCTACGACTTATTTTTAGATCACTAAGGCTAAATCTCGCTCTATCGTAAATTCACTTTTTATGCTTCCCGGTGTCGTGCCGGTTCCGTCGCAAAACTTCGACGGGTCATAACTTCTTCGTTATAACTCGGATTTCAGTGTTCTTTATATGTACGGAAACCTTGTGACATATTCTACAACTTAGTTAAGATTATTTATTCTAAATAATTTTTTGTCGAAAAGTCGTTTTCGACACTTATTACCTCTAATTTGACTAGCCTGAGTCTACGGGCGTTACATTTAACCCATGGATCATATGAAATGAAAGGTCATGGGTTTAACCCTAGTCTCCACACTATATAAAGATGTCCTTGGTTGGTGAAATTGGCACTATTGTGGGTACACTAAGAGGGCTAGCCGATTTCACTAGAGAGAACCAAAGTATTCTTTTTCTTAAAGTCTTCCAAGGTGTTTTGGTGATTTGTGATTCCACTTGAGGCTTCCACACTATTGGGGTTAAGCTCTTAAAGTTTGAAGACATCAAGCTACACCAAAAGGTATGTCATCTAACTAGTCTTTGTAGTATAGTTGCCTCATAATATGATAGTTAGGATTAAAGCCTTGGAAAGTTCTTATTTGCATGTATGATAGAGAAAACATAGATCCAAGGTTTATAGGGTTGCATGTACACCATAGGAGTGTTAGAATGCTCAAAACCCAACAGTACGACCCTGTACTACCAGAAGCACATGACTCGTACGTGGATAAGGAGGAGTCACAAGTTTACTAAGACACTAGTAATTAAGTTTGTTTTTCGAAATCTCGTCATTACCTTCATTTCAGTGATGACTAGGAAGAAGATTCCCAACCAAAACCTGGTAACTTTAAAGGATCGAGTCCGATTGTTATCCACAAAGCGAGTTACCCGGTTCTTAGCTGTAAGATTGAAGAAGGAGATGATTGAGGCAATCGATAAGCATATTCTTAACCGAACCCTGGTAACAAGAAGATAATGACGAAAGGTATCATCCTAAATGTGGCTGTGCCACATTAGAACATGAAGAGAGGTATCATTCATGCCATATTGGTGGCTTGATAGTTGACACACCCATTCTCCTCTCCTTCCCTTCGATGGATCCACAAACCCTTACCCCTATTTCTTTTAGCATATGTATAAGTCTACCTCAATCCCGACAACACCTTCCCTTCTCACAACAACCCCCTTTCTTTTTTTCTCACGTAGCCGAGAAATTGACTTGTCAGGGTAATTACCTTTTCGTTTTGTTCACATTTGGATAACTTTTTTTTGTACACATCTAGGTAACAAACTTATCATAAGTGTTTACATATAACCATTATAACCAACTGCAGCAAGTTACATCCGATCATAATGGTCATACATGAACACTTCCAACAAGTTCGTTAACTAGATGTGTACAAAAAAAAGTTACCGAAATGTGAACAAAACGAAAAGGTAATACCCTGATAAGTTAATTTCCTTTTTTATTAAGGCAATCGATCATAATGTTTGCAGTATTAGTAGATTTAGTTAAATTTCCTTAAAACAATATTTATGAGCATTTAAACTGACCATGACATATTGGGAGTTGTTTTTGGTATCATAATTATCAAATAATTGTATATATATATATGAGACAAAAGCAATGCTATCGATGTAGGTAAAAACTAATTATATTTTTTGTATTTAAATTTATGTAATACATGGAGCAAACTTCATTGAAGATAGTGTTCTTCTTCACGTTATTGGTCTCCATCTCTGGTACTTTTAGTCTCCATTACAATTCTCTAGTTCCTGACTCGTTGTTTGTTTCTCTCTAACGAATTGAACATGCTTGCACAAATGCAAATCTCAAGTGTTTCGACTGACACAACTGTTGGTGTGAGCAACTCGTGTGATGTGGATGGTGATTGCCATATTTATTGTCGAGTTGGTATGCTAACATGTATTCTTAAATTTTGCACGTGTATATAGTAAACTAGGCGAATATCTGCGCGTTGCGCATAATAAAATTAAAACTTTTGGTAATCTTATGTTATTGAAAATATTTATATCATTTATATTAACTATAAAATAATAATTATTACATTTAGTTTATATAAAATTATAATTATTTTGAACAATAGATAAAATAACGTTTATTAAAATCAGATCATTTAATGGTCTCTACTCATATTTTACGTGTGTATAAAATTAATTAAATTTGTCAACTATTTTAACTTACTACTGTTATGATTTTTTTTTTTAAATTAACGATGTTTTAATTTCATCATGATGAGTATTTGAATTATCAACAACTGTTTATAATGTAACATAATTTAATTTATAAATTTCTATTATATTTAACTATTATTATTATAAATTAATTTAAAAACAACTGAATTGAATTTTAGTTATTATAAAATATAGTTTTCAGACACCTTTTAGTTAATTGGATTCATAAATTTAGGTTCTTTAATATTTATTATATTTAATGTTTTCCTTTTAGCTATGTTAAAAAATATATATTGAATTTTTTTAAACATTATTTGATATTTTACTTTTGGTTTTAAATTTTTGATATATTAATGTAGGTTATTTATTTAACTATATATTGAATTTAACAAAGTATATCATATTGATAAACCACAAATTCTTCCATTTATGATAATGTTTACAACTAAAAACATATTTAAGTTAATAAATTAAGTATATTCTATGAAAATATGAAAAGTTGGGAGTTTCAAATGAATGTAGTGAAAGAAAAAGTGTTTCTTTTATAATATAGTATGATGATTTTAATTTTGATATTTAATATCTTAAAATAATAAAATTCTATAAAATGATGATGTGTTTTTTCTCCTGTCAAATCTAGATTTAAAAAACAAAACCAAAGTAGTGTATTTTAAAAAGAAATTTACCAAAATATTGTGGTTTTAAAAATATTTATCGTTTAGATTAAATTTTATATCAAATCAAAGTTAGAAGGTAAAATAATGAAGAAGGAAAATTGATTTATCAGGATAATTATCTTTTCGTTTTGTTCATATTTGGGTATTTTTTTTATAAATCTACGCAACGAACTTGTTGGAAGTATTCTCATATGAGTAGTAGTAACTTGATACAACCGGTCATAATGATCATATATTAACACTTCCAACAAGTTGTTTTGTAGATATGTATAAAAAATTGATCAAAATACGAACAAAACGAAAAGATAATTAATTTGATAAATGTATTTTACCTCCTAATCATTGTTCACGATGGCACATAGGTATTGACCACGAACATGTTTTTTACATGAATTTGTAAATAATTTGTTCAAACCTAATATTTTTGTTGTTTTTAATAACAATAACACATTTAAAACAAACGTGCTCCCCATATAGGATTTATTGCAGATCTCCCACTTGTAATAAAGTATATATTTTGCTAAATTTTAAAAAAAATCTCTGGGAAATTGACATCACGTGAGACTCGGTGGAAGGAGTATTGCACCTAAAACAGTTGAGAAAGAGATAAACGGGGGTTGGTGCCTTGTGGGGATTGAATTGATACCTTTTTCGGGCCAAGGATAATAATTAATTTTATATTTACTAGGAAGCCCTTAATATTATATTTAATATTCATTTTGGTCTGCAAAGTTTGGAGATTATACCAAAAGAACACGGATGTATGAGTCGATTTTTGTTATGTTTTATTCTATGAGTGGATGGTTAAAATGTTAAATAAAAAGAATTTTGGTTAGAAGAAAACCTATTGAAGTTGTGTGAGTCAGTTTACGATTTAATCCAAATTTTTATTTTTTTGAATAGAAAAGTTTTGATTATTTTATATTTTACCAAATTAATGAAATATATATATATATATATATATATATATATATATATATATATATATATATATATATATATATATATATATATATATATATATATATATATTCAATAGAAAATAACAGATTATCGTATAAAATTAGATAACCCAATTAACGGAATATTCACGTTTTAACTTATACTTCAACCCATCCATATTGTCAAAGTTTGGAAAAATCGTATTCATGGCAGAACTGGAGAACCAATATTTTTCGAATAAAGGGCTTAGTGGCTTACATTGGCTGTTATTTTTTCTAGAGAAATTAAATTACCTCCTACTTTTTATTCCTACAATTATTCATACCCATTAAAATTATGACAAATCACTATTCAATTTAATTTTATTTGATATATTTCTAATATAGTCTTAATGATTTAGTTAAAAAATATGGAAAGAGACACTTGTCTTAATTTTATTAGATAGGAACATTTATAGGCATAAAAAGTACGAATCAATTTAATTTCTCTTTTTTCTACTAATAGTCTACATTATGGTTATAAAAAAAACTAAATTAACAATCATAGTAATATTATTAGTGAGAAATTAAATGTCTAATAAGCATTTAAAAATTACATTTTTTTGGAAACGATTTAAAAGTTACATTGTTCTTGTTTCTTGAATATGAATTTAGAGAGCACATTTAGTCGTGGATTACATTTAATTTAATGGAAGTGAGAACTGCGGTTTACTAATCCCCGATTTCAAGCAATTAGGAAGTGGGCTTTAGTTCTACATGGTTCATGAAGGATTGATAGACTATTGGGCTTTTAGAATCAAAAAGAAAAAATGATCCAATTAATATATTTGGGACTCAAGGGGAACAACACATTACAGATGCATGTCCCATTTCTCCCTTCACCCATGCTCGTATCATTGCATGTTATCTCGTAGGGGTTGACTTATTAGACTTATTAGTTATTACGATATCGAAATATTTTTTTTTCTTCAAACGGTGCACCGTATTGATAATATTTATTGTATGAACATTTAGCTAACATTACTCTATTAAATATAGTTATAGTTGGTACTGACTTATTTGACGACTAACAAGTTTGGTTGGTATATGTTTCAGCGACGGATTTAAAGCTTGATAGTGGGGGCACATGCCCCCAATGGCAAAAAAAAAAATTACATGTAAATAATTTAGTTATTTAAAATTTTATTTGAAAATTGTTTTTGAAGAAATTCAAAATGTGTCCCCAACGAAAAAAATTGTCGGAATCGACACTGTTGGCAGAGCCGGTTTAAACATATATAGGGTCTAGTGCAAAAAAAAAATTGACGGATTGGTCGAGTCAATTAAAAGAATTCAAATTGATTTCAGTTTTCAAAAGAAAGATTCAAACCGTTCAAGTTAAGTTACAACTTTGTAGAATCGGTTTATTTATTTATTTTCAAAAACCGTGGCATTTTAAAATAAATAACTTAAATATTAGTTAACTCCATAAAAAAATAAAAAAAAATTATTTAGTTGTGAGATAAAACAAAATAACTACTAAAAATATATTCCAATTTAATATAAAACATATAAAAACCTTTGAATATATATCTTTACTATTATATAAAGTATTTTAGACATTTTTTGAAATTTAAGAGGTACCACACATATTACGTGATATACAACCAATTTATGCTTACCATTCAATACACATACTATATTTCCGTTTTCAAGAATTAATGGTATTAAAGATTAACGTTTCAGAAATTAAATCAAAAAATTAAAGAATAGTTTCTGTTGTTCTTCTCTGTCCCTCCACACTCGCATTTTCTCTCAAACGAATAGCAAAAATCCTAATTAGAAGAGCCGACATCGCACCTCAGTCCGACTCATCATCCTCACTACCATCGACTCTCCAATCTCACACCACCTGCAGTACTTTTCAGTTAACGATGACCCACCACTTGATTTTGAAAGGCGGGCTAATTTATTTTGAAATGTTTTATCCCAACGTGATTTATGGAACAAATTAGAAACTGGTTGACAAAATTTGAATTGAGATCTCTTCAAGAACTTGAATTTTTTTGAAATATCTATATCTATCATACATTTCCACACAATCTCACTCAGATTCAAATTTGTCTCTATCTTTCTCTCAATATATTCCTCCCATCTTCTCCATGAACCCTAGATCGAACTTAGGGGACGGGTGTAAAAGAAAACGAAGGGGATTTTGTTGGATTTACAACTTGCTCTTATTTTTCTTTATGCATAGGTGTTCACAGCGAGCAAGAGAGAAAAATGTGACTGGTGGCACTGGTGGATAAATAGGTGAATCGTCACAAAGTTATATCATCACCACCCAACAAAGATATCAATCTGGTGAAACACCGATTTGAGTTGGATCGCTTATTTAACATTTCACTATCCATGGCTATTTGGCCGATCTTAAAGGTTCTTGGCTGATTTTTTTCCATATTTTCTTGGGAGATTTGGTTAAGAGGTGATTTTGATAATGTTTATGCAGTTTTCTCTTTGTTCTTGAAATACTTTGGAATTGGATAAACAAATTACTATAATGCAATTTGAGAATTTTTCTCCCAGGTATGTGTTCTTGCTCTTCTCCCTTAGTACTTATGATGTTTCCTATTTTAAATTAGAGTAAATTACACAAATGGTCCCTGTGGTTTAGGGTAATTTGCACGTTTGGTCCCTAACTTATTTTTTTAACTCGGAAGGTCCCTATTATTTGTTTTTATTACACACTTGGTCCCTGTGTTACATAAAAAAAAAACTATTTTTCCATTCATTTTTTAATTTATTTAAATAAACACACCCGCAGCCCCAACCCCCTCGCCTTACCTTACCTACCCCACAATTTTTCTCTATTTAAATAATAGTCTTTTTAGGTAAGATAGGGACCAAACGTGTAACAAAAACAAACAGAAGGGACCAAACGTGTAACAAAATCAAACAGTAGGGACTTTCCGAGTTACAAAAACAAGTTAGGGACCAAGCATGCAAATTACCCCAAACCATAGGGACCATTCGTGTAATTTACTCTTTAAATTAAGACCTTATGCCACTTTGTAAATTTCGCTTGTGCACACATGTATTGCTATCATATGTTACTTTGAAGGTTAAATGATTTCTAATTGTTTTCATTGAAGGGTTTATGATGAGAAAATTAAGAGTATGGTGTTTCTTTCCCCTTCCAACACAAGTTGTGGTTGGTTCATATGGGAGCGTGGTGTTTGTTAGAATGTAATCAAGACACTAATTATACACAAATTAGGAACTTTCATAGAATAAAAATTGAAAAAGATTATATTTTTAGCTTAACTGGTATGATGGTTAGTGTCTGTTTTTCAATTTATAAAAAATATCCAACTAAGCAGTATTATTTTTAGCTTTATTAATTGTTTTTTTTATAATTTGTTTGCCATAGTAAATAATAATAATAATAATATACGTTAATTTGTTTTAAAATAAACCTTTTTGTTTGTTATAGCAATATATCTTTTTGTCTGTTGTGGTAAAGGTTTCAAATGCTTATTTTGAGTTAGGTGCCTAAAAAATATTTAGGGATTTTTTTTTCCTTTTCAATAATGAAAATTTTAACTAATTGAATCCATGAATTTATTTATTGGTACAAGAAGGGTATTAATGGAATTCATGAATTTTCTCATCATTTTCTAAAAATATTGTATTTTCATTTTTTTCTTCTTATTAGGGATTCTAAATCAGAAGGAAAGTTATCTAAATGTAGGCTTGTGTTTTAAAATCGGTTCTGTAGTTTGGTTAGCTTACTCCGCTACAACTTCTATAAGTCTTTTTTTGTAGTGTGTGTGTTTATTAAACTTGATCAGCTTACCATGTTACACTACTTGGTCAGTTTACTAACCTTTCTGAGGTATTTAAGTGTCTTTTTCCAGTGTATGTCGTGAGTGTTATGCCATTGAGTGACTAAATCTAAAAGACAAGGTATTTTTTGTTTGTGAATTATACCAACAATGTTGGTGCTCATTTTGTAACAAAATCCATGTCAATTGAAATGTAAAATTAGGGATTTGACCATGGAAGTGCATATCCCTTGAAAAAGATTGGTTATGTTGTTCGTCAATAAGAATGAAACCCACCATACATATTAGAGCACGGGTCGTTGTTCAATGCCAAAACAGTTATATATAGTGATATTTATGGTTAGATGCAAGGAATAGTAATAAGAATGTTTAATTATATAAATACTTATTGATTTGAAGCTTTATTGTGGATATATTTACAAAATAATTTTATTTCTTGATTTTACCCTTTTTACATGTTTAAAAGGATGTGTGGGTTGTGTTTGTGTGTGTTTGTATTATAAAATAAACTAAAGTAGGATGTATGTTGATTTTAAAAAATTTTAAATTAATAAAAGTTAGATGCTATTATTGGTACAAAACTTAGTATATTGTTATGCTTATGTTGTTCTGTGTGGTGGTGTTAGTGGCTAATATTGGCTATGTATGTTTCTTTTTTCCTGAAAAGTGTCCAGTGTGTAGTAACAAAACTTGAAGAGGAAATTTTTACAACAATGAAGACCACCAATAAATGGTTTAGGGTATAAATAGACGCCAATTAGTAGAAGAGCACCAAATTTTTATCGTTATTTTAGTTAAAGGCATGGGTGCATAACACATCACTTCTTTTGTAGAAATTTATCTTAGTACTTTGTTTTTGTTCCAGTATTGTTGGTATTGTTGATTGCTGAGATCATGTTGTTGCCACTAAATTTAAAGTTGTCATTTACCCAATTCATATTTTTAGACGAAATAGTTATTTAAACTACACATTTGAAAATACATAGCTAGAAAAGTTATTTCTATAATAAATGTTAAACTATACTTAACCACAGACTACAGTTAAAACGAGTAAAGTCTAATGACCAAACAATATAAGCTTTTTGTAATTTATTGGGTCATAAATGTTGGGTTTAAGATTTTCATAGGAATACATAGGGATGCACATTTGGCCCTGGGAACCGGCCGAAACCGGTACCGAAACCAGAACCAGATAGAACCGATCGGGCCGGGACTAGAACCGGTAGAACCGGCAAAAACGGAACCGTATGTTGCTATTTTTCGACTGGTTCCAACATTGAAGACACTGCAAGAACCGGTAGGAACCGGAACCGGTAGAACCGACATTCCAGTTCAGTTTCTATTTTCCTCCAAGTTCGATTCCCGGACTAGTTCTGATGCTCATCCCTAGAAATACGACGTAAATAAAAATAAATGACATTGTGTCTATTTAGGTATGACTTTCAACCAAACTCCATTTATATTAGAATTCAAAGTTTTTAAAAATTATAACATAATCAAACCATGAAATTAATCGGGTAACAATCCAAAAACATGTGTTGAAAGAGTTAGACCATTAACGTTGAAGATGCACAAGAATCTTCAAGTAATAGACGTTTTTACGAAATCACCAACAATCACAAAGAACAAAATATTCTTTGTTTTTTAAATGCCCAAATTATGTTATAGGTTTTTAGCATCGTATGTTCGTATTTATAATTTAAGTGGTATAACTTTATTAGATGTTGATTTTTTTTATAAAAATGAACCGTAATGGTTTAATTTGTGACATAATTTCCATCAAAATAGACAGACTTTATCAAGATAAAATAAATTTATTAAATTCCATAACAAATTTTTTTTATCAAACCCAAAAGATATAAATCTATATTTTTCAAACTTAACTTTAAACCAAACCAAACAAACTAAAAGTAAATTACGCTAAACTTTATTCGGTTAGATTTCTATTAATATTTTAAAAGTAATACATGATGTAACTAAATCGAACAAAAATCGATAACCAATTAAATAGACTAGCTAAAAAAAGGTTATTCGAAATTATGTTATTCAGAATTTTGATATTTAACAATTATCGAATGAAGAGTAATTTCTAATTAGCTTTACACATAAGAGTAAAATGGTTAATCATTCCAACAAAAAAAAATGTTGTTCGCAGTATATGCCAAATAAAACTACTCTCGAAAGAAAACTATTCATCAAAGGGGAACTATTTGTAACCTAAATAAATGTATTTCTATTTTGAATCCGAAACAGTGTGCAAAAAGAAAAACTAATTGTCGTTTGAAACTATTTGATGAATAAAACTAATTGGCACCGCTGCATCGCATGGGTATGCCATTAGTGTGTGTGTGTGTGTATATATATATATATATATATATATATATATATATATATATATATATATATATATATATATATATATATTGGTGAGTTCGGTTGAAAACTCATAGTTTACCAAATACCCGAGAACTAAATATGGAGCGTAGATCAAAATTAAGTCATTAAATGCATGATCGCCATCTTACTAATCTCATTTAATATTTATTTTTTTTTCGAAAAAATTGCATTTAAAAAAAATAAAACTGTATTTTTTTTTAAAAGTAAATTTTTATTTGATACAAAATAAAATATAACAAATAGTACAAATATTTTATTTGATACAAAATAAAATATAACAAATAAAAAAATGCTACAAAGATTCACAGTGTTGTCATTTCCTCATATCAAGATTTTCATATTTTCTTCTATTTATGACTTTTCACTTCTTCAATATTTTCCACAAATTCTTCAAAATCTACAATAAAATTAAAAAAAACTAATTAATATGTGATTCACTTGTGATTTACATATGAATTACATGTGTTTCATATGTGATTCACTCGTGATTTACATATGAATTACATGTGATTCATATGTGAATTACATGTAAATCACATGTAATTCACATATGAATCACTTGTAATTCACATGTAAATCACAAGTGAAACATATATGAATTACATGTGAATCACATGTAATTCATATTTGATTCACATGTAAATCACAAGTGAATCACATATGAATTACATGTGAATCACATGTATCACAAGTGAATCACATCACTTGTGATACATGTGATTCACTTGTGATTTACATGTGAATCAAATGTGATTCATATGTGAATTACATGTGATTTACATGTGAATCACCTATAATTCATGTGTGATTTAGATGTGAATTACATGTGATTTATATGTGAATTACATGTGATTTTCATGTGAATCACATAAATTCATGTGTGATTCACTTGTGATTTACATGTGAATTACATATGATTCATATGTGAATTAAATGTGATTCATTCGTGATTTACATGTGAATCACATGTAATTCATATGTGAATTACATATGAGTTACATGATTTTATGATTATTCAAGGGATTTAATGGTGAAAAATAGTTTGGTTAGTGCATCACTATTTGGCATCGTTTGTATCATAAAATGTCTTTATTCATCATTATTTTTCTATATAAACTTTTTAATATTATGTGAGAATTACCTGAAATCCAAGAAATCTGTAATTGTAGAAAGCTCTCACAACTACAACTTGATAGGAACCTGAATGAAAAGTTGGTAAGAACAATTAAAAAAACATTAGGATAAACAATCTAGGGGATGATAATGTTTAAGTAATAAGTATGTAACTATGCAAATGTAAAATCATAGTTACTTTTTGATTTACTTGATCACAAAAACAACCAAATGACTTTTACATATATAAACCGAATAGGTTGAAAGCAGCATAACAGTTACATATATATTTGAGCTTACATAAAAATTAAAAAAATTAGCATCATGTTGCAAAAAACTTAACTCTTGAAAATAATGATATTTTGGTACAAATAACACATTTAGAATCATGTTAGAAACCAAAAGGCAGAGGCAACATCTGTTTATTTCAACCAAAGATAGTCAAGTGCTACTTTTGTATCTAAAAACACAAGTTACAGAAATGTAGAAAATAATTGTAAAACATAATAATCTTTCTTTATGGAAACAAAAGGGATATTTAGGGAAATTATTTATTACCTAAGAATCAAGATCTGGGAGTTGAGATACTACTGGAATAACGACATCTGGGTTACAAGAATCCTCGATATAAGATGGTGGTGATCCGATTCCCATTCCGATCGCATGTTGTTTATGTATAGGTGAAAATGAGAAGACATGTGGCGGCATTTCTGATAACCCATGAACATTGGGGAAGCTACGAACACAGATTTTACGATTATGAACATATGGAGGAGAATGTGACCAGATTACAGGGTTTAGATGATGATGAAGATGATTATGGAAGGTGTTAATGTTATAAGGTGAACCCCTTAACATGTGTTCCATTTGTGGGATGTATGGATTCAACATATTATAGAAACCTTCATGGCTGATGGGTAGTGACTGATGATGGAAAGTCGGGTGTTCACAGGGAACTGAAAAGTCTGAACTGATTTTGAATTTGATCGGTGTTATTAAGTGCTTTAGCAATTGCAGGATTCTGTTGAGTGAAATATAATTTATAATTTTCTTCCATTTCCATTCCTCCACTACTGCTGAAAATATTAAAATATTCATCATTGCCATTGACAGTAGTAGTACTAGTAGTAAAACCTAATCCATCAAGCACTCCGGAGAAGAGATTAACGTTACAAATTCAGATGTTGTTATTCGAGTAGTATCTCCTAATTCCATGATGTCATCTCTACATGTTGTTATAAAAAATGCTCTTTTTTAAATGTTCAGCCCTAGGCCATGTAAAAAGAATGTGAATTTTCAACTGTGGATTGTATTATGGTACAGGATTTGGAATTGATCCAAGAACAACAAGGCAGCAGCAGCAACAACCATGGAAGTTGGGACCCACCTCTACATAATAAAAGTGTTGCTTCAACAAATAGAAGAAGAGAAACCAAAACCAATGATGGATGTTTGAACATGAATGGTAGGTAGTGAAGCATAATCTGCATGCTCTTAATCCTTTACTTGTCTTTCTTATTGTACTAGATTATTCGAACACATGGCTGCTCCCCTTCGCCATAGATACTATTATTAGCCGATAAATGGCGTCTTGTTGAATTTCAAAAAAGACAAATCATTGAAAATTTCCAGACAATGAATGTAAATCAGTTTGTTAACTAGTTTCATTCAATCAAGAAACTATTGATATACAACCAGAGTAAAACTGGATCGATTAACGTTACAAATTCAGTTATGATTCGAACATGATTAAATTGATGGCATGAAACTGATCAGAGGATCAGTTATCGATAGAAACATAAAATCTGGTTAATTAAAGGCTCATCGTTGCCGATTTAAGGAAGAATACATACCTTGTGATGCTCAATTTTGGTGGCAGCACTGTGTACCCTCGCACATTCCACAAATTAACATATGCAAGATTAAAATCGAGAATCTGCTTCACGACTTCTTGATTACAATACACGCCTGCATAATGTAAAGTGAACACTTCATTTAAAGTGATGTTTGACTCGGTCAAAATTAGTTTAACGAGTTTGACTTTCTCGCAATCGAGGGATTTTTCAATGCTTTTAATTCGTTTTTCACGTAATCAAGGGCTTTCTGTATGATTTTAATTCATTTTTCACGTAATCGAGTTGGACATCGTCTCAATCGTCGCGATCGAGGGCTTTGTTTCGACTTCAACTTCTCATGGTCAATTGCGGAGGCGAATTCGGTAATAGATGAATGAATGACGACTGGTAAATGACAATGGCAGAGAGTGAAGAATGAAGATGTGTGTGTATGTGTGTGTGAGAGGGAAAGAGGGATAATCAGACGATTGAAGATTTAGGGAGAAAGACAGACATCGATTGATTCGGTGGAGATAACGATCAGTACCATAAATGCCCTTCAATTAATTTCAGAACCATACCCCTATGTTTAATTTTTCCAATTATTTACAAAAATGTCACAAGTCATCTTTACTTCTCTTATTTTGATCTAACGACGTTTATTTGGTTCTCGGGAAAATATAGGTTCTCAAATGATCCTTCATCTCTCTCTCTCTCTCTCTCTCTCTATATATATATATATATATATATATATATATATATATATAAACCTTGTTTTTCCCGTGCCTCCAACATCCGATTTGCAGTCTTCGCTTCACGCCATGCAACCCAACTCTGTAACGACGCAACTCAACACAAATGTATCTTCTTTACCTCTCCTATAACGTTTCACATTCTTCACACCAAAGACCGATCCACTCAGTGATTCCCTTATCCACAAAAATGCAATCTATGACTTCCTCCCCACAGGAATACCAGCGACATCATCCATAAAAAACCCTAATTATCGGTACAACAAAACGCCATTATCTCTGTACGTTTGATCATTCATTGATCTTACTAATTTCCTTAATACAAAATACCGAGTACGTCATCCACACAACAAAACACTAATCGAGCAATCAAAGATTTAGCCAATCCATCCCTATTGACTAAGGATTGATTCATCTTCCCAAATTCTTCAACAAGGGTTAGATTTCCGCTATGTGCTGTGATATCCCCAATTTCATGGCCAGAAAAGACCGATTTGTTTATGCTTTGTTTTATAAATCAGAGTATTCGTTTAAAGAAAACGGTTGCAGAATTTGTTCCCAAAACAAAATATGATAAGAATTTATCAAAGCATTTCTTTAAAGAAATGTATTTTCATTAAATAACAAAATCTCGGGATGTCATGTTCCGATACAGACCAAAAGCATAAACAATATAAAATAGACCTTACAACAGTTATTTATAACTACTGATCTATAATCCAAAAACTCTCGTCAAGTCCACCAACTTATACTTTTGTGCCATTACCTGTAATGCAAATAAAACTGAGTGGGTCAGGCTTGGGAGCCTGGTGAGCATATAGGGTTCTCAACCCACAATATTATATCTTTTATATATATATATATATATATATATATATATATATATATATATATATATATATATATATATATATATATATATATATATTCAATCATCAAACGATCATTTCGATTACCCATCCCATTATCTTCCTTACTCTTAAGGGCCTACCCTAAGAGTCATCTATTCGTTCACTCCGTATTAGGCATTTAGACAATAGCTGCCAGGATTCTTTATTAGGCACTAAGACAATAGCTGCCAAGGTTCTCTCGTAAAGCACTAATTCCATAGTTGCTATGGTTCATTCATCGGGTACTAAATTCATAGCTACCAGTGTAGGTACTAAGTCCATAGCTACCAACGTTTATCTAACATGTACTAAGTCCATAGCTATCATCGTCTATCTAACAGTACTAAATCCATAGCTACCAACGTTCGTCTATACGGTACTAAATCCATAGCTACCAAGGTTCATCTATATACAGTACTAAATCCATAGCTACCGAGGCTTATCTTTACAGTACTAAATCCATAGCTACTGAGGTTTATCTTTCGTCTCATCCTCAAACTCATCCTTCATCACACACCAACTATTTCTTCTACCCATGTTCTACCCAACATATTTGTAGATATAAAATACATATACAGTTTAACTCATTTAAAACCTATATAAAACTTCAATTCCATGCCCATCTCAAATAGACAAATAATATATAAACACATAGCACGTATTTCATAGCAAATACTTCGTATTTATGTGTTAGAAGAAAGTAACTACACACTCACCCAAACATATACTGTAACACTCTAAAAATTCCAACCAATTTAAACTTTTCAAAAACAACCCAGTTTCATTAAGTTATTACAAAAAGGTTTTCAATACAATTATTATCAGAGTCTTCCCAGAACCATATCATAAAAACATAATCATGAGAAGCGGTACGATCACGCCTTTGCCTTGCCACGGTCTCCTGAAGTACCTGAAACATTTAAACCACAACTGTAAGCCCAAAAGCTTAGTGAGATACCCCCAAAATACCAACGACATATACCATACACATAACATGCCATAACATAACAGAACACAGAACAGCCATGCACTTCGGGTCTACTATGTGACTAGTCCTCCGCACCGGGCCTTCAGTCCACCTGGTCCACCCTCCGAGTCTAGCCATATCCATTGAGTCTACAATGTGGTTGGTCCGACCGCACCGGGCCTTCAACCCACATGGTCCACTCTCTGAGTCTATAGTATGACTGGTCCGCCCGCACCGGGCTTTCAGTCGGCCTGGTCCACTCTCCGAGCCTCGGCATGTATGGTCCGTCCTTGTGGGGCCTACAACCTATCCGGACCGCTCGCTGGGCCTTCGGGATAACCGGTCCGCCCTGGGTATGTTGGCCTACATCACGAAGCAGGACCCGCCTCAACCCAACCCCAATCCAACAACCATGTGCACATAAACACATAATAATATAACAATCCACATCCAATCAAACCGATCTAGCAGATCACATAACATAACCTCATCCTAACAAGGATACCGACCTAACCGGTCACTAGCATAACATCATCCTATATTCCAGGATACCGACCTTAACCAGGTCCCTAACATACACCATCCTAACTTCCCGGATGAAAACATATCAAAGCAACAACATAACAACAAAACCGGGATTACAATCCGATAAAGGGCCGGCCTTGGTGCCTTAGACCCTGTTGATATAGTAAGGATAACTCACCTCACAACTGCTGACTGAAAAGGATAAGATCACACTGCTCCAACCTCCGATACGAACTCCACCACTGATCAAATACCAAAAGAATGAACTCAATAAATACCCATAATTACCAAATTACCCCTGGAAGTCAATTGGTCAACTCTTGGTCAAAGTCAAAGTCCTCAGTCAAAGTCAACCCTCCTGACTGACTCTACTCGCTGAGTCAGCCCGCTGACTCGTCGAGTCCCCATGCTCTGAAACTTCCATAACACGACTCAACTCGCCGAGTCGCCCCAAGACTCGCCGAGTCCCACAACTCCGAGTCTAATTGTACTCAACTCACTGAGTCATCCCTTGACTCACTGATTCACAACATAACTAGAAAAGGTTAGGACCTCACGACCAGACTCGTCGAGTCCAAGGCTATCTTCAACCAACTCGCCGAGTTGTTCTTCCAACTCGTCGAGTTGCTGCCTATCTTCATGCAACTTGCCGAGTACACCCATGTGACTCGCCGAGTACCTCTAGTTCTTAATCCATACAGAGGCTTTCCAAGCCATGCAGGGTCTCAAATCCATAGATATACTCTTGTACTAGCCATCCATCACGTAAAGTGGCAAACTTTACGTGAATCCAAGGAGATCTAAGCCTAATACACTCTTGGCTAAGGTTTGGTACTAAAATGCTTCATCAACAGCTCTTGAACAGGTACTTTATGCTCTTTTGGATCATCACTACTCTAGATCTGAGGTAGCAACCTCAGATCCAACCTCCAAACTCAAGATAGCACTAGATATATTCCCAAAAATCCCACAAATGATAGATCTAGATGAATAACAGCTCAAGCAACGAATCATTACCTCCAAAGAAGACTCCAACAGAAGAATAAGCCAAAACCTTGTAAAGCCCCCTGCTCCAAGCCTCTTAATCTTCAAAGATCTCTTCAACAACACTCCTTCAAGATCCAAATGCTCTCTAATTCTCTCTCAAACGAATATTAGGGTTTCTGGACTTCAAGGGAGAGCAAAGAGGCTAGGGAGAGGGTATTATGTTCTTTATATAGGACTCAATCCCTGGGATTAGGGTTTTCTCCACACAGCACCAACTCGCCGAGTCCAGCCACCGACTCACCGAGATGGCCACTTAACACGCGACCAGAATCGCGACCCTACTCGCCGAGTCCACTCATGGACTCGCCGAGTTGACCATTCACATTTTCACTTTGAACCCTGAACTTGCACTCCTAAACTCGGGATGTTACATATACTTAATACATTCAAACAATACTTGTATTATACTCGGGTTTATGAAAGGGACTATACACCCACACATATAAACAACTTTATATTATACACATAGCACGTATTTCATAGCAAATACTTAATATTTATGTGTTAGAAGAAAGTGACCACACACTCACTTGATCAGAAGATGATCGGACAACACTACGGCTTGTAGAAATAGTATTCTTCGGTAGATCTGGAAGATCTTCACACACCGGGCTTCTCACAAGCAGAGCTTCGGCTCGGAAACTCTTTTCTTCTCGGGATCTTCGGTGCTTCGGGACTCGCTTCGGGTCTCGGGATAATACCGGGGCTTCGGGGGGGGGGGGGGGGGTTAAAATAGGGCTTAGAGAGAGTATCGGGAGTGGGAGAGTAAGAGATGAGCAACCAAACTCGGATGACCCTTGATTTCTATTTATAGGGTGAATTTTCTGGGTTTACCTCGTGAATGTCTAATATTCACCTCGTGAGCTACATATGCTCACCTCGTGAGCTCGATACGTCATTGCGTTCGTCATGGCCACTTTCCCTAGAAGACGTCCATCATCTGTTCACCTCGTGAGCCACTAATGCTCACCTCGTGAACTACATATGTTCACCTCGTGAGCTCTGACACAGTCTTGGAGTTCACGCCCCGAACTTCATAAATTCATAACTTTTGCATACGAGCTCCGTTTTCAACGTTCCTTATATCTACGCGTAGGTGAGATTATGATCTACAACTCTCGTTTAGACTCCGTTGGCTAATTTTGACTTTATTTTAAATATATTATAATTATATTATTTTTAGTAGGCCGGGACAGGAAAACTCCGTTATAAATTCATAACTTCTTCATCCGACTTCCGTTTTTGTCTGTCTTTTTACCGTTGGACTACTATCGACGAAATCTTCAATTCTCGTTTAGATTGTTTCGGCTAAATATCGTTCGATCTCATATTCGAACTTTGAGCTGTACACTGCTAAGCCGAAACTTCGAAAAATCATAACTTCCTCAGACGAAATCAGATTTGGGCGTTCTTTTCGTGCACGCTCTCGGTTTAACGTATTCTATGACTTTCATTTAGATTGATAAGGCCAAATATCGCTCTAACGTAAATTCACTATTTACGTCGCGCTGTGTCGTGCCGGTTCTGTCGCGAAACTTCGACATGTCATAACTTCTTCGTTATAACTCGGATTTCGGCGTTCTTTATATGCACGGAATCCTTGTAACATATACTAAAACTTAGTTAAGATTACTACTTCTAAATAATCCTCCATCAAAAAGTCATTTTTGACGCTTATCGTCTCTAAATTGACTAGCCCGGATCTACGGGCGTTACATGTGGTTACTGTCACTTTTCGGTTTCCATTGATTTGTTAAAGAATCGTTCTTCCTGTTGACATGTCAATAGCCGATCATGTGTCAAACATGATATGCTCCTATGAAATTTCAAAATTTATATTATGAAAACCAAGATTGTTGTTTTAAAAATATCGGCCAAATGTCAATCAACCCCCAATAACAAATAAAATCCACATGAGAAAGACAATAGGTTCTTTATGATATGCTCACATGTAAACCCAATGACATTTTCATCTCAGATATTTCAACTGAGCAAATGACATACTTACGTATCAGGTTCCATACTTAATTGTAAATCACCCAATTTCACTAAAATTCTCCATTCTACTCCCTAACTCATAATGAACAGAATAAATAATTACTTACAATCATGCTCAACATTCCAATTAAATGCTAGCACCTTCAACAATTGAAAAACCATCATAAGATATCATGTTAGCTTGCTGAAGTATTATTCTTAATATTCTTGTGAAGATAAAGGATGATGGATGGTTACCAAGTTTGACAGTTATTCTACTCAATCAATCAAAACATATCAAAAACCTTGTGACACCTAATTTCTTATTTTTTCCATTTTACAGTTTTTTCTTAAAAAAGGTTTCAATGGAAAGCGGTAATTTTGGTAAAAAAGAATTAGTAAAATTCCAGTATATAGTAACCAACTTTCGTTAGCAGTTACTTAGCATAATTTTTTCCTTCTACTGTAAATTGTTTTGAAATAGGCATTTGATGACTTCGGGGCTTTGATTTAGCTAGAGAGGATGTCACTTAAGGAAAGGGATAGAGCTCACAAATTTGAAAGAATTTTGCAAGATAATGTCTTTTTAACTGGGTATCAGAAAATATGAGTCTCCGATAGTTGTTTTTTATCCTACTTGTTTTACACGACAAAACCTATTATTACTACAAATTATATGTATGAATTACATTAGTTGCTAAATTCCTTTCACCATATACAATCATCCCATATATGCCAAAAGAATAAAAAAAAAGACCATTCTCCCCACACTGCTATATTTTCAAATAGGCGAGTATGGGTAGAATTTAATGAGATTCTACCTTCATTTTTGAAATTCTATACAACTTTGCTCTTACATTGACGATATAGTTGTTAATCCTTTTGTATATCTAATCTTCATATTGTTACACATATCATTATTAATAGTTGCTGTCAATCATCCTCTTCTGATTTGAATAATAATATTTTTTTTACATTTAACTGATTTAATATCATATTTGTATTCTCATTAAATCAAAACCATATTCATGTATTTTCCATCTGTAATCTATAAGCTTATGAAAGTACAATAGTGATTTTGTAACATCCCAAATATTAGGTCCAAAAATTTCATTTTTAAATCATTATCAAACCATAGCTTTCAAACCATAAACGTAAGTTGTAACATCAAATCAGATTATTAATTCAAAACATATTCCTCTTATCATAGTAAAACATTCCAGGCTGAATAAACAATGGTGTGTGTCATGCAATCACCCCGAGCTCTTCCCTCTGCTACCGGAAGTACCTAAAACCAAAAACTAAAAACCATAAGCACGAAGCTTAGTGAGTTCCCCAACCTACCACATACCATACATAATCACATACTGCAAGCACTGGGCCTCGCCCGCTACATTGGGCCCTGCCCGACCCCAGGCCCCGCCTGGCTTCGAGCCCCGCTCGGTATACATATTTGTTTCTCTTAGGCCCCGCCCGCTAAACATATACAAGAATATAAATAATTCATAACACATAAGCTAACTTAGTCTACTATATTCCTGTACTAAGGCCTTCCCTATCTTGGTCCTCGCCCCTGTCCTGCTACTTGGTTCATGAAACCCTATCCATGCTCCTGTTGTTAGTGAGATACGGGCCCCCGCCCACACTCACTCATCTCCTATATCGGGCCTCACCCCTGCTCTGCTACTAATGAGATATGGAACCCTGTCCATACTCTACTAAGGATGAGATACGTGACCTCGCCCACACTCACCTCCCTACTAGGAACATACAAGTATCACACAGACAACAATTATAATCTAACATGCAAACATTCCTCGGGTACCCGCCCCGCATCGGACCTTGGTCCAAAATTACATACTAGCATACAGTGCCTAGGGCTAACCCCTGGGTCTTCCTACTCATAACTACATGGGCTGACATTGTGGCCTTAGACTCATTCACACAATGAGGAGACTCATCTTGCACAACTGAAGACTAGCTGAGACCTCTGACTGCTATTCGACAATTCTCCGAACCACTGCTCCTCTAGCTCCCCAAGCTACCAATATCAAAATAACACTTAGCCCTAAACTGTCCTCCAGAAGTCAAACTAAGTTAACTCTGGTCAAAGTCCTTCTCAAGGTCAAAGTCCTGGTCAAAGTCAACCTTCCAGGTTGACCCTACTAGCCGAGTCATCCTAATGAATCGCCGAGTTCATAACCTCCAAAAACCATACAACTCGCGACTGGACTCTCCGAGTCACCCCATGACTCGTCGAGTCCTTTAATCTCCGAGTCCTAGTCCTGTCCAACCCACTAAGTCACCACTCACTCACTGATCTGACTGATGACCAGAAGAGATTAGGGTTTACGGCCCGACTCGCCGAGTCCACTTTATGACATCTCCATTCTGTCGATTATAGTCCATTCCATTGCTTCCAACTCGTAGATTTGGGCTCCTAAGGCTAGCATTACACGTAAAGTTGCTAACTTTACGTGCATGCAAGGTGCTATGAAGCTAAAACACTTAATCTAAGCTAAAATGAATGTCTACATCATGGAATGAATCCATAGATGGGTAAAGCTACCCACTCAAAACCCCTAAAGCTTATAATTGCCCAGATCTGAAGTCCTTTTCGTCCTTAAAGGCTAAATGTTCAAATTGGCCTTGGAAATGGCCCAATGTGACAAAATCTAAGCCAAGAAGGGGATCTATCTAATGAATGCTCAAGGTATTGACTTGTTACCTTCTACCAGCTGCCAAACCGAGGTAGAGGCTGGATCTACACTTCCTTCTTGCTCCTTTCTCCCAAACCTTCAAGATGCACTCCAAATGGACCTTAATCTTCACAAAAGCTCAACAAATGAAGTTGGGTGGCTAGCGTTTCGGTTCTGGACTAGAGAGGCTGTAAATGAAACCCTAAAGAGGAGAATAGGATGCTTAAATAGGGCACCAAGTCCCGGAATTAGGGTTTCCCAACCCAGACCTGACTCGTCGAGTCAGTCCCCCGACTCACCGAGTCGGCCACTTAATATGCGACATGGAATTCGCTCCGACTCGTCGAGTTCCTCCTTGGACTCGACGAGTTGACCCCTTTGACTTAGGGCTTTCCTTTCCTTTCTTGGTGGTGCTGGATTAGGAGTGTTACAGATTTACTATTACTAGATCGTTCATTTATTTCTAAAAAGAAGCAACATTTTTCAACCCTGACATTCATTTATTTCAAATTAAGATCCACTTATAACTTTTGTTTATAATCAATCAGTTTATAGTTTATGAATTTTATTCAAAATTTAGTACAATAAAAATTCTCGCTTAATGCAAAATATGCGAAACAAACTTAATTTTCCCAATTGCTCCTAAATTAACTGATTTTTTTTTTATTGAAATAAATCTGAATTTTTCTTACAAGTAATGTCAGCTAACGAATTGCATGTGATTGGTAGGCCAACAATCATATTGTATCATTTGCCAGGTAATTTTCTTTCTGATCGATGTTTAATCTAAAAACATAAGTATAAGAAAAGTTATATTATATGGCTAGAAACCCTTAGCAGAAAGACCTACTGTAAATTTAAATAAAACTTTGAAACAAATCGACAAGCCTATAATAGCAACCAATTTGAATATCATGAGGGGAAGTCAACAAGCATCTAATAATGATACAAAGAAATTAGATTTTGTTGGTTATTAGTACTATTTATGATATCATCATTGCTTTGTTGATCAAATAAAAGTTAAAATTCGTCGATTAATTTAACAATTCATATCTTTGTTGTGCTGCAGATGAAATAACAGGATGTTAGTGCCTTCAAACCTGTTTAAAAACTCGTTTATGGTCTCAAGTAACAGTAGAGAGGATTGAATTGACTTCATCTTCTAATGCGCTAATCAGAAGAGGGTATTGTGTGTTTTTTTTTTGTTCTATTCAGAAGAGGGTATTATGGGAATATTTCTATTTGCTAATCAATGCATTTACATTGAAAATCCACATGTACATATTTAAAGAAAAATCTTCACTTTTGGGATATTACCATATTATTTTTAGATAAGGAATTTTATTACATGCGACTTTCTGATCTATTTAATACAACAAATATAATGAATTAATAAATAAAGATATATATTAAAAAAGGTAAACAAGTAGTAATTTGCTATTACGCTTTATTGTATAAACTAAAATTAATCTAAAATTAAAACAATAATTTGGTTTATCTAAACTAAATTTAAAATCTAAACTTAAAAATCTGAATATATGAACCACATAATCAATCTGTTTGTTAAAATCGTTTTTATCCAAATAACGAAGTTTTAATAATTTTTGTAAAAACATTAGTGTAAAGATGTGAAGCTGTGAATATATACCTAGGTTTTTAAGTCATATATTATAAAATTGTTGTTATATTATGTGAAATAAATTTAAATATACACCTAATTCCAGTTAAATAAAAAATTAAAAAAATAAATGTAAACTAGAAGACAAGCGTCTTTATTAGATAATTACTTTATAACATAATAAATACTTTATAACCTGTGAAAACTACAGTTATAAAATTAATTAAACTTTTATATTAAAAAATCAAAATTATTAATTAATTATTTTAAACAAATTATTACTTAAAGGATATTTTTTTAGTTATATAAAATTATAATTGTTGATTTGAATAAATACATGTAGTTATAGCACCTTAGAATCCATATTAATATTATTTTACTTTTTAATCTAATGTTATTAATTTAATATAATTAGAGTGAAAAAAATTAAAATTTAAAATTTAAAATGGAGAATCATTAATGTAATTAGAGTGGAAAATTTAAAATTTAAAATTGATAATTAATAGGTTGACAAGTGACATGATAGGTGATATATAATATTAATGAAGAGTTCTAATAGTATGACACTTGTCAATAGAAAAATAAACTGATTCATTTATTAGAATAGGGACGTCATAATGTACACATCTATAATTTGATCTCCAAAATGAATAGGTTCCTATATCTTAGAGAATATGATGGACTCACATGAATATATATATATATATATATATATATATATATATATATATATATATATATATATATATATATATATATATATATATCCATTTTCTTGGAAGTAATTATAATCGTTTTTCTTTGAATAATCTTAAAACACTTATAGACAAAACCACTAATATTATTTATTATCAAATAACTTAATCTTGTTAGGGACAGTTTGTAATTTTTTTTATTAGTAGGAATTCTTTAATCTCTTTAATTTTATTACATAAATGTTTTAATTGTTGTTATGAATACTATTTACTCATTTAAGATATTATAAAGTTAAATAAATATCAAACCTAAAATGTAATCATAAATAAACTAAATTTCAATATTAAAATAATATATTTTTTCTACTTATAAAGTTATGTCTTTAACTTTTAATATATTATACTTAATTTATTAGATTTAATATGTTGTTGTATGTAAACCATTATCAATTTAAAGCTACAACTTTGGAACAGTTTGGACAAAGTACTTAAACTGTTAATTTAAATATAACATTACAGTGTCAACTTAAATATAAATTTCAGTTCCACTTAAAAAACTCAATGAATATTTTGTGAATAGTTAAAAATGATAAATTGTAGTGCTAAATTTAAAAACTAAATTATAATATCAATTTAACTAAAATATTTCCTAAAGATATTTATATAATCGTTAAAAGTTTCAAATAATTAGCTTAAAATAACTTACAATAACAATAGTTAAAAATAACTCTATATAAATAATTATATTGTTACCTTTAAAATCAAAAAACAATGTCTGATGTTTTAAATAATTATACCGATAAAAATTAAAACGTTAAGAAAACAAATTTTAAAAAATTAATTAACAATAACAAAAACTATAAATAACATTAAGCCATATATTATATTTAATTTTATTAATGAGTAACTCGCGGTTAGAAGTCATTCAAACGGTTGAGATTATACAGTTATAGTAGATATATATTATCATATAATTCAAAATAATCAATATATTATATCAATTTAGTATACGGATTATTATATCAAATTTAACAACAACGTTATTGTTATATTTAAAAAACATATATTTGTAAATATTTCAACTATATAGGTGTTTCTGTGCAACGCACAGACATTCGCCTAGTATATATGTAAAGTTATCATTATATTAATCCTCCTTAATAAATGAAAAATACTTTTGACACTTGTCTTCTTCTCCTTCATTTTGACACATGTTATTTTCTAGGATTTTTAAATTTGTTATTTTCCACTTGTCATTTTTTGGGAATTTCAATTTTCTAAAAATAAATTTCCAAAAAATTCTAATGGGTTATATATATGTAAAATTATCATTCTATTAATTTGATAACAAATTCTCATAAATGCTCCAAACAATTTGATTTTTTTTCATAAATTCTTCAAAATATTACATTTTGTTATGGAAAAACATTATTTTATAAAATATTTAATGTTTATATATTCATATTAGATTTTTATTTTTAAAAAAACTCGTGTAATACACGGGTTTCACACCTAGTCTTCCCTAATAAATAAAGATCTTTTTGCCACATGTCACATTCTTATCTATTTTGCAACATGTAATTTTGTGGTTATTTTAAATTAATTTTTATTCCACATGTCATTTTATTAAATTCTAGATAATATTTAAATGCAATAATAAATGCATATCAATTTCATTAATAAACTTTCATTCTAATTTCAAAATTACTAAATTAAAGATTCATTAATTTTCTTTATTTGTTTAAATTTAAAAAATAAAAAAAAAACATTTTAATTTTTATTATTCAATATTTTCTCACTTTTCTTACAATTCGAACTTCTCAAATGTTTAGAATTTTGTATTTAATTTTTCTTTTAAATAAACTCATGTAATACATGGTTTCATATCTAGTAATGTTAATAATATAAAAAATTATTCTTGTTATACGATATACATCGAAAGTCGGATGACTGTGCACATAACGAAATGTAGTTTGGTGGAAAAGTCGTTGGTCATCTTTAATGGAGGTGCGAGTTCAACTCTTGGGACCGGCAAACCTTTTTTCGGTTTTTTATTTAAAGAATTGGCGCTGATGTGGTTTGCCCCGTCAGCGCCATGTCATAAGTTACAGCTTAGTAAGCAATCCCAGTTGGCTTGGTGACGTGCTGAGAAGGGCTAAACCGGATAAAAGGATGAAAATAGTTGGCTTGGTGACCTGCTGAGAAGGGCTAAACCTGATAAAATGGTGAAAATGACAAAATCATCCAAAATTTAAGGCATTATTGAACCTAAAACTCTTCAAAAGGTAAAACCAAATATTTTTTGAAAACTTGAAGGCTTTTATGTCAATTTCCCCCAAAACTATGAATTTAACCAAGCCACATGGACCTTTTCTGTAACTTACGTCTAAAAAAAAATCATAATTTGTTTTTTTGGATTTTTTATATCAATCATCAATATATGTTTATGGTGCAGCATGCTATGGTAATACTAGATTTATTAAACACATGAATGACTGGAATCGAATTGATTCAAAGCATGGAGCTTTTTTGTATCTTAGACTTGTTCTTTTTAGCAATTGATAAAGTGGATTCCTGTGATAACGATTGATTGAACAAGAGGTTTATTCTATGCTTATCTTGGTGGTGTTCTTTTTAAAATTTTAACATGCAATAAAGGGACAGTTTAGAGTGAGCTTGTTGCTATATTTCAAGTCATATTGTTCGGTCTTTTCTGTCAGGGGAATCCTTCCTTGCTATCAGACAAACGGCTTTCTGGAGAAAAAAAAGGGATGAGTTTTTGTTTTATTTAATTTCTTTTGTGGTGATACAATTAAGGTTGGATTTTGGAATCTGTTTTCTCTCTATATATATTTATTATGCATCCAGCTGGTGTTCCTTTTGTAACATGCTCTTATGAGACTTTGAAAATGACCTTTAAGGTGCCCGTACAACTCTCCTATTTTTCAAGGTTTTGAAAACCGGACCGGAGATCGAACCGGTCGTCTTACTGGTTCGATGGTTCAAGTGGTCCAACCGGTCGGACCGGTCTCAAAAACCGGAAAAACCGGATGATGTTATAATTATATTTAATTATATAAAAAATACAAAAAATGAAAAAAATAAATATTTTTTAAAATTTTCGGTTTTGACCGGTTTTACCGGTTCGACCGGACCGGTTTTTACCGGTTCGACCGGTTTTTACCGGTTTTCACCGGTTCAACCAAATACCGGTTTTTTGACCTATATGAACCGGATCCGGGACCGGTTCCCGGTTGAACCGGTCGAACCGGCCGGTCCGGTCCGGTTTTCAAAACATGGCTATTTTTAGATTCCGACCTACCTGTTTAAATGGTTGCTGAAATCTCTTTTTGTTATTGTCATCATATTAGTGTCTAGTGATATGATTGAACGTCGTGATAATAACAAAATTTTGGTACGCCCTCTTATCAATAGTACCTGACCCATCTAAAGAAAAAAGGAGTTTGGATTCCTTTTGTGTCAATTGAGTATGACTTTGAATTGCACTCATGATAAGAAAAAATAAATAGTTTGTACTGCGTTTGACATGCATGCGTTGGATCAAGATTGACCCAAAAACAATAAAGAAATAAAAAAATAAAATACAATTGTGTAGTTGATCTTTAGCCTGTATAGTTGAAATGAAATTTATTTTATGAGTTGACTGATAAATAGGAATGGGACGCGTTGATTCTTTGTTGGAGGTTTATATGAGAATTGTGAGAGTGGAGGTCATGATCTTAGAGCTGAAAGGATAAATGCTCCTTTACTCGAACATAGGTGTGGTGTAGTTGGAATACATAACCGTACCATATGCATTATGCAAGTGTACCTTTGCTTTTACAAGAAGCATGGGATTGTTTTCCATCTTTTCTCAAGGCATTTTTGACATGATTCATTTAGGGATATGACATTAATCATTCATCCTATTATTGGATGTGATGAATCAAACAAAAGTAACAAATGAGACATTGAAAGAATAAGATCCCGTCTCGTGAACATAAAAAAATACACGGATGACTAATGTTTAAAATTTATGCAACAATTAGGAGTGTACAAAGAAACCGAAACCAAAGAAAGATTGAACCGAATGAAAATGGTTATTAGAAAAATCGAAATTTTAGGTTTGTTTTGTTTTTCTTCATATGATAGTGAAAAAAATCAAGACCAACCTAAAATGATATATGTTTATTTTATCATATCCTTCAAGTTAATTAGAATTTAATATATTAAAATAATGAAAAAATTATTGTTTCATAGTTAATGTTAACGACATAATTATTTTCAATAATATGTATTTACCAAAAATTTACTATATAATTTTATTATGCAAAATACACATATAATCACATAGAACATATCTTGAGAAGCCATAGAACATATCTTGAGATTTGAAAATTGATTAAATGGACCATTTAATCACATGATCAAAAGTGATCAATAGATAAAATAAGTGCATATAATTTCTTGATCAACGAAAGATGGTACGTAAGCTTGAAACTTATTGAATAAGTGTCAATGGAGAAATTGATGAACAAACTACCTTCCATCCATCTTCTTCTATTTTCATTTCCAACGACTCTTCTTCGTCGGACACATTTACTTTGCTGAGCTCAAATTCTAATTCCATCGAAGATTTGTGATTTGTCGACTCTTCCATACACCTACTTCCATGATCATGATCCAGAGAGATCCGTAAAAGCATTTTGGAAGAACTTTTCATGTTGCAAAATAGTTGCCGATATATCTATGCTAATACGATTTGCCAATACTCTTATCAAAATATCTATATGGGTCACCATTAACAAGTGTCGGACCAAAAAATATCACAGTGAATGTCAAAGTCATTCCAAAATCCCACCCTCTTAGTAACTTTTTCAAGCGGACCAAATAACTATTTCAAACGTAAAGGAGAATGCCACAAAAATATCAAAACTAATATTAATAATCTCTCTCTCTCTCTCTCTCTCTCTCTCTCTCTCTCTCTCTCTCTCTCTCTCTCTCTCTCTCTCTCTCTCTCTCTCTCTCTCTCTCTCTCTCTCTCTCTCTCTCTCTCTCTCTCTCTCTCTCTCTCTCTCTTAATCTTTATTATATGAGCTTGTTAACGAATAAATATTGGTATTTTTGATGTGATCGCAAACTTTGTTCATCAACATGACCGTCTAGTGTTCGTCAAAAGTAAGATAAAGTGAATGCACGTGAACAAACGGTCTAACTTTGAGTATGTTAGTGATAATTATCTAAAATCCCAACAAATACGACTATTTTGATATATGAAATTACCATTTATGGCCATTCTAGGGAATATTTTCTAAAATATATTAATAAAAGTATAACGTCCCAAAAGTTCATAGCAATTTTTTTAAAACCATAAACAATACAAATGATTTGTTCCAAAACCAACCAAAGTAATTATATCATTTAACCATCAGAGTAAAAGTCATAAAAAGCTAAAGCGGAAAACGTCAGGGGGTGTTATACAGTTACACCCAGCTCTTCCCTTTCATACCAGAAGTACCTAAAACAATGAACATAAAACCGTTAATGAGTTCTAAAAAATACCACATACCATACATACAATATAGATTGCTATGTGTCAACCATAGTCTTGTTATTATGCCATGAGCCGTATTATGATATTTCTTTGCCAGACCGGGGGCCAAAACCATGGGTCTTACAGACAAGTGCCAATAGCCACCTCCTAGTCTTCCATGCAAGTATCACACATATAACTAGCATACTACATATAACTGCCAAGGTCTAGACCCTGGTCTTGCATATAATTGCTAGGAGCCATATCCAGGTCTTTCATGTAACTGCCAGATGCCACCACCTGGTCTTCCTATATAACATATCCTAGTGGGCTGGAATTGGTACATTTGAAACACGAGTACAGTGAGAAGACTCACCTGAGTCACAATGATGACTAAAACCTTGCACAACGTCGTACCGATCACAACCAACAACTCTCACCGCCAAAAGATGGGTGATAAACACTTCCTAACAATCCACACAAGGCAAACCCTAAGTCTACCTTCTAAAAATAGAGATTGACCAAAAGTCAACCCAAGACAAAAGTCAATGGTCAAAGTCAAAGTCAACAACCTATAGCGTCAACTATTCATCCCCATGTCGTGACCAACCCTTGGTCACATTGTGAGAGCACAATCAGTTCGATTCCAACTCATCCCGACTCAACTTAGCCAACTCAGACATGAAAGGCCACTGAAGCTCACCTCACGACGTGAGCAACCTTCTCTCACCTCGTGAGTTCCAAGAAGCTTAACAGAAAACGGGCTCATTGAACCCTCATGTCGTGAGACCATATGTCTCACGTCGTGAGCACAATCTAAAGTCAAATCCAATCATTTAAGTCCTTAATCCATTAAGCCTTTTACTCTAACTTTCCAGAAGGTCTTATTACTCCATAATACACTTAAAAGTCGATGGTTTATGGGCATATATGTCCAATACATGTCTAGATCTCATTTAGGACCAAAATTGAAGAAAAGATCATCCAACTTTCATGCAAAGGTTCAAAACACAACCATTCACTAGATATGAACTTCATGCCACTCTAAAGACCCTTATAACACATAAAGTTGCCAACTTTATGGTTTCCATTCATTCAAACTTGCTCAACCAAGGAGTAAAGTGGGACATAACTTAGATCTAGCCATAAACAACAACAAATGTGGAAGCTTTGACACTTACAAGGGTCTAGAAACAATGTGAAGTGATGATGCTGATGATTCCTTGCAAGCCTCTTCAAAAGATCACCTTCTTCTTCTTCTTATTCTTCTTCAAACCAATAAATGCTCCAAAAAAAGGCCAAGAATCAAGCAAGGGATGAATAATAGGGTTTTATGAGATGAAAGAGGGTTTGGAGGCTGATAATGAACCCTAAAATGGGTTTAGAGGGACTTAAATACGAAGGAAACCCTATATGATCATGGCTTTGGGCTGCATCAGTTCTCACATCGTGAGACATGTCCCGAACAAAATTTTCATAATAATCCATCTCACGTTGTAACCACTAAAAGGTCACGTCATGAGGCTCCATTTCTTCCAAAATTCTACCTTTTGACTCCTTGAAACCTACATCGATCCATCCTGGAAAATGGGTGTTACAACTCTTCCCCACTTAAATTAGATTTCATCCTCGAAATCACTCCCTACTACTCCCCAGACTATTTGTACCATCCTTTTAGAATCTCAGTATGAATTAAGAAGTCGATTTATACAGACGACTGCCTCCCCATACTACAATCAAAACCCATTCTTAGAGAACTCACATACCCTGAAGAATAATGAATCCTCGACCCACTAACTTTAATCGATTCAGAGAAACCATCACTACTCTACCCAGAATCCAAAAACCCAATACCTTGTCTGACTCCCTGACAAACAAACCATTCTGAAACATAGCCAATATGGCTCCAATTTGCAACATAACCCAAATGAAATCCTTACGACCCTGAATTATCCTGCTGATATCGGAGAAAAGAACCTTGGGCATTTGTCGACGCCTAAAACCTCACACCCGGAGCAAAGGCGACTTACAACACGAGTCTCAATCATTCGTGCACAACCAATGCAAAATCACATCCTGCCAACCAAACATTCTCATTTTCAATATACCCAAGATCTTTTGAGCTCCGAGCTGGTCTATCAGTTATCTGAAATGCCAAATTCTCGACCGATCGCTGAAACGAACATCCTCTCAAACGACCGTACCACAAGACTATCCAAGAGTCTATTTGGCAAAAGCTACTCCTACCTGCTTATATATATGTGACATCCCCATTTTCACGGCCAGAAAAGACCGATTTTGTTTATGCTTTATAAAAATCAGAGTTCTTTTTTTTGGGAAATCTGCGAAAAAGTCCCAATATTTTAGGTCAGTTTACGATTTAGTCCCAAATTAAATTTTGTTTACAAAAAAGGACAGATTACCGGCTAAAACTCCGGATTAACCCTTCGTGGCCGGTTTCACAGATTTAGTCGGTATCTCGTCGTTTTTCGTTAATTAATCAAAATTTTGGGGCTTTTTTCATTAATTAATCAAAATTTTATGGCTTTTTCATTATTTATTACCAATAAACCAAAATATTTGGACTTTTCTGAAGATTACCTTTAAACTAATATATATTATATGATCTAATTTAATAGGTACTATTCCATGTCTTCTTTCTTATGCTCTTCTAGGTTCACCGTGTGTTTTTATCGGTGTCGTCAAACCCAACAACAAAAATTTCACTCACAAACCTCGTTAACTCCATCAATTTTCCAAAATTATCCATTCACAACTCTATGATCATCTTTCAATCTCCAAATAAAGAACGGAGAAAATCCATCATAAACAATTAAAATATTAATTTGGTATACCTACGATCTACGGTTCCAACACTCGGATGTTCCTATTACCTAACCATGACTCGAACCTTATTTCAAACTCATACACTAATGGCATTGTCCATAGTTTTGTTAACAACAAAATACAAATCCCACATGGTTTAACCACTGATACCTTGGCTCAAGTCTTACTTGACCCTTGTTTCCTTACAATAGGTGTAACATCCCGACTCTCAGGTATAATATTTAATTAATTTATATTCTTGTTGTCTGATCAACTTGATGAGTTGGTGGCCCCAACTTGTCGAGTAGAGAGTGTTAATGGTCACGCAATTTCTAGAGTCTACTCGATGAGTTGGAGGACCCCAACCTGAGGAGTAGGAGTTGAGTGTGAAAACCCTAATTTTCAGGGTTTGTGTCCTATTTAAAGGACCTTAAGCCTTCATTTCCGCCTCCCTTATCATCTTAACACTTTGAGAGAAACCCTAATTGAGCTATATGCTTGTAGGAGAGAAAGAGGGGCTAATATTGCATATTGTAGTGCATTTTTTGGAAGAAGATTGAGGAGAAAAAGGCTTGGGACGAGAAGGAGATCTTGGATCCATCAATAAGATTGTGTTCCGATCTTTATCAAAAAGTTCATCATTTATTGGTTTTTGTCTTGCCAAAAACTAATGCATTCTGGAAGCCCCAAATAGACTAAAATGTAATAATGACAACTGTTGTCATTATTACATTTTAGTCTATTTGGGGCTTCCAAAATGCTTTACTTTTTGACAAAAAAAACCAATAAATGATGAACCATGTGGGATTCATCTTATGTTGGGGCTTCTATAGTGTTGTAAGGAAACAAGGGTCAAGTAAGACTTGAGCCAATGTATCAGTGGTTGAACATGTGAGATTCGTCTTCTAGTGTTAACAACACTATGGACAACACCATTAGTGTATGGGTTCAAGTCATGGTTAGCTAATAGGAACATCCAAGTGTTTGAACCACGGTTTAAGTCATGGTTAGGTAATAGGGACATCCACGTAATCAACAAGGATTTTCTATGTTCTTTATTTGGAGATTGAAAGATGATCACAGAGTTATGAATGGATAATTTTGGAAAATTGATGGAGTTAACGAGGCTTGTGAGTGAAATTTTTGTTGTTAGGTTTGACGACACCGATAAAAACACACGGTGAGCCTAGAAGGGCATAAGAAAGAATACATGGAATAGTACATATTAAATTAGATCATATATATATATATATATATATATATATATATATATATATATATATATATATATATATATATATATATATTAGTTTAAAGGTAATCTTTAGAAAAGTCCAAATATTTTGGTTTATTGGTAATAAATAATGAAAAAGCCCTAAAATTTTGATTAATTAATGAAAAAACCCCAAATTTTTGATTAATTAACGAAAAAAGACGAGATACTGGCTAAATCTGTGAAACCGGCCACGAAGGGTTAATCCGAAGTTTTAGCCGGTAATCTGTCCTTTTTGTAAGCAAAATTTAATTTGGGACTAAATCGTAAACTGGCCTAAAATATTGGGACTTTTTTTTGCAGATTTCCCTTTTTTTTTTAATAAAAATATTGCGGAATTTGTTCCAGAAAAACACGATAAATACGTTATTAAAACACTTTCGAAGAAACGCATTTTATTCATTTTAAAACGTTTGGGATGTCATCGTTAATACAGAAACATAAGCATAAACAGAACTTACATTTATTTACACTAGTGATCTACATCTCTTTAAATCTCTCAGTGTAATGTGACTTCATATCAACACCTGTGATATAAATAAACTGAGTGGGTCAGGTTGGGAAACCTGGTGAGTACATAGGGTTTTCAACCCACAATAATATAATTATTATGTTTAAACAATCAAACAATCAACCCAATTACCCATCCCCATTATCTTCTTTACTCTTAAGGATTTAACCTAAGAGTCATCTATCCTGCATTCGTTTATTCCGAAGTCCCTTACTTCCAGGGTTATAGGACTGGCACTAAATCCATAGCTGCTGATGTTTGTTCGTAAAACACTAATTCAATAGTTGCTATAGTCTACTCATCGGGTACTAAATCCATAGCTACCAGTGTTTAATAGGTACTAAGTCCATAGCTACCAATTCCTAACAGGTACTAAATCCATAGCTACCAGCGTCTAACTAATAGATACTAAGTCCATATCTACCAATTCCTAATAGGTACTAACTCCATAGCTACCAACGTCTACCAGGTACTAAGTCCATAGCTACCGGTGTTTGTCCCATAGGCACTAAGTCTATAGCTGCCAATGTATACTCATATCATCTTATATCTCTCATCATTCATCTACCCATCTCATACCCAACATATTCGTATATATAAAATACATATACAATTTAAATCCTTTAAAACATGTATAAAACGTTCATCCAACATAGACAACAAGTATTCAGACAATATGCACACATAGCACGTAGTTTTTATATAAAATACTTCATATCTATGTGTAAGATGAAAGGGACTATGCACTCACCTGAGTAGGTGGTGACTCAGCACTCGGACAACGCTTCGATACTCTTAAAACAATTTTCCTTCGATAAAACCTAGTACCAATACCACTAGGGTTTAGTCTAACGATAACCGCGACAAATTAATAGTCTGACTATTATTATTATTATATAAGCGTTAAATAACACTCAATATAACTCATAATAATAGCCCAAATAATTATTTTAAGGACCTAATAACATTCCTATAATTATTTGAAAGCTATATTAAAAATTGCGTAAGCGTAGCACACTTACAACGAACTTTATCAAAAACCGGAACTTATTTGGAGCAGCGTTTCGAAACCGAAAGATACTTTTTCTCGGGACTCTGGGAGCCTCGGGGCTTCCCTTGGGAGCTAAGGGGTTTAACTAGGGCTTAGGGGGGTTTAGATGAGCTAGAGAGAGAAACTAGTGAGAGAAAGAAGAGATTTTGGAGTGAGGAACTCGGCAACCTTCGCACTCCGTTTTATAGGCGCGAGACCTCGGACTACGTTGGGCGTAGCCCTTGGTTACGCGGGGCGTAGGCTTCGGATAGGATTGCCACCTCGGTTCCAGCTATCTCGCACACCGGTCGAATAGGAAGCGAAGGTAGGCTGGGCGTACTAATCTCGGACGCGGGGCGTAATGCGAGGCTGCGTGTCATCATCCGAAGCGAGCACCGTGGTCAGCAAGCGACGACTGAGATTTGGCCACGTCACCATTCTCCCACAGATTTCGCAATTTCCACTCCCGACTTCTAAAAATCACAACTTTCGCATACGAGCTCCGTTTTTGACGTTCTTTATATCCACGCGAAGGTGGGAACGTACTCTACAACTTTCGTTTAGACTCTGTCGGCTAATTTTGGCTTGATTTTAAATTTTATATTATTAACAGGCCGGGACAGGATTGGTCCGTTAAATTCTCATAACTTCTTCATCCGATGTCCGTTTTCGCCCATCTTTTTCTCATTACGCTACTCTTAACGAGATCTTCGATTCCTGTTTGTGTAGGCCAAAAACCGCTCGATCTTATATTCGAATTTTGGGTTGTACACTGCTAGTCCGAAACTTCGAAAAATCATAACTTCTTCATACGAAGTCAGATTTGGGCGTTCTTTTATCGATGTTCTTAATTTAACGTATTCTACGAATTTCGTTTAGATCGCTAAAGCTAAGTGTCATTCCATCGTAAATTCACTATTTACGCTTCCCGGTGCCGTGCCGGTTCCGTCGCGAAACTTCGACGAGTCATAACTTCTTCGTTATAACTCGGATTTCGGCGTTCTTTATATGTACGAAAACCTTGTGACATATTCTACAACTTGGTTAAGATTATTTATTCTAAATAATCTTTTCTCGAAAAGTCGTTTTCGACCCCTATTGCCTCAAATTTGACTAGCCTGAATTTGCGGGCGTTACAATTATCTCCCCCTTAGGATGATTACGTCCCGTAATCATCAACGAAACAGGGCTCGTATAATGACTCCATACATCATCTCTTCATCCTAGGTATTAATTTATAACTTCTATATTCCTTCAAGTCTATCTCTTAGACTTATTGACTATAAGCAGTACTCGATCGTGCACCTGCTCTCTACCTCATGCTAGACTCCAAATTATGACCTATCATCATGTGATGCACGTTTTGACTCAGGTCTCTTAGTGTCAAATTTAAAAACAGACCATGCCTTCCTTCATGTTCTAATGTGATATAATCACACTTTAACATGTAGCATTTCTAGCTACCAACTTCTTTAACAACGAGCGCGATACTTTTATTGATCTCTTTGATTTCAATTGTTTGGTTAAAGTCGGACGCTACCTCAAACTTGGTTCTCTGAACCACGTAGCCTACTCATCGTAGTCGGACTCAATGTGATATGACCACTAGGGTCGGGATAACAACAATCTTCTTAGTCATTACCGAAACAATGGTAACGACATACTTGAATAAAACGAAATCAATTACTAGCTTCTTGGTAACCTTGTGACTTTCCTTGATCCAAGTGTGAGTCCTGTGTTTCCGGTAGTATAGGCCTCTACTACCATTCACACCTACTCATACTCGTCCCAAGTATAGTCTCGCAGTTTTCCTAGTCACCATACAAGAAAATCACATAACAATTTAACACACCAGATAACAAAACGAAGATTTTATTATTTCTTGAAACTATTACATAGGTGTTCAAGTTCACCCTAGACTATGCCTCTAATAGGCTACATTATAAAGTACTATGGCTACTACATAACTTGATCTTCCGATAGGAAGTCCTCATCCTTGATTCCTCGCATGGTTCTCTGCTTCGCCGAGGATCATGTGAAATGCCCTTGGCCTTGGTGGCATTTCTGGTCTTGCTGCTTTATTTTTCCTTGGGCAGTCTCTGGACATGTGCCCCTTGCCTCCACATCCGTAGCATACTTTATCATTATGTGTGCAGTCTTTGGAATAGTGACCAGTCCTCCCACACTTGTAACAAGTCAATTCTTCGTTGCACTTCCCACCATGCTTCTTCTTGCATTTATCACACCATCTCGCTTCACCTTCATCTCCTCCTCCAAGATTTGAGAATTTGCTTTCCTTGTTGGACCTTGAAGATCCTTCAAACTTCTGCTTCTCTCCCGCCTTATCTTTTTCTAGACCCTTTTCTCTTATTTGGGCCTCTACGTTCTTAGCTGCCCTAACAGCTGTTTTCAAGGTAGTTGCCATTTTGACCATTGGGCCAAAGTCAGTGGGCAGTCCGTTAGCAAACCTATCAATCTTGGAGAGTTCAGTAGGCACCAAGTAGGGGAATAGCTTCATCCTCTCGGTGAATGCGGTGGCATACTCATCGACACTCATCTTCCCTTTCTTCAGGTTTTGAAACTCGTTGTTTAGGTCTATCAGATCTATCTCCGAGCAGTACTGCATTTTCAACTGTTCCAAGAACTCTTCCCATGACATCCTTAAGGCTTCTCCTCGTGGCATCGTATATGCCAATAGCTTCCACCAGCTCAAAACTCCAGTCTTCAGTTGTCTTACGGCGAAGACGGTCTTCTGTTTCTCGCTACAGTCGCAGCTTTCAAACACCATCTCCATCTCGGAGAGCCAGTCCATAATCTCGACGGGCTTTGGGCTTCCTGAGAGACTTTGTGGTTTCGCACCCAAGAAATTTTTGTACATCCACCCATCCTTGTTGTTTCTCCCTTCTGGGCCATCCCTTTGCTCACCTTGAGTCCCTACTTGACTCACTTGGCGGCTGTAGTTCCCTTCCTCAGATTGCTCGAGAACTGGCTTCGTCAGTTCAACATGTACGGTAGGTTTGTCCCTATTTTCATGGAGCATCTGTCTCATTTCTTCCCTTTGTTCAGCTAGCATAGCCTGAATCATGGCTTGAACTCCAGCCATGGTGACTGGCTCAAGCGCAACTTCTTCTACAACAGGTATTTGCTGAACCACTGGGGGTTGGTTTATGTTCCCATTTGCGTTTACGTTTCCGCTACGAGTCCTTTCCATCTTGATCTATACACCGAATAAGGTGAATCTAGACCTTTACTTAGGATTGACGTTTAAATCATCCTTATCACTCCGAAACGTTTACATGCTAGTTCTAATATCATAGTCGTACGTTTAGAATCCTAAACACATAAGGTTTCCAGATCCGGTCGGCAACAGACCATAGATCCGAATAAATAACAACATATAAGGCATAAAGCATTTAGCACATAAAAGCATTTTAGGCATAATTCCTAAAATAAGCTAGTGCTCACACCTCACAATCATCGCTTAGCATTCTAAGTTTAAGTCTAGAAAGAAATCCATATTCCTAGTTCGCTTAAACTAATGCTCTGATACCAACTGTGACATCCCCATTTTCACGGCCAGAAAAGACCGATTTTGTTTATGCTTTATAAAAATCAAAGTTCTTTTTTTTTTAATAAAAATGTTACGGAATTTGTTCCAAGAAAAACACGATAAATACGTTATTAAAACACTTTCGAAGAAACGTATTTTATTCATTTTAAAACGTTTGGGATGTCATCGTTAATACAGTAACATAAGCATAAACAGAACTTACATTTATTTAAATCTCTTTAAATCTCTCAGTGTAATGTGACTTCATATCAACACCTGTGATATAAATAAACTGAGTGGGTCAGGTTGGGAAACCTGGTGAGTACATAGGGTTTTTAACCCACAATAATATAATTATTATGTTTAAACAATCAAACAATCAACCCAATTACCCATCCCCATTATCTTCTTTACTCTTAAGGATTTAACCTAAGAGTCATCTATCCTGCATTCGTTTATTTCGAAGTCCCTTACTTCCAGGGTTATAGGACTGGCACTAAATCCATAGTTGCCGATGTTCGTTCGTAAAACACTAATTCCATAGCTGCTATAGTCTACTCATCGGGTACTAAATCCATAGCTACCAGTGTTTAATAGGTACTAAGTCCATAGCTACCAATTCCTATCAGGTACTAAATCCATAGCTACCAGCGTCTAACTAATAGGTACTAAGTCCATAGCTACCAATTCCTAACAGTTACTAAATCCATAGCTACCAACGTCTACCAGGTACTAAGTCCATAGCTACCGGTGTTCGTCCCATAGGCACTAAGTCTATAGCAGCCAATGTATACTCACATCATCTTATATCTCTCATCATTCATCTACCCATCTCATACCCAACATATTCGTATATATAAAATATGTATACAGTTTAAATCCTTTAAAACATGTATAAAACGTTCATCCAGCATAGACAACAAGTATTCAGACAATATGCACACATAGCACGTAGTTTTTATATAAAATACTTCATATCTATGTGTAAGATGAAAGGGACTATGCACTCACCTGAGTAGGTGGTGACTTAGCACTCGGACAGCGCTTCGATACTCTTAAAACAATTTTCCTTCGATAAAACCTAGTACCAATACCACTAGGTTTTAGTCTAACGATAACCGCGACAAATTAATAGTCTGACTCTGGGAGCAGCGTTTCGAAACCGGAACTTATTTGGAGCAGCGTTTCGAAACCGAAAGACACTTTTTCTCAGGACTCTGGGAGCCTCGGGGCTTCCTTTGGGAGCTAAGGGGTCTAACTAGGGCTTAGGGGGGTTTAGATGAGTTAGAGAGAAAAACTAGTGAGAGAAAGAAGAGATTTTGGAGTGAGGAACTCGGCAACCTTCGCACTCCCTTTTATAGGCACAAGACCTCGGACTACGCTGGGCGTAGCCCTGGTTACGCGGGGCGTAGGCTTCGGATAGGATTGCCACCTCGGTTCCAGCTGTCTCGCACACCGGTCGGATAGGAAGCGAAGGTACGCTGGGCGTACTAATCTCGGACGCGGGGCGTAATGCGAGGCTGTGTGTCACCATCCGAAGCGAGCACCGTGGTCAGCAAGCGACGACTGAGATTTGGCCACGTCACCATTCTCCCACAGATTTCGCAATTTCCACTCCCGAATTCTAAAAATCATAACTTTCGCATACGAGCTCCGTTTTTGACGCTCTTTATATCCACATGAAGGTGGGAACGTACTCTACAACTTTTGTTTAGACTCCGTCGGCTAATTTTGGCTCGATTTTAAATTTTATATTATTAACAGGCCAGGACAGGATTGGTCCGTTAAATTCTCATAGCTTTTTCATCCGATGTCCGTTTTCGCCCATCTTTTTCTCATTACGCTACTCTTAACGAGATCTTCAATTCCCATTTAGGTCGTGTAGGCCAAAAACCGCTCGATCTTATATTCGAATTTCGGGTTGTACACTGCTAGTCCGAAACTTCGAAAAATCATAACTTCTTCATATGAAGTCATATTTGGGCGTTCTTTTTATCGATGTTCTTAGTTTAACGTATTCTACGACTTTCTTTTAGATCGCTAAGGCTAAGTCTCGTTCTATCATAAATTCACTATTTACGCTTCGCGGTGCCGTGCCGGTTTCATCGCGAAACTTCGACGGGTCATAACTTCTTCGTTATAACTCGGATTTCGGCGTTCTTTATATGTACGAAAACCTTGTGACATTTCTACATGTTTAAGATTATTTATTCTAAATGGTCTTTTCTCGAAAAGTCATTTTCGACCCCTATTGCCTCTAATTTGACTAGCCCGGATTTGCGGGCGTTACAATATAAGGCTCCAACAACCCTCCTATTCCAACCAGGGATACCATAACCAACCATTACACTAATGCAACATAACATGCTTTACTCCAAATGAATGACACATGCCCAATTGTAGTCTTACATCACAATCGGCCCCAAACGGCCCACAAACTTCCTCAATCCCACGAATGATGTGGCCTTCCCATAGTGTCACGACCCGTCCTTCCATGGTCTAATTCTACCTAGAGGAAACTACAAGCCTAATCATAACTCCTTAAAATCCTTGCAACTGCTCATGGACCAGGTTAATGCTATAGGACAACCCACAGTGTTACAACACTACTACACTATCTACTAACCCAATGAATATTATGACCACCCCACAGTCTTACAACACTTCTATCGCTACCTTCCAACCTAGTGAATGATACGACCACCCCACAGTCTTACAACACTTCTATCGCTACCTGCTAAAATAGTGAATGCTACGGCCACCCCACAGTCTTACAACATTTCTATCGCTACCTGTCAATCTAGTGAATGCTACGAACACCCTACAGTCTTACAACACTTCCACCGCTACATGCCAACCAAATAAATCATGGGTCAAAGCCTCATTCGAGATATATATGTCCAACACATATAAAAGTTGATGCTTTACGGGCATATATGTCCAATAAGCCTTTTAGTCCATAACACACTTAAAATTTGATGCTTTATGTGCATATATGTACAATAAGCTTTTTAGTCCATTAAGCCTTTTACTCTATCTTTCCAGAAGGTCTTATTACTCCATAATACATTTAAAAGCTGATGATTTATGGGCATATATGTCCAATACATGTCTAGATCTCATTTGGGACCAAAATTGAAGAAATCATCCAACTTTCATGCAAAGGTTCAAAACCTGACCATTCATTAGATATGAACCTCATGACACTCTAAAGACCCTTATAACACATAAAGTTTCCAACTTTATGGTTTCCATTCATTCAAACTTGCTCAACCAAGGAGAAAAGTGGGACAAAACTTAGATCTAGCCACAAAAAACAATAAAGGTGGAAGCTTTGACACTTACAAGGATCCAGAAACAATGTGAGGTGATGATGATGATGATTCCTTACAAGCCCATTCAAAAGATAACCTTCTCCTTCTCCTTCTTCTTCTTCTTCAAACCAAGAAATGCTCCAAAAACGCCAAGAATCAAGTAAGGGATGAAGGCTAGGGTTTTCTGAGGTGAAAGAGGGTTTGTACGCTGATAATGAACCCTAAAATGGGTTTATAGGGACTTTAATACAAATGAAACCTTAAATGATCACGGGCTCGGGTTGCATCAATTTTCACGTTATGAGCCTCTATGTCTCACGTCATGAGACCAATCTTGAAAAAAACTTTCATAATAACCCATCTCATGTCCTGACCACTCAAAGGTCACGTCGTGAGGCTCCATTTTTCCAAAATTCGACCTTTTGACTCATTGAAATTCTAAATTGATCCATCCTGGAAAACAGGTGTTACATAAAGAATAAAAAACGAAAAAATCAGGACATTAACTATACATTAAACTTTGAGTAAATTATAGTCTTGATCCATGGTTGTAAAACATGTTCGACGTTAGCTAGTCAGTGGACCGAAGTTAAGGGATTAATCGGCTAGATGGGGATCAATTATTGATCAATTATGGACCATAAATTGCTAATTCATTGAGCTTTATACCTTCAAATGATGTTCCAACCATAGAAAAGCTCAGATCCAAAGCCTGGACTCCAACTCGATTCTCTTCCATGGTCCTTCTTCACTCCAAGGGCACCACAAGAACACTTAGAAGCTCACAAATGGACACTCAAGCTAGAGGAATGGATATTAGGGTTTTGAGAGGGTTGAAGGCTGGAAATGGTGGCCAGAAATGAGGCCACCGTGTTCTTTAAATAGGGACACACCCCTCATTTAGGGTTTTCAGCCTGTGCCTAAGTATGCGCAGAGTACCCCCTGGTACGCCCAGCGTACTAGGTGGATCCACGTCAAATTCATGCACATGAGTACGCTAAGCGTACACACGTACGCCCCGCGTACTCAAGTGCCAACTTTCTCAAATAAGGGACCTATCTTGCCAAAACATCAAAATATCATAGCTTCCTCGTTATAAGTTTGTTTCTAATGAACCTCATATCCACAAAAAGGTGGCGAGAAGACCTACGCTCCTATCAACTCATCGCAGCCCCGAGGTTTTCTCATTCCCAGGTTGCAGCCCACGAACCCTAAATCATGGACGATCCGAAATAGGATGTTACATATGGAAATGAGGCTAACAAGTTGGGATTAGGATGCTTAAATAGGGTGAAAAACCCTGAAATTAGGGTTTCATTCTGGTAACCCTACTCGTCGAGTTGAGGGCTCTAAACTCGTTGAGTAGGTTACTTAAAACCCGTGTCAAATCTGGTTTCTACTCGACGAGTTTGGGGCTCCCAACTCGTTGAGTTGCTCTACAAAAATGAATAAGTTATAATTAAATGCGTACCAGGAACCAGGCGTTACACATTATATCTTTTCCTCGCAGGTATATCTTTAATTGACATCTTACGAGGCATCCTTGCAAGTAAATCTCCAACAACTACTATTGCGTACATAGTTTTAATGCCGAGTCACTCCCAAAATTAAACTCTTGACAATTTATGCTAGGGACTCTCAGTTAATCTTAACTGCTATTGATAACATCAAGACTGTCTGGTTGAACCTGGATCACAACATAATCTATCAATCTTATGATGAATACTGCTGACACATCTACAACCCTTGAAAAAAATTATCGCCTCTCTTAATCGACATGGTTCGTACTACGTAAATGTTTCTCCTTGACATTAATCCTATGGTTTCCATCTTTTAGCATAGGGAAACTAAGTTCTTAGATGATGACTTGAAACTTTCGTACTACGTAGACGTTCGTACTATGAGTTTAACTAAGATTTCTAAGTATGGTGTATCCCTTGAGTACTCGACACCCTCTATGGAAAACTACGCCACCTATTAAACTCCTAATCCTTTGTTGCGAGGATATATCCCTCATCTGTGAAGGTGCGGACCTAAATGGTTCTCTTTGCTATCTGAGCCGCACCTGGGAATTTGGTCACTTCCTAAATCCTATTAGTCATTTGGAAGGAAAGAACAACCTTTACTTGAGAAGTATTCAAAGAAACTCATATCCAATAAGTATTCAAACATAAGAGTTCTTTCTTCTGCTTCTCATACAACGAAATCGAGCTAATAACCACTGCCTACTCATGCTGTAATTCTCTTGGGCCTTAACTTCAAAATTGAATGTCGGGCTAACATTCACACTTTCGCCTTAGGGGTTAGTTCTCTCCTTCACTTAGGTTCAACCTATCATCTGCTATTGTTCGTAACTGACCGAAGTCCAAGCTGGTTTTGCTTATGTGATATGTTGTAACATCCCAAAAATCATGACAAAATTTTCATTTTTAAAACCATATCAAAACCCAAAAATCATTCAAAACATAGTTTCCAAAAGTCATAATCATAATCAAAGTATCCCATAATCATAGATCAAATAAATATCAAGAATGATGTGCATAATCATGCATTCGCCTTGCTCCTATCCTCTTATGTATCTGAAACCATAAAATCAAACTGTAATCCTAATCTTAGTGAGTTCCCCCAAAATACCACCACACAAACATATAACAACATTTATATTGGGCCAGAAACCATCAGAATGGATTACCCCTGAGCCCACAACATAAGTCTGTATTACCCACCTAGCCCACAGCTTATGTCTGGATTTCTCCGGAGCCCACAACATAATTCTGGTTTGCCTTCCACACCCTCATCCTAGGTCTGGATTACTCCCAAGTTTGGTGGCTTCCGCATAGGGTAGTATTGCCTCAACCCAACCACACTATGTCGATATGTGCAATAGATAAACATATAACCAACAAACATACAATCATATAGATTTACCAGTCTAACAGAACACTACATCATAACAACATCATATATACCAAGATACATCATATAACTTAGTGGGCCGGCATTGGTGCCTTCGACCCACGAGTACAGTGAGGAAAACGCACCTCACAGTCTGAAAGATAGTTTAACTGATCACTCCTCCAAACATTGTCTCCACAAATCACCTATACCATAAACAAGGACCAAGCCTCAATCCATTACTCAAACTGTAACACCCCGTTTATTATGTAAATAAAAGATAAAGATTAATAAATGAATCCTGGTCTTAAAATCCATAATATTTCATAGGGCGCTGGTTTTGGGGAGCCAAATGTTATTATTTGGAGTATTCGTGGGTTAAAGTGTAAATTTGAGACTTATTTTGTAAAGATTTTAGAAGACGGGGGGTGTTTTGTATCATTTGGACCTAATATGAAAGGATTTATGGAAGCAGGGGCTAAAGAGTAAATTCTAGACCTAAATTGAAAAGGATTTGTAGAGAGAGGGGATGCTTGGTAAAATTTGGATCTAATTTGTAACAGATTTCAGGAGGTAGGGTTTAAAAGGTAAATTATGGATCAATTTTGAAAGAAATGGGAGACAGAGGGACCAATTATGTCATTATGGCCATAAGTTTCAAGTGTCGGGTATTTAACCACCACCATATGTAGCACCCGGTTCCTGGTACGTAAATCTTAATTGAGTATTTCCCTTCTTTTGGCCTTGGACTCGACGAGTCATAGGTCCGACTCACCGAGTGGATGCGGGACCCGAGACAAGTTTAAGTTGGCGACTCGGCGAGTCCATATCCTGGACTCGGCGAGTCACAGCTGTTGGATGAAACCCTAAGTTTCAGGGGTTTGCACCCTATTTAAACGACTTAACTGCCCCAAGCCAGCCCCCATTCACCCTCAGAGCCCTGTATCTCTCTCTAGTCTTGCTTTCTTGTGAGTTTGAAGTGTTTTGTGGTGTATTGAATTTTCTTTGAAGGAAAAGAAGAGGGAATCAAGAAGAGGAGAAGGAGGCCAAGCATCTCTGTGTCATTCCAACGTTTCCCCTAAGGTATAGCTCGTTTCCCCTCTGTTTTTAAGCTTATAGCTCCATAAAAGTCCTTTTTGAGCCATTTCCAAGATTGTGTATGCTTGAGGGTTGGTAATAAGTCGATTGGCCTCTAGATCTAGGCAAGATTGAGCTCCAGGAGCTCAGATCTGTTAGCTTTATGGCCCCCATGTTGCTTGTTCACCCTAGATCTACCCTTTTGAGGCATTTTGAGCCCTAAAATCCATATTGGTGAATATCCACACGTAAAGTTGGAAACTTTACGTGTGATTCGTGTCCTAGAAGTCCAGATCTGTGAATGGCATGGACTGGAGTCGAGCAAATCTGTGTATTTAGTGGGTGCATGGCAACGACTCGACGAGTCGTTCATGTGACTCGGCGAGTCTGTTCGCAAGTCTCCGAGTTTGTCCCCTTTTCGTAGTGTCGAGTGAGCAGTGAGTCACGGGGTGTGACTCAGTGAGTCGGAAGTTGAACTCATCTATGGAGGTACTCGGCGAGTCAATGCCCTGACTCGGCGAGTTCAAGGCAATCTCCTTAGATCAAGAACAGACTCGGCGAGTTGTTCATACAACTTGGCGAGTCGCAGCATAAGTGTTCATCGGATGAAGATGAACTCGAAGAGTTGTTCATACAACTCGGCGAGTAGGATGAAGGACTTGAATATCAGTTTAGAAGGAGAACTCGTCGAGTCATCGCCTAACTCGACGAGTAGGAACGGGATCCAGGACAATCGTTTGGGTGGTGACTCGGCGAGTTGGAAAGCCAACTCGGCGAGTCGGGTCAACTGAAAGTTGACTCTGACTTTGACTTAGGGCATGGTCAGGGGTAAAATGGTCATTTCACCCGAAGGTCAGTGAGCAATGTTTGATTGAGTATGTTGTAGGAATTGCAGCCGGAGGATTTCCGGAGCAGCAGCAGTAGCAGTAGGCAGTCAGTTCCCGATCAGATCAGCAGCTACTTCGAGGTGAGTTACCTTCCAGTAGCGGTGGGTCTACGGCCACAATGCCGGCCCATCAGTAGGAGTTGTATGTTAGATGATTGTCTTTGTGATATCATCTAGGTTTGCTACTACCTGATATGTTGTATGCTGGCATGATATGTATATGTGGTAGCTGTAGAGTTCGGTTGTTAGGACCGAAGGGTAGGTCGGACACCCCAGATATGTCTGACAATACGTGATGATATGATTGCATGCTGGCTTGTTATGTTATATGAGGTAAAGGTAGTAAGAGGGGACTAGTCCCCGAGGATCGGTTGTTAGGACCGATGGGTAGTCAGCACCCCAGAATGGCTTAACACGGGTAGTCAGCACCCTAGAATGGCTTGACATGGGTAGTTAGCACCCCAGAATGGCTTGACACGGGTAGGACGGCACCCCAGAACGGCCGTATCGGGTAGTCAGGCACCCCAGAATAGCCTGGCAGTATGTATGTTACGTGTTTGTATGGTATGTGGTACGACGGGGGAACTCACTAAGCTTTGTGCTTACGGTTTTCAGTTTTGGTTTCAGGTACCTCCTCAGCTAGGGGAAAGGAGCCGGCGTGGTAGCAGCATGACACACACACACTCTCCGGTTTCCGCATTTACGAGCTTCACTAGGATTTGTACTCTGATATTTTGATTGGGTGTATGAATTGGCTTTTAGACATGGTTCACTTTGTGTTATGGTTTGATCAAACAATGTTTTTAGTTATTAATATTTTCTAAAGTAATATTTTAAAACAAAATTTTTGGTCGTGAAAATTGGGTCGTTACAAGTTGGTATTAGAGCCCTGGTTTGAGGGATTCGGACACACCCTCGGGAGTGTCTGAACTCAAATCGAGGGATTAAAAAGATTTTCTAAAATTGAGAAAAGAGTTTTGAGAAAGAACGAAGTGTGTGATGTGCGCGACCGGCCGAGCTCAAGTAAGTATTCCCCAAAGTACCCATACAAGTTTATGTTATGTTTATCAGCTTTTGTCGAACAACATGCTAGAATAGGACTAAGGATCTAGGAGTGATGCCTTATGTGCCTGCTTTATGTGTTTCAGTTGTGTGAGAATTGCATGCTAGATATTGAGTAGACAGTAAGTAGGATAGCCTGATTAGGTTATGCCTGGTAGTATGAGCTTAGCACTAAATGCTAGCTCAGTTCCTGAAAGTAGATAGATGTAATTGAGATTGTTACCCTTATCTGAATGTTTCTTGCTTCGTGCTACGTGGGACTCTGAATAATCGGTGTTAGCCATTAGGCGAATTCGTCACGTCACATGTGATCAGGGTTGAATAATCTTAGAGTGCCGGATTTGATCCTACTGCGCAGCTCTTGTTTGAGTCCAACCGTTGTAGGGACGAGTCGGGTACTCGAAGGATTATCTAAGCCTCGTCACATGTGATGGTATTCGGGTAATGGCTAATTGGCATTTCAAGGAGGCCTGCAGCAGCTGAGGACTGGTTAGAGTGGGATTAGAGGTTTCCCTAGGGCAAGCCTAAGATGAGTATAGCAGTGATCAACAGTAGTGAAAGGGATCTGGTGGAGTCGAGGCATTCCTTGAAGAAGGTACGGATAGATGTGGAAGGTAGTATGGGCCCATACTACTGAAAGCAGAGGATCCGTACCCGAACCAAGGAAGGCCAAGATAAGACCAGGGAACTTGTAAGTAGTTGTGATCCCTCAGGAAGTATCAGTATCACTAATGATTGTTGTGATGTATTGCAGAATGGTGGTACTTCGATCGAGGCCGGTAGATGGCGGTTCAGGAGAGGGGTCAGGTTCGGGATCAGGTTCCGAGCCGGTTGATGAGGGACTACGCGAGTTCATCGCGTCAGAGTGTTGGGTTTTGAGCAATCTAACACTTCCTAAGTGTGCATGCAACCCTAATAAACCTTGGATCTATGTTTGTCTAAATACATGCAAAATAATAATTTTCCAAGGTTCATAACCTATCTAACATGGCATGGGGCACTTTTAAACATAAAAGAATTAGATGAGATTACATACCTTTTGATGATGAGTTCAATTCCTAAGGAGTTTGAGGGCCAAGCACCAATAGTGTGAATGCCTCAAATGGAATCACAAAACACCACAAACTTTTGGAAAACTTTGAGAGAGTATACACACTTGTATTTTTGGCCACACACAAGCACACACACACTAGTTCACTAGTTGCCATTTCATGCTCCATAAGCATGCTTATATAGTGTGCATGGTTAGGGTGAAACCCTAATAACCCATGACCTTTCCTTTCCAAGGATCCATGGGTTAAAAGCTCCATGGATCATCCATGGACTTCCATATAAGCCTAGCCCATTAACAAATGAGTGTTAGCCCACACCATATAAAACCAATAGCCCATAATCTAATTAGTCTTCCTTTTAATCTCCAAATTAATTCATAATTAATTTAAGACTAATACTAATTAAATAACATAACTTCATATTAATATATTATAACTTATAATATATTAATAAACATATGTGTATAACTTTCATAAAATTATCCATAAATAGTTTGGATGAAATGCAACCCAAATGGACCATGCCGGGTCGGGTCAAGTATGTACCAAATAAGTTATGGACTTAGACACCTTATCCAACAGACTCCCACTTGGATAAGTCTAATAACTATATTTGCGTATGTTACTTCAGGAACCAACCAACAATCGTAGCTCTCGAAAACTCTGTTGAACTATGAAGCGCCATTTTAGATAAGTGATCATATAATCCTCTGTTCTCATGATATCAGCCGGAAAAATACATGGAACAACGTCGTACTTATTGTCCAACAGTTTGTTTCCCGATTTTCGATTTGTTTGACAAGGAACTTAATCGAACACATCAATTTAGTTCTGACCGGCCGGTACATAGGTCACAACAAAATCATCGAGGGACCCAGATATCGCTTCTATTTCTAGAAGGAACAGATAAACTTCGACTCATATGCTTGTTTTACTACTTTTTGAATTGTACACAAAGGCACGTTTTATAACATCAAGTTACTGATGCGTTTACGTGCAAGCAATGCACAACCAACTTATAGGTAACAACTCATATCTCTAGGTTATAAGATTTATATGATATTACCGTCTCACGATCACTCGAGATAAATTCCATGAAGTGATACAAGTGAGCGTGGGTTTAATCCAATACTCATAACTTATGAGCCTCATGAATGTTGTAGCAACCATTGCTATGACTAAACCCATTTAGCCATCTACAAACTCGATTCATGATAGTCTTGATTCATACCTACTTCCAAAATATGAACGACTGTGGAGTGTTTAAATAACTTAGTCATTCGGAAAGAATAACCTAGCTATTTTGGAAGTCAAAACATGCAAAGTGAAACACAATAATAATTGAATCCAATATGGTCTCAGAACCCTTTTGAATATAAATAGAACCACCTTTTATTTATCACCATATTGATTACACATTATTCATTGTATAATGTTTCAAACAATCAACTTAAGACTTGAATAAAAAACAACAGTCGTCCCATGCTCCTAGCATGTACACTTTGTTTTTCTAAACAATAGTTATGCCATATTCCAAGTATGCACACTATGTTTGTCTATGATCCTTACATTGTGATGTAGATCAATTGAACATGATTCCATTGATACTCATTTCACAATCCCAAATCCATATTGTAAATGTGAGAATCCCCGATTCCTATCATTTACCAAAAAAATCTGTTAGATTTTAAACTTTTATGCAATGTTCCTCTTGTAATGATTATTCACAAGGTCACCAAAACCTTGTCACCAGTCATTACAGAGTATTCCAAAGAAGGTCAACTTTTATGGAACAGAAGTCTCATATTCAAAGTACATTGCTTTGAACATCCTTCTTGCATTAAGGTTTTCTAATCTTACATAGATTGAATAACTTCCACCTATGGAGACATTTCCATAGTCCCATTTTGACTATCACTTCCGAACAAGAGTTACTTCTTTTCAGAATATGTCAGTATGGTCCTTTCCGACAACTTACATTATACTTCCAACTTTCCCTGAGCAACCAATCTTTGGCGAACCTCAGATTTGTCCTCGACAATTGCTTAATCACTTTAGTCATATCCAGTTCTAGACTTTTCCCTTCTCAATGCCTTAAGCATTTGGAAAATTTAGAAAATATGAATATTATAGCACATGCAATCGATCCTATATCCGAAGCATATGGGACACGATTCATGATGTTTGACATAAAGAAATGATACTAGACCAGTCTTTTGCTACAATATTTTTTATTTGCCATGTTTTCAAAATTTAACTATGAAGAGGGATGCCGTAATCATAATCGAATTTTGAAAACGCAATATATATAGAATTTCTTCAAGCTGAACCATTCCAACATAAAATTCATACATATATATTCTTGACTAAAGATGATTAAAATCTCAATCTAAGCTTTAGAATTGAAACGAAGTATAATTTCCTCTCCCTTAATTATAGCAAAACAACTTTTCAACCCCTGCAACTTCACGAATTGAAACTTTGTTTTCTATAATTAACATTGCTCACATGTGTGTCTAAGCAATTTCAAGAACTATGAAAAGGGATGCCGTAATCATAGTCTCAATTTCTTAGACCTTTGCCATTTCTCACAAGTCCATGTTAGTGTGCCGGTTAACCACACACGCTCCACTAACGACTTTTGAAAATGCAAATAACACAATTGATATCTACGTAAAATCTACTTAGTGAAAGCGTTTCCTCACCATCATTTTCATGAATCGGAGAGAAACCTTATGACACTTAGATTTTATAGTGTAAGAGTTCCTATCCATGTGAATTTGTCAAAACCATAATCACAAGATAAGGTTAGTGACAAATTCAGCCTTACATGGATTAAACTTGTTCAATCTTAGTTTCTTGTCACCTTGGTAGCACAAGGCCCACCAATGCTTCCAAGTTGAACTCTGATAACTCACATGCAAATTCAACTTATTTGAAGTAGGTACATAAATAAGAATTATATCAACACGATAGGTTGCAAACCTTAAGTCGTGTGCTAGTGATAAATTACAGGTTTTACTCTTGATTAAATCTTGAAACTCTTTCCGGATCTTTAAGGCTCCCACTGTCCCCTTGATATATAAGTTTCCCCAGTCAAGAACCATTCCTTGACAAAACAAACATTCAAGGGATAGTGCGGATTCTTATCAAGACTAACACTTCACACAATTGGTCTTAGTTGGTCTTTGTCTCATCCAAGACATCACAACTTACCAATCTCAAATGTACAAGAGTAGAATACATTTTACTCTTACATTTGACTAGTGTTAATAAATCTTCCTTTATGTCACTCCGGGTTACAATCTTGGAGTATGACTCTAAGAATTGTTTTGGAACGAAATATGACTCATCTTCTTGATTTTAACCAATCCAACAATTCATGACCTCTCTTCTTAGCCATAACAATGCACTAAGACGTCCTTAGAGTATGAATTTGTGATATGGTTTCATAATCATTAAGATGATCATGAAATACGATACTAAAGTACTCTCCCATCCTTTCAGATTTGAGAAACTTTTATCTTTCTGCCTAATTTGATTCTTCTCCTTTGTTTTGTCATACATTGTAACCTTTCCAATGTTACAGAATTATACTTAACCTTATAAGTATAATCATATTTACTAATCTTTAGTAAATCATGACAAATCAATCTTTGTGGTGGACCTTGACCAGCGCACACCCAGTGTACCTAATTCCTTAGTCCTTCAATTGACTCACATATACATGTGATCAAAGAATTAGTCTTAATTTTCAAAGATGAAAATTCTCATTCATCATACAATACAACTTGTATGATTCCAAGTTTCTGTCCAATTGAAACTTGGGTGATGAAAAACTTTCTTCATTTGGTAAATTCAGACACTACCACAAATGAAGGAATCAAATCCACTTTCTAATATTGCTATTACTGGAAACATATAAGCAACAATTTTCCACAGATGCCATTGTGAGGATATTTTTAAAATAAATAAAATTAAAACCCTTTTTTTTCTTTTATTTTAAAACTTTGCAGAAAAACTTATCCTTACAATCCACATGAAAACCTTGTTGTTATCTATTCATAAGCAATATATTATAACTCTTAAGCAACAGCTCTAAATTCTGATTGCCGACCCATGCGATCGAAACCCACCTTTGCAATCAGAATCAACATATACTTATTTTAAGCTTCCTATCTTTTCTTTGATTCTTAAAAACATCAACATGTGACCCATTCACATTATGTAATAAGAATCTCCAAATAGGAACTTAATAGAGTTTGACAGTGGACTTTACCCGAAGTAGAGTCAAACCTCTTGACTTGATCAACCTTATGACCTTTCAGGCGAATAGGGCAGCTTCGCAACCAATGCCCCTTCCTTTGGCAACAAAACACATGGACCCTTTGGTAATGGCACGTGAGACTATCTCAGACTTAGCCTTTCTCTTTACCATTTGGTCAACCGAGTTGACTATGGCCGATCCCTTTCCTTTAGGAAGAGAAATCCTTTTCTAGATATCCAATGCTACCATTGTCAATGTCCATTTAAGACTTGGGAAGTTGTTCTTTTAATCAAATTTGCTTTACTGGTGTTCCAAATCATTGCTGATTCCACAACACCAAGCAAAAAGATAACATCATTAAGGGTCATGTCATAGTCCGTCTCATAGTAGTCCCAAAGAGACTCACTATGTTACTAAGAAAGTGATTGAACATCAAACTTTCACGAGACTTTGACACCCAACTCTCCCGGCTTGTCAATATGTGACTTTATCTCCAAGATGTGAGCACACATAGACTATGCTTGCCAATAGGGATTGAGTGACTTTAAACTTTTCAAGAACTTGTGGGTGAGGGAGAATAATTGGAGGAGGTGGAGGAAGTGAAGCATGATGTTGAGGGACACCATCTTCAAGAGATTTGGGAAGATCATAGTTGTCTGAACCAAACATCTATAATGGGAGAAAATCAAGTTTGTTGATTCAAAGTCCTTAATATAACACCCAATATGAAATATTAAGGCTAGGACCCAACACAATATTTTATAATTTGGAAGAGGGATGCCGTAATCCAAGCTATAAAATATTTGAAGGTAGGCGAATGACGATTCACCAATTTCCATCATGAAAAACGAAATAATTTATTAGGTTTTAATTGGATTTGAAATTCCTAGATCTTTTGAGATTCATTGAACTTTTCAATGGCATGTTTCAATCTCGAGTGTGCCCTCTCAAATTTTGTGACTGGGATGTCGAGGATCACAAAACAAGGTGTGAATAACCATACCAATTCACTTGGTACCCTTAATATTATCACCGAATTAATGTGCCGGTTAACCACACACGCTCCATTGATCTATGACAAACATTCAGTCACCCTTCGTGATCCTTACTAGTCCAAGTTAGTGTGCCAGTTAACCACACACGCTCCACCAACGACTTGGTAAGGTACAAAGTGTGAATTCCATGGGCTAGCACCAAATTCACATTTTTCCTAAAGTAACTAAGATTGGGAATTAAATAAAAAATATTTAGTTACTTTATAATAATCATTATACTTTTAATGAGAATTTAAAGTCATTATCCTACCCGTTCGGCTAACGACCCTCCACCAGTCAAGCAAGCAGTGGGTGAGAGTGGACACCCATTAAGTTGCCATTTTATAGGCAACAACCTTATACCCACCTTATAGACCGGCTTCGTGAATGAGGCCTACTAACGGTAGAACAACTTATTCTTATACATATATATAATAATTAACCATTAATGTTATAAATAGTATAAGGGTTGAATTTTAACTATTAAAACTCTAAGGGTTGGAATTAAAGTTTATTAAAGTGTGTGAAACTTTACAAATTCCAAAACTTGAGGGCAAGTTTTGAAACTATTCAAAACTAATTAATTCCATAACTTATGTGTTTAAAGTAGTTTTAATCCAAAAACTCTTCAAGTTCCATAACTTGAGGACAAGTTATGGAAGACTTTAAACTAATAAAAGAATTAACTTTTCTTTATTTTATAACTTATGGAATTAATTAAGGTTACACTTTTTTTTAATTTATTATTTAATGAAGAGACTCTTGGTCATCCATATCTTGAGGACAAGTTATGGAGTCATAAAACAATTTAATGAGGAAAAAGACTCTTCATATTGTAACATATGACAACTTTTATGAGTTTTAAGATTCATAAAAGTGACTTATAAGTTACATAAACATATTTTATGAACTTCTTTTAGATTAATTTGGATTAAAACCAACTAACACATAATTTTATTCATTAATCTAAATTCACTCATAAAACAAGGTAACACAAAAAACTTTTGGTGATCCATAACTTATTCTTAAGTTATGGAATCCTTTAAAACATTAACACCAAATTTTGTAACTCCATAAAAACTTTGAATCAAATTTTTTTTTAAAACCTTTTCATATCTATAACTTATGAAGGTTTCAAAAAATAAAACTCTTTAGATCAAACTTTTAAAACTAATAAAATAATCATATCATTTTATTTTTTATTAAATTTGACCTAATTCAACTCATAAAGCAAATTATTCAAATTTTACAAATAATTAGTTTTTCACAAGAACAAGTAATTATCTTAAAATTTGACAAACTTCATGTTTTTTTTTCTTTTTTTTTCAACTTTGAAAATAAAATATTTGCATCAAGTATCAAACAAGCAAGCCTAGGCTCTGATACCACTATTGGGTTTTGAGCAATCTAACACTTCCTAAGTGTGCATGCAACCCTAATAAACCTTGGATCTATGTTTGTCTAAATACATGTAAAATAATAATTTTCCAAGGTTCATAACCTATCTAACATGGCATGGGGCACTTTTAAACATAAAAGAATTAGATGAGATTACATACCTTTTGATGATGAGTTCAATTCCTAAGGAGTTTGAGGGCCAAGCACCAATAGTGTGAATGCCTCAAATGGAATCACAAAACACCACAAACTCTTGGAAAACTTTGAGAGAGTATACACACTTGTATTTTCGGCCACACACAAGCACACACACACACTAGTTCACTAGTTGCCATTTCATGCTCCATAAGCATGCTTATATAGTGTGCATGGTTAGGGTGAAACCCTAATAACCCATGACCTTTCCTTTCCAAGGATCCATGGGTTAAAAGCTCCATGGATCATCCATGGACTTCCATATAAGCCTAGCCCATTAACAAATGAGTGTTAGCCCACACCATATAAAACCAATAGCCCATAATCTAATTAGTCTTCCTTTTAATCTCTAAATTAATTCATAATTAATTTAAGACTAATACTAATTAAATAACATAACTTCATATTAATATATTATAACTTATAATATATTAATAAACATATGTGTATAACTCTCATAAAATTATCCATAAATAGTTTGGATGAAATGCAACCCAAATGGACCATGCCGGGTCGGGTCAAGTATGTACCAAATAAGTTATGGACTTAGACACCTTATCCAACACAGAGATCACCAGAGGCATCCTTGAGTCGACCCCCATTCTCTTTGGGTCGATCAAGGAAGGGATCATGGAGTTGATGGAGGATCGCCTTCGGGCATTCAGGAGTGATATGGCATCTAGCCAGTCAGGATCTCGCACACTGTCCTTCAAGGACTTCAGGGGCAGTGGTGCGCCGGATTTCCATGGGGTGAAAGACCCCATTGCTGCCAGGCGATGGATTGCAGACATCGAGTCTACCCAGTTGACTAGCTTCTGCCCTGAGGGGTCGAAGGTGAGGTATGCAGCATGGTGTTTACGGGACCGAGCCCGGGATTGGTGGGAGTCAGTGGGTGACTCGTTGGGAGCCTCAGCTATCGAGGCGATGACCTGGTCGGACTTTGTGACCAGGTTCAGGGTAGAGTTTGCGCCGGCTGTCGAGCTTCAACAGCTGGCCAGGGAGTTTCTAGACATGAGACAGACGACGGAGACTGTGGCGGAGATCACCTCCAAGTTCCGGGAGAGGGCTTTATTGGTGCCCCAGTATGCTGGTGAAGAGGACATGAAGAGGACTCGTTATCATGATATGCTACGAGCTGACATCCGGGAGCATGTTAGCTTTTCGGCTTGCCCTACCTTGGATTCTATGATTGCCAGGGCAAGGGAGAGGGAGATAGATTTGGAGCACATCCGGAAACGGAAATTAGAGGAGGGTCAGGCAGGAGGGGCTTCGGGGAAGAAGCCCAAGGGATCAGATGGTAGGCCGAAAGGCCAGTCAGGACCGAGCCGCTGCAGGAAATGCGGCAGGCCGCACGAGGGGGCGTGTAGGATGGGATCATCAGGCTGCTACAAGTGCAGCAAGATTAGGCACATCAGCAGGGATTGCACTGCTCCGGTAGCAGTCATTCAGACATCAGAGTTGCTGTGTTTCCACTGCAACCAGAGGGGCCACAAGAAGGTCAATTGCCCCCAGTTGACAGTCTCAGCGCCGGAGAAGGCGCCAGCTCCAGCGACCCTCCGGATCACGGATGGCCGACAGGGCAAAGCGGAGGCTCCAGTGGTGAGGAGCCGAGCATTTCAGCTGACTGCCGAGGAGGCACGCACCGCACCCGATGTGGTGACGGGTATGATTCTTTCCCTCTATCTTATTTTTATGATGTTATGTTATTGATATGTGCTCTGTATGTATATGTATGCATTAGGATCGTTCCATGTGAACGGCCTCCCAGTTCAGGTGTTATTTGATTCGGGTGCGTCCCGATCATTTGTTTCCCTTGCGCTTAGCAAGAAGTTTCATGAGTCATCGGGCGAGTTAGATTGCCCTTTGGAGGTGGAGATTGCTGATGATCGATCGGTGCGAGCATCGATGGTATTTCGAGATTGCGTGCTGCGTTTGTTTGAGGAGCGCTACTTGGTAGATTTGGTTCCTATTCCGTTGCGTGGGAACAAGGTGATTATAGGCATGGATTGGCTGAGCCCTAATGGGGCGGTGATAGATTGCGCGCAGCAGCTAGTGCGGGTCAGGACCCCAGGTGGGGGATAGTTAGTGATTCATGGAGAGAGGCCTCAGTGTGGACCCACTGTATGTTCAGCAGCGAGGGCTAGGTGCTACCTTCAGCAGGGATGCGCAGGATATGTCGCGTATGTGATGGATACCCGGGAGGCGGGTAAGGCGACAGTGAGCGAGGTTCCGGTGGTCCGAGACTTTGCAGATGTTTTCCCAGAGGTGCTTCCTGGGATACCTCCGGAGCGACAGGTGGAGTTCAGGATTGACCTTGTTCCTGGTGCGGCTCCGATAGCCAAGGCGCCGTATCGGTTGGCTCCTCCCGAGATGCAGGAGTTGTCTACGCAGTTGCAGGAGCTGCTAGACAAGGGATTTATTCGTCCGAGCAGTTCACCTTAGGGAGCCCCAATTCTGTTTGTGAAGAAGAAGGACGGGTCGCATCGGATGTGTATAGATTATCGGGAGCTGAACAAGGTAACGGTGAAGAACCGTTACCCGCTTCCGAGGATTGATGACCTCTTTGACCAGCTTCAGGGAGCATCTTGGTTCTCCAAGATTGATTTGCGTTCGGGTTATCATCAAATGAGGGTCAAGGAGGAGGATATGCAGAAGACCGCGTTTCGGACTCGCTATGGCCATTATGAGTTCGTGGTGATGCCGTTTGGGCTCACCAATGCTCCTGCCGCATTCATGGACCTCATGAACCGCGTGTGCAGACCGATGTTGGATCGGTCTGTGATAGTCTTTATCGATGACATCTTGGTTTATTCCAAGACTCGGGAGGAACATGAGGAGCATCTGAGGGAGGTGTTGGAGACCCTGAGGAGGGAGAGCTTGTATGCCAAGTTCTCCAAGTGTGAATTTTGGTTGCGCGAGGTGCAATTTCTTGGACACCTCGTCAACCAAAACGGGATTCTGGTCGATCCGGCCAATGTCGAGGTCGTGATGAGATGGGAGGTTCCGAAGTCTCCATCTGAGATTCGGAGTTTCCTGGGATTGGTAGGCTACTATCGGAGATTTATCTAGGATTTCTCCAATATAGCCGTGCCCCTGACGCGGCTGACAAAGAAAGCCGTGGTCTTTCGGTGGGGACCCGAGCAGCAGGCTGCATTTGAGACGCTGAGACATAAATTGTGCGAGGCGCCGATCTTAGCCCTGCCAGAGGGCGTAGAGGATTTTGTGGTTTATTGTGATGCGTCCATTTCTGGGTTGGGCGCGGTACTGATGCAGAGGGGGCATGTGATTGTCTACGCTTCGAGGCAGCTCAAGCCTCACGAGGCGAACTACCCGACACACGATTTGGAGTTGGGGGCGGTGGTTTTTGCCCTCAAGATTTGGCGGCATTACCTCTACGGGGTTCGATGTACCATCTACACGGACCACAAGAGTTTGAGGTACCTCATGGATCAGCCGAATCTGAACATGAGGCAGCGTCGATGGTTGGACGTGGTGAAGGATTATGATTGTGAGATCCTTTACCACCCGGGGAAGGCCAATATGGTGGCCGATGCGCTTGGCTGCAAGGCGGCGCCAATCAGAGACGTTTGCATGAGGATGACCGTGGTGACTCCCCTGTTGGAGCAGATTCGGGAGGCTCAACAGGAGGCTATCAAGGAGGAGCATCGGAAGAGCGAGCGCATGGTGGGCCAGGTTTCCTCCTTTGATTATGATAGCCGAGGACTATTGACACTACACCGTAGGGTGTGGGTGCCGTATCACGGAGGCGTGTGCCAGATTTTGATGGAGGAGGCGCACAAGTCCCGATTCTCTATTCATCCCGGGGCGACGAAGATGTATAGGGATCTTCGTCTAGACTATTGGTGGCCTTGCATGAAACGGGATGTGGCATGGTACGTCGAGCGATGTTTGACCTGCAGGAAGGTCAAGGCCGAACATTAGAGACTGCATGGCAAGATGCAGCCGTTGGATATTCCACTGTGGAAATGGGAAGATATCACGATGGATTTTATCACGAAGCTTCCCAGGACCGCACGTGGAGTGGATTCGATTTGGGTCATCGTGGATAGATTGACCAAGAGTGCTCACTTTATTCCGTTTCAGGAGAGCATATCGGCCGAGAAATTGGCCGACATCTATATCAGGGAGATTGTGGCACGGCATGGGGTACCAGTATCGGTGATCTCGGACAGGGATGTGCGTTTTACTTCCAGATTTTGGAAGAGATTCCATGACGAGTTGGGCACTCGTCTGCATTTTAGCACTGCCTTTCACCCGCAGACGGATGGTCAGAGCGAGCGGACCATCCAGACTCTGGAGGATATGTTGTGGGCGTGCGTGCTAGACTTTGGTGGTAGCTGGGATACCTATCTTCCCCTGGCCGAGTTCTCCTACAACAACAGCTATCACGCGAGTATCGACCGCCTCCCTTCGAGATGTTGTACGGACGGAGGTGCAGGACCCCGATATGTTGGGGTGAAGTTGGCCAGAGGGTCATGGGGAGCACCGAAGTGGTGCTCAAGACGACCAAGAGGATCCAGCAGGTCCGGAGCAGGCTTCAGACTGCTCAGAGTCGGCAGAAAAGTTATGCCGACAAGCGTCGATCCGACTTGGAGTTCCAAGTCGGGGATATGGTTCTCTTGAAGGTGTTGCCTTGGAAAGGCGTCATTCGATTCAGGAAGCGGGGCAAGTTGGGCCCGCGATTCATCGGACCGTTCAGGGTCATAGCCCGGGTGGGCAAGGTAGCATATAGGTTGGATCTGCCAGCCGAGCTCAGCCAGATCCACAACACTTTCCATGTTTCTCAGTTGCGAAAGTGCTTAGTGGACGATTCAACAGTAGTGCCTTTGGAGGATATTCAGGTTGATGACAGCCTGAATTACATTGAGCGCTCAATCGCAATCCTCGACAGGAAGTCGAAGGATTTGAGGAACAAGAGGGTGGAATTAGTGAAGGTGCAATGGCAGCACCGCAAGGGTTCGGAATGGACTTGGGAGCCGGTGGACGAGATGATGGAGCATTATCCCGAGCTGTTTCGGGATCGAGCAGCAGACTTCGAGGACGAAGTCTAAAATAAGTGGGGGAGATTTGTAGCACCCGGTTCCTGGTACGTAAATCTTAATTGAGTATTTCCCTTCTTTTAGCCTTGGACTCGGCGAGTCATAGGTCCGACTCGCCGAGTGGATGCGGGACCCGGGACAAGTTTAAGTTGGCGACTCGGCGAGTCCATATCCTGGACTCAGCGAGTCACAGCTGTTGGATGAAACCCTAAGTTTCAGGGGTTTGCACCCTATCTAAACGACTTAACTGCCCCAAGCCAGCTCCCATTCACCCTCAGAGCCCTGTATCTCTCTCTAGTCTTGCTTTCTTGTGAGTTTGAAGTGTTTTGTGGTGTATTGAAGTTTCTTTGAAGGAAAAGAAGAGGGAATCAAGAAGAGGAGAAGGAGGCCAAGCATCTTTGTGTCATTCCAACGTTTCCCCTAAGGTATAGCTCGTTTCCCCTCTGTTTTTAAGCTTATAGCTCCATAAAAGTCCTTTTTGAGCCATTTCCAAGATTGTGTATGCTTGAGGGTTGGTAATAAGTCGATTGGCCTCTAGATCTAGGCAAGATTGAGCTCCAGGAGCTCAGATCTGTTAGCTTTATGGCCCCATGTTTCTTGTTCAACCTAGATCTACCCTTTTGAGGCATTTTGAGCCCTAAAATCCATATTGGTGAATATCCACACGTAAAGTTGGAAACTTTACGTGTGATTCGTGTCCTAGAAGTCCAGATCTGTGAATGGCATGGACTGGAGTCGAGCACATCTGTGTATTTAGTGGGTGCATGGCAACGACTCGACGAGTCGTTCATGTGACTCGGCGAGTCTGTTCGCGAGTCTCCGAGTTTGTCCCCTTTTCATAGTGTCGAGTGAGCAGTGAGTCACGGGGTGTGACTCAGTGAGTCGGAAGCAGAACTCATCTATGGAGGTACTCGGCAAGTCAATGCCCTGACTCGGCGAGTTCAAGGCAATCTCCTTAGATCAAGAACAGACTCGGCGAGTTGTTCATAAAACTCGGCGAGTCGCAGCATAAGTGTTCATCGGATGAAGATGAACTCGACGAGTTGTTCATACAACTCGGCGAGTAGGATTTGGTCTTAAATTTTGGGATGTTACAAGTTGGTATCAGAGCCTTGATTTGAGGGATTTGGGAACACTCTCGAGTGTGTCTGAACTAAAACTAAGGGCTTGGCATGAAAGATTTTCAAAAGTTAAATCATTTTATAAAAAGAAGTTTGAAAAGAGAAAAGAACTTTGAAAAGAACAAGGTGTGTGATGTGTGCAATCATCCGAGCTCAAGTAAGTTTTCCCCAAGATACCCATACATGTTATTAGATGATTATGAGAGCTACATGCTAGATTAGGGCTAAGGATCTAGGAAGGATGCCTTATATGCCTATTGTATGTGCTTGTGGACTTGCATGCTAGTACTGATCAGTCAGTGATAGGATGGCTTGTTTAGGTTATGCCTGATTGTATGAGCCTTTGAATTGCAATGTAGATTTTGATAAGAGGATAAAACGATTTGATTGGAATATGTTGGTTAAATTTTCCATTGTCTGAATGCTACTTGCTTTGTGCTTTGTGGGACTCTTAGTAATGTGAGCTAGCTATTAAGTGAATATGCTAAGTCACATGTTGCATAAGCTGGATAATCTCAGAGTGATAGATTTGACCGTATTGTGCAGCTCTTGTCCGAGTCCAACCGTTCTAAGGTCGAGTCTTTTACTCAAAGGATTATCTGATATCTGTTGCATGTGGCTATATTCAAGAGGTAGCTAGTTGACATTACTCAGAATCTTTCAACAGCTGAGGACTGGGTGGGTTCGGGAACCTAGGAAGGCCTAGGAGATGCTTTAGTGGATTTGGTTGTGCTGTTAGCGAGCATTCAAGGTATCAGTTTGAGAAGGTGACTTGGGGGATTTGGGATGATTCTTGAGGAAAGTATGGATATGTGTGGAAGGTAGTATTGGGCCCGTACCACTAAAAGCACAAAATCCATACTTGGAGAGTCTTGGAGAATCCAATAAGCCTGTGGGATAAGGATTCTTGGGTATATTCAGATCTCTTGAATGTCAGTTCGGTATAGTGTTGAGCACTCAAGAGTGGGTCTTGGATTTTGGTTCTGGCTCAGGAGCAGGGCCTGGGATAATCGATGCGCGATCGCGGGAGTTCATCTCATCGGAGATTACTTGCAGAGTTTTGGAATGGACCTCAGTGGTCTATCGTTTAGTCAAAGAAGGGACTTTGGGAGCTCTCAGTAGTCGTCTCGGGGCCTTTCGGGCCAGATTTTTCGCGAGGTAGTTAGGGGCTCAGGTGGAGCCCAAATCCTGTGAATCCTTAGAATCCTTCAGGAAGGAGGATCCTGTAGTTAGTTCTTGTCATCAAGATCATGATTTCGCCAGATGTTCGTGGGTATGTCATTTTCTGCCACTTTAATGTGGATATTAGGAATCTGCATCACTTCAGAGTTATGAGTAAGTTTGGATAAGTCAGATCTCGGGTCGATTCTCTGCTATTGTCTTGGTTATCCGCGATTTTTATATGCCATCCTGCATCCTGAAAAATCCTTGATGAACCCACAGAGGGATCTATCTTGTGGAGTGCGTTCCGCGTGTACCATTAACATTCCGGATCTTTGTCGGGATCTATGCAGGAGTATTATTTAGAGGACATTTGGTCAGAGTTAGAGCGATAGCTCTCCAGTGAAGTCAGAGTTCAGTGGTTCTATCATTGTTCAGGTATGGTCGATAATTATCTATGGAAGAACTTTGGAGTTCAAGGCATGACGTTGCTAGGAAAGGACTGGTAGCATGAATATGGCTGTGTTAGTTGAGGGTGTTAGATGCATAAGTGGCTGGTCATTGGATGTTCAAGAGAACTGTATTTTCGCATGGGCTGTGTTCGGTTAGAGTTTAGTGGTGCTGCAAGATTGGAAGTGGGAACGAGGATTCATCAGCTAGGACGAGATTAAGGCCTCCAGTTGTCAGCATTGGAGGTGGATTGAGGTGTCAGACTAGACTAGATTTCAAGAGTACACTTCAAGATTTCAGAGGATGAGCGATCATAAGATTTAACTGGTAAGTGATCGCTAGCATTGGTAAGCACATATTGTCATAAGTGGGTTATGGGAAATCAAGAAGGATTGGGAATCCTTCAATTCTTACATGCTGTGAAGACTTAGTCGAATCTAAGTGGGGGAGAATCAATCAGGTATTCAAGAGCAGAGGTAGGTGTGAAACTAGGATGAGTTTCGCATCCCTGTCAGGGGCAAAGGGGGTCGATTGGCCATCTTAATTGAGGATTGGACAAGTTGGTAGTTCAAAAGACGTCCCGATATTTGGTTCACGCTTTTCCTTGGCATCAGATAACAGGTTTAGGGAATCAGTTTAGAGGTCCAATTAGAATTCAAGTTCAGTTGAGTGTTAGGTCAAGTGCGCGTTCGACCCGGTATGGAAGTGTTATAAGACTACGGGGGTAGCCGTAGCATTCACTAGCAACAGATAGTGTGAGAAGTGTTGTAAGACTACGGGGGTAGCCATGGCGTTCACTAGCAGCAGATAGTGTGATAAGTGTTGTAAGTCTGCGGGTTTATCCGTAGCATTCACAAGGTTGGCAGATAGTGTAAGAAGTGTTGTAAGTCCGCGAGTGTAGTCGTAGCGCTCACAAGGTTGGCAGATAGTGTGAGGAGTGATGTATGTCTATGGGTGTAGCCGTAGCATTCACTAGGTCGGTAGATAGCGTGAGCACGTTGCTAGGACGCGGAAAGAACAATAGTACCCACTAGTACGGGTGCAGCAAATCCACGATTTGGTTTATGTATTTCCTCAGAAGGACTAGACCTGGTTGAGCCAGTGATGAGACTGTAGGAATGCCACTACAGATACGAGATCAAGAAAGCAATGGACTGCTTAAGGTCGTTTGTGATATAAGGCTACCATTGGTCATGTAACAATCACTCTTTGCCTTGGATTTGGAGATGATAGGAGTCGATGTATGAACCCGCACGGTTAGATCAGAGGGTTGTTAGAGAAACAGTGGCATGATAACTAGTGTCAACGAGTTCCAGGGAAGGATTTCATTCGGAAGTCGTGTGAGGCGACTAAGTGGGAGTTCTTTCACTACGCAACCGGACCGGAACCCGGTATTTTAGATGACTGGTGAACGAATTGAGACGCGAAAGGTCTCGTAGAATTTGGAAAGCCGCCATGTGGCAACATGCTTTTTCAGGCAGTTCGGTGCTTTAGGAAGTTTCAGTGCTCTGGCAGTATTAGTATTTGTGCTTTAGGATGCAAGTACGAACGAAATAGCTGATTGATTGGGAAGTGACAAGTCACTCACAACGAGATTAGCTGATGTTTGGCCAAGTATAAGTGATTTGCTGAGATAATTAGGTATATGATCAAGTTTTATAGCGGGAACCTCGAGCTATTAGAAGTAGAGTAATCAGTTGAGGGATAAACGAACTGGATTCAACGATAATAATTCCGTATGAGTGGTTTGTAGGGATTCAGATCACCTCGAGACTGCATATTTCAAACGGAGTAGATGTGATCTTGTTGTGAGGAATTCATTCATCTGCGGATTTTAGGGCCTTGTGAAGATTGGTCAGGCTACCCTGGGAAGGCTAGGGTGTGCCCAGTATTGTGACCATGTTACTAGAGTGGTTGGGCATGTAAGGAATGGTAAGGAATGATTTCGAGGATGAAAATGTAATTTAAGTGGGGGAGAGTTGTAACACATCGTTTATTATGTAAATAAATAGATAAAGATTAATAAATGAATATTGGTCTTAAAATCCATAATATTTAGTAGGGCGTAGGTTTTGGGGAGCCAAATTTATTATTTGGAGTATTCGTGGGTTAAAGTGTAAATCCGAGACTTATTGTGTAAAGATTTTAGAAAACGGGGGGTGTTTGGTATCATTTGAACCTAATATGAAAAGATTAATGGAAGCAGGGTCTAAAGAGTAAATTTTGGACCTAAATTGAAAAGGATTTGTAGAGGGAGGGGTTGCTTGGTAAAATTCAGATCTAATTTGTAAAGGATTTTAGGAGGTAGGGTTTAAAAGGTAAATTATGGGTCAGTTTTGAAAGAAATGGGAGACGAAGGGACCAATTATGTCATTATGGCCATAAGTTTCAAGTGTCGGGTATTTAACCATCACCATGTCATAAACCCCAACCCTAACCTAAGGATGTAGCCGACATCGTCGGAAGTTCCTCAGCCGCCACTCGCCCTTATACCACCTTTCACCACCGGCGCTGCCATAGTTGTTGGAGTTAGAAAGACCGCCGTCCCCACCGTGAGCTGCAGTAGCTGTCAACACCGCTTCTACTATTCCATTGATTGAAGCCAAGAACAGCCGATAGAGGACCGCCATACGTGATGCCTTCCGCTACCGCCACCCAAATCTCTCCCGTTCTCCGATCTTTTCATCCACCGCCGATGGTGACAAGAACCGGCGGATAGGACCGTCGTGGCAGCTAGGGAAGTTGCCCGCCTTCTTGTGTCCGTCGCCGTCTATAAGGTTCGTGCTAGCTGCTCCGGTTGCCCTCTGCCATCATCTTCCATTGTTACATCACAAACCGTTGCTCTTGCCACCATTTACCATCGTGTGTGTATCTTAGTGGGTGTGTGTGTTTATTTGAGACTTAGCATTGTAAAATGTAACAGAAATTGGAAAAATGAAAAGAAACTCTAACCACCACAGTGAGTGGTGGCTGTCGCCTCTTACCGCCACCAACCGCCGTGTTGGGTGGCGGTGTGCTTTTGCTTGCGTTTGGTTACTTTGGATGCTTGGACAAAAATGGACTAGACACCATAAACACCGCCGTCAAGTGGTGGCCACCGCCGTTGATCACCACTTCCTGAGGTGGTAGTGGGTGTTGCCCGACTAGTGAAACCCTAGTGGGCCTAGTGAAACCCTAAAGGGCCTAATGAAACCCTAATGGATCTAAGGACTTAGCTATTGGGCCTATTGGGTTGGGAACCCTAATTAGGGTTTAGAAAACACTAATTTTGGGTATATGGGCCTTGGACTTATCGGGACCCACATTTGGGCCAATTGGATGGACTTGTGAATTACACCCAATCACACCATATAACTTATCTAGTAGAGTGATGGACTTAATGGATTAAGTCCTTAATGGGTTAAGTGAGAAACACTTAACCCTAATTGTCATTTTATGTGAAACCCTAATTTCTTTTGGGCCTTAAGTTGGGCCTTTCCATTGGGATTTGGTGATTGGGCTGATAATGGGCCATTCAAGAACAACTTTACAGACTAAGAACATATGAATGGACTTTAGGGTAAGGCCCATATGAGGGTTGGGCCTAATTTGGAAAATTGGGCCATAGGTGGGTCATAATTGGGCCTTAATGATTATGAGATATTGGACCATCTAAATGCTAAGTGTATGGTCTTGGATTTTGAATGGACTTTAGGGTAAGGCCCATGTAAGGGGGTTTGGGCCCAATTTGGAAAATTGGGCCATAAATGGGCCTTGGTTGATTATTTGACTTTTGGGCCTTCAAGTGTGAGTTTGGGCCTTGGTCTTGGACCAAGCTAGGTTAGGGATAAAATGGTTCTTTTACCCTAAGTGTGTTCTTATGGTTATATATTAGAACCCAATTATTAATTGGGTGTTGTTTTAATGATTGACAATTTGGGGATCTGTTAGCCAGCAGCCAGGGATTTATTCGCGGTACTTCAGCAGTGCGAGGTGAGTCTCCTCACTGTTTGTATGGGTCGAAGGCACCAACGCCGACCCATTTTTTTGATTCATGGTAGGAAGACCCAGGGGTTAGCCCTAGGCAATATGTATTAAAGACCAGGAGGCGGCTCCTGGCACACTCTATGCTATTATGTATGGTAGGAAGACTCGGGGGTTAGCCCTAGGCAATATGTATGAAAGACCAGGAGGCGGCTCCTGGCACACTCTATGCTATTATGTATGGTAGGAAGACCCAGGGGTTAGCCCTAAGCATTATGTATGAAAGACCAGGAGGTTCCTCTAGGTACACTGTATGCTAATTGGCTAAGTAGAGTAGTATGTATGATAGTTGTCTTTCTGATGCTTGTATGGAAGACAAGGAGGTGGCTCTTGACACTTGTCTGTGAGACCGAGGGGGTGGCCCCTGGCTTGGCAAGAAAGACCAAGTGGCAGCACGTGGCATAATGGCAAGACTATGTTTGGCACATAGCATCTTTATTAATTATGATATATGTATGGCTTATGGTTATGTATGCCGGTATGCGAGTTGTGTGCTTATATGCTAGACAATATCCGGTTGAAAGAAACCGAAGGGGTAGGCCATCACCCAGATGTGCTAGACAGTATGTTGATATGTATGGTATGTGGTATTTGGGGAACTCACTAAGCTTCGTGCTTATGGCTTTTAGTTTTGGTTTCAGGTACTTCGTTTTCAAAGGAAAGGAGCCGGTGATCGCAACGCATCACATTATATTTTCCACATATGGGATCTTTGGGATTATACTATGATATTATTTATGATGACATGCTTTGACTATTGACATACTAGTTTTGATATGATATGTTATTATGGATGTTTTTTTTTATACTGTTGGTTTTATAATAACTTAATTAAAACAAAATTTTTTATCTTAAATTTTGAGATGTTACACGAATTACCCCATTTAACCTAAAGTCAAACTTGGTCAAAGTATACGGTCAACGACCAAAAGTCAAAGGTCAACATTCATACTGAGTATGCCTAACGTAGAGCATCAGATGGCTTTTACAGGACAAAATAGGGCTACACGTTGTGTAGCCAAAAGTACACCCTACGTACTTGTAATACCTGCAAATTCAGGCTACACATAATAAGTAATAATTATTAAAATTAAATCGTTGATTAGGATCTTCAATAGTCGTGGTCGCTGCAGACTATATAATACGAGTTTCGTATTAAAGAAAAATAGGAAAAAACAGCCAAATCGTCCGTAATTCGTAAAAATAAGAATGCCAAAACATATATATATATATATATATATATATATATATATATATATATATATATATATATATATATATATATATATATAGTTGGATTAGTGTCTAAGCCCGTAACCATATTTGGTAAGTACTTGACCCGGTTGTGCATGGTCCTTTTGGGTTACCTTCACCAAAGCAACTTGACTGGAGAAATAATAGAGAAAGAGGTTATTGTGATTTATTAATATATTATAAGAATGATATATTAAAAGAGAAATCATATTTGTTTAATTAATGTTGGTCAATAATTAATTAAGAATTAATTATGTGATCAAAAGTAATTAATTAAACTAGAGGGGCTGAATTGTAATTATGTGATAGTTGCAAATTAGGGTAATGGATGTCCTATGGATAGGGTGGACGAATTCAAGGGGATAAGGCCCTAGAATTCGTCCAAGGATAAGGCTTCTAGACTTATCTTATGGGCTGCTTGGTGGGCAAGTAACCAGATAAGGATAAGGACTGAAACTCTAATCTCTACCCTATATAAAGACCCCTTAGGCCTAGGAAAATCGGCCACTTGATCCCAAGAAGACCTAGATCCGATTTTCTGCCTCTCCCCTCTCTCTATCTCTCTTGCCTTTTCATTTGCTTTTGGTGTTTGTGAGCCATTAGAGGTACTACACTTGTGGTACTTGCTTTCATAGACAAGGAGATTGAAGATTTGTGTTGTTATTAAAATATAACAACAAGAGGTATGTAATTCTTTCTACCATCCAAGATTTCGAAATACCTAGATGCATGCTAGGGTTCATCTTGTGTTCATAATGTTGTGTATCTAATAGTGAAAACATAGATCCAAATCTAGGGTTGCATACACACATAGGATTGTTTGTATAAAACCCATCATATATATATATATATATATATATATATATATATATATATATATATATATATATATATATATAGAAAGTATATGTCGTCCTGACCCCAAAAATATAAATTTCGTAGTAATCCGACTACGTATGAATTTGATATGATTTTTATAAAATATGAAAGTCAGCCGCACACAAGGAATGTGTGACGTTAAAATGTACGAAAATAATGATTGACTTTTGGGTAAAGTCACCAAAAGGACAATCGTTGTACTCTTTAAGATAGGATTTTTTGTAACAGGGGAACCAAAATCGGAGTCCGTACGAGAGAGTTATGAATTTTGTACAATCATTAAATCTTATAAAAACATGGACGAAAAATAAAGTCAGAATCAACTGATGGATTCTAAAGGAAAGTTGTAGACCTTGTCACGATATTTCTGGGGATATAATGAACGTAAAAAACGGATTCTGTATGAAAAAGTTATGGAATTTACAAAATCTACGATTTGCTCCACACACAGTGGGCACCAGGTGCACACTGGGTGCACGACACACGCTTTTAGAAGATGAAAACGCGGACCACAGAGAGGCCGACACGTGGCACAAAGTGGCTGGGGAGATGTAGCCTTAAAATGCACGACGTGCACCCCAAAAAGGGCTATAAATTGGAGGCCAAGTGACATTACCTTCCCACACCACCCAAGATCTTATCTCTCGAGTTACTTTAGATTTTAGCCCGTTTCCCCTTAATTTTAGCCTTAGGTGAAGCCCTACAATCCTTGAAATAGTAGTAGCTACCATGTAGAAGCTCTGCTAATGCACTTTCCTAACTTTTGTCAGGAAAATCTATGTAAGTTAAGCTACACTCTATCTCTTTCATTATAACTTATATTTATAGTCATAACTCGTTATTATGAACCTATAATTAAGATTTAACAATAATTCCATGTCATTACACTGATTGATCTACTTACAGGGATGATGTCTAGGTTTGATTTACTGAGGTTTTTAAAGTGAGATTACCAAATAGTATACTATGTATACCAAACGGACCCTACCTCCGATATGATCCTACTTTGTTGTCCCTTATCGGCTATAGATTAGTAGACATTAGGATTGTTGAGGAATTTAGACTGTTAATTAGTTATAAGAGGTAATAAACTAAGACTTAGAGATAATTGAACCTAGGTCATATCAAAGGAAAAGCCGAGTGCTAAAGCGAAGCGCTGTCCAATTTTCCTGTCATCCACTTTAACAAGTGAGTGCATAGTTACCTTCAACTTACACATAGATATCAAGTATTTAATTTTCCTAAATGCTTTATATGCTTATTATCTGAGTTTATGATATTTGTGTTAGATGGGATAATGATTTTTCTAAAATATGATATATATATATATATATATATATATATATATATATATATATATATATATATATATATTCCGTACTCATAATGTATTGGGTAGGACGGGTAGAGAGGGATAAGAGAAATGAGATAAGAGTTAGGGACCATAAGAGTTGAGATAACATTGAGAGACCGTAATAGAAAAAAGATAATGGTGAGAATCCATACCAAAGATAGACTAGTGGTGAGAGACTATGCCAGAGATAGGACAAAGAGACCAGGCCTAACAGAGATCATTCATCAAGCAGAGTATTGATGGCGACCATGGACTATTCTAGACAATCCAGTGGAACACTAGTAGACTTGAAATCTGTAGGTGTTAATGAAATCACACAAACCGAGAGTATAGATTATGGATTCATTTGAGTAATATGTTTTCCTTGGTTATCTTATAAATGCGTAACCCTTAGGGTAGAACCCAAGTGAAAGAGGGTGGGGGAGGGACGGAGGGAGAGGGGGAGAGAGAAGGAGAGAGAGAGGGAGAGAGAGAGAGAGAGAAAGAGAGTAACGGGAATGGGTAATCGGGTTAATTGTTTGGTGTGAATTATATAAAGAGATAAATTATATTATTGTAGGTTGAAAACCATATGTATTCACCATGTTTTCCAACATGACACACTCAGTTTATTGTATTACAAATACTTATATATATGATGATATAGGTATCTCTCGAGAGATTCAAAGGAAATATAAACTATTAGTATAAAGAGATGTTGTAAATCTTCGTTTATGCTTATGTTTCTTGTATTGATGATGGTATTCCGAATTTTATAAATAAAATACATTTCTTGGAAATTTCATGATAATATTATTATTTTTGGGACAAATTCCGCAAAGTAAACCTTTTTAAAAGGACACTCAGATTTAATAAGCATAAACAAATTGGTCGTTTCTAACCATAAAAATGGGGATGTCACAGTACTTATGCCGAAGCAAAAGTTTCCATTAAGAGCTTAATATAGAAGGACACTTGCATGGCTTATGAAGGCTCAAGAAAAAACCATAACCTTATAACATCATCTAAGGATCTCAAACTCATGCATGGATGGTTGGATATGGGCAAGATATTATTTTTATAACTTAATACACTCAAATACTTATGGAAATGCACTCTACAAGCTCTACAGTAGCTCATACTCAAATGGGCCATGATAATGGGACCAAAAAGGCATAAACATGACATCCTAGCTAGATCTAATCAAAGAAGTATAAAGGTACACACTTTATACCTTATGGAGAATGCTAATGAGATGCAAGTCCAGATCCACAAAGCTTGAAGCTCCCCAAATGCTCTCCAGTGGAATCTTTCCTTCAAAGATGAACACAAAACACTCAAATAGCTCAAAAACTCACTAATGGAGATTATGTTTTCGCGATGGCTACTTAAACGGAGTCGAGGCTGATAATAGAATGCCTCAAGCAAGTTAGAGTTCTTAAATAAGGCTCAAAACCACGAAATTAGGGTTTGGGCTCTAGGCCAGTACGCTCTGCGTATACAGACCTACACCTTGCGTAGGTCATTAAAATCCTTCCTCCAAGTTTCCTTCTACACAACGCATAGAAGGCTACCTACGCCCTGTGTAGTAACATCCTCATCATCAAAACTAGAAAAAAATAAGCAAAGGAAATTTACCGGAAATGATCGATTGGTACATTCGTAGCTCCTTTTTACTTTGAAGAAACTCATGTTTGTCATATCCAATGACTTTCGACAATCAAATCGTAGCATTGCTAATTGTGCCTACCATAAGCGGTCTCTGTGCAGAGTATGACCAAAACAAGATGAGGTCGTGACAAGCTTAACGTTGTCTAGAAACTCACTAACGCACACATATAACTAAACGGTATAAGTGGGTATTACTAATTTAGTCGAACTACTAGCAACAACGAAAATTGTTTGATTCACTCCATCCTTCTTTTTTCCACGAGATAATCTCCTTGTCACGTTCCAATAGTCCCTCTTACTTCTCGCGACTAGAGTCGATACTATATCAGAAAATGTTCTTAGAACCAACTCACGTACGCAGTATAGGACTCCACCACCTTTCACACCTACTTATACTTGGCCCAAGAATTTTCTCGCAATTTCCAAGCCACTTCCAAAACTACACACGATGACTGCTAAACACACACACACACACACATATATATATATATATATATATATATATATATATGTGTGTGTGTGTGTGTGTATGTATGTATGTATATGTATATGTATATGTATATGTATATGTATATGTATATGCCCCGTAAGCACATATAATTGGTTTTCCTAGACTCCACTAGGACTTTGCATCTTTACCGATTCCATACCTTACAAATATATGCCCTATTAAGCATATATTAAACTTCCTAAACTCTCCTTTTAGGATTCCTTTTCACTTCACCCTACTATTAGCTAAGGAAGAACTTTTACCAATATTAACTAATTATCGGACGGACATAATTGCATATCACTAAAATCAAACTGTATGTCAATTGAAAGATCCGATACTATATTGGTTAGACTCATACGAGAGTTGCAAAATATTGCCAAATCAAGCAATCTTAAACTATTTAATTATGGGAGCATGTAACCTAATGTATTTGTCGAATAACTAATTAATATACGTATAGATTCTAAACTAAAAGTAACACCAAATTTCTAGGCTATAAGGCATCTTAAGTATTAGGCAATGCTATCTAGAAATTCCTGAAAAGATCACTGGCCTACATACTAGCATGAATTTCTAACATTTCACTTATTAGCAATCAAAATAATATGGATACTTTGGGAATCACTTTCCTTTCTGAGCTTCGGCCGACTGTATGCATCTTATTCTTCTTTTTTTGAACAAAGTTCTTTTTCTTTAAAAGATATATTAAGATATTCTGATCCTCGATTTGCGTCTGGAATCACACGAATGTTCATCCAATTTTCTCAAATCAGGGTTCTGATACCAATTTGTAACGTCTTGGTTTTCAACCCAAAATTTTCATTTTTATTTATTCAAATATATCATAGTATATTTACATTATGCAGAAACATGTTGCAAATGTGCATGTGTACAGTCGAACCTTACCCTTCTCATGAACAAATGAGGTACCTGAAATATATTTATAATCAACTGGGTAAGCACAAAGCCTAATGAGTTTCCTCAAGATACTATATACTATAATACATATATCGGACCCCGCTCAATAAGTATATTAATGAGCGCCGCCCAATAAGTATATTAATGAGCATCAGCCAATGAGCATATAAATAGGCCCTGCTCAAACTACATAACGGGACCCGCCCTACATACACCATATTACGCATATAGAGACTACACTTTTAGGCTCTACTAATACAGACACATAGAGGCTATACTTTTTACTCTACTAACTTCGAGTTCACTAAAATTGAGCACCTAAAGACTATACTATTGGTTCTAGTCTACTAGCTCTTATAAACCAACAAACATGTATATGTATTGTAATACACAGTATAGTGAGATAACTCACCTGAACAACTACTAAAATGATTGACAGTTATCTGGGTGATCCTATTGGCGATCCAACTGACATGCAACGCTTCTATCAAGTATTAACCTATAATATTATAAATAATTACCCCCTATGACAATATGGTAATGAAATCTAGATCATTCACTAATCCCAATGAATATCAAGAGTTATAATAAATAAGGATCAACCAGTCAGGATAGTTGGAAGACAGGACCATTTCGGCATATAGCCTTTCTGAATCCAATAACCAAGCCAACGTGCCCATTCTAGACATCTCTCTCGTAAGTAGATCAATTAATATTATGACTAGAATTACTGATAAATCTTATTTATGCATTCATAACAACGACTATGAATATAAATATAAGTTACACTAAAAGTGATATAAGTGTAGCTTAACTTAAAGATATTTTACTGAAAAAAGTCTGGAAACTACGCTGGTAGAACTCCGACTCGAGAGATCCTACTAGTCGAGCCTAGATACTCAGAGCTTCACTAAAAACTTAAATATGAAGAAATTTCGGACCCAAGTGGAGAGAAATTTCGGAGAATGATTTGAAGAGTGTGAGGATGAAATGAGGGGGGTTTGATCCTAATAATAGGCGATATTGGCCAGGTGTGCCATGCACATATAAGGTGTGCGTCGTGCGTTCATGCGACGTCGCTCCTCTAGGTTTATGCCACGTGTTGCAATTCTGGTGGTCTCCATCCCACCTTCTAGAAGCGTCACGCGCCGCGTGCTACGAGATTTAATTATATTCTAAATATCATATCTTTCTCATACGAGCTCTATTTTTGATGTTTGTTTATATCCACACGTAGCTATCGACGAGCACTGCCACTTTCATTTAAACTCTATTAGCTAATTCTCAATTTATTTTTAAATTTGTATTTTTAAAGGGGTTAGATTGTTAAAACTCGTATAAAAATCATAACTTGTCCATATGAATTTCGTTCTCAACTGTCTTTATATCGACGAAATTGTGTCTACGAGATCTTCAACTTTCATTTAGATTGTTTCGGCTAACAATCAACTGATTTCTATTTCGATTTCTGTTTCGCACACTACTGCGTTAGAACTTCTAAAAATCATGGCTTCCTCATAAAAAGTTAGATTTAGGCGTTCTTTATATGAACGAGTTTGCCTTTTCGATTACTACGACTTTCATCGATACTATCCTAAAAAGTCATCTATAAAAAAACATCTATTTACGTAACTGGTTGTTTCTATTGTAAGACGAAAATAAGGTGTTACATAGCACTTATAATAACAAACCATATAAAAGATTAATAAAAGATAAAAAAAAAGATCAATATCATACAAACATAATCATTACAAAGAGTGTAAGAACAGGGAATTAAATCGTACCAGTTCGATCTTCTTTCTTATCTAATTCATTATCAGAAGGAAAACACGAGGGTTCATTGGACTGATCAGTCACCATAAGTAACTAATTCATTACAAAAACCATCGTATTTTCCATTATCTCCAACTATCTTTTTAACTTCAACCACTCTCAAAAGAGGCGTTAATTCAAAGATCACAACTGAAAACCCATTCTATAGAAGTCGTGATCGCCTAGAAAGGGTGATGACGAAGAGAGAATGGAGGTGGAAGATCAAGTCGATGGTGATGGATTAAGGAGCTAGTCTTCGGAGAGAGAATGAAGGCAGAGGGAGGGCATTAGAACTGAAGCTAATCTGGCAGGCGTTGAAGATGATAGGAGGGTGTCGCCTCCATCGATGGACTGCACGGGGATGACGATGGCTAACCCTTTTAGGGATTTTTTTTCAAACTTTTACAATAATGATCCTTAAGGAACACACCCAATTTTGAGGTTCTGGTAACATACATATCAACTTCAAATTTATCAATGGAAGCTCATTGCAAATGTTAGTTAATCAAAATTGGTGACATATGAACATTAAGAACAAATATATACCGAATCGACATCAAACTCGCACTCTGAAGCTGGTAATAAGAACCTTGAAACATTATCCTGCAAATGTCCATCCCTAGTTCCAGGACCAGGCCACCACTTATAACCAGTCTTATTTTCTTCTGAAAGAAACCCATCTGCTCTAATCTCCTTACTTCCATTAAACACATAAACCTTAGGGATTTTCCTGCAAAAATCCCTCTTTTGCATTTTTAATCTCTCTGCAAACCCTAGCCATGCCCCTTACGATCCTATTTTTGAATTATAACAACTAAGAGGTCTGTCGTTTCTCATTCTGGGTAGAGAACCGGTTTGCTTCTCCTCTTAACCTCAACCTTGCCTTGCTTTCTGTTCAACTTATACAAATCGAAAAGGGGGTGTCTTCAGCTCAAAACACACACACACACACACACACACACTAAATCAGTTTTTCAACATTTGAAATCCACACAAGAATCGAAGCAATCTCCACAAGAATTGAACCCAATTGAAGAAGTCGATGATTTCTATGAGGTTCAGATGTTATAATTTATAAATTCACTTGATCGGCCACCTGGGTTCAAAACACACATGACGAGAAAGAGGAAAAGAGGAAGCGATTGAACGACTTCATCAGAGAATCGAACCTAACTTCATCCCGCCCTCTTTGGTGTCGGGACCTTGAGCTATGTTTTAGCGTAGATTGAACGAACTCGTCAGAAAAGAGAAGAAAGAGTCAAAGATAGAGAAAGAAAGTCAAAGAGATAGAAGGAGAAAGAAGGGGAGGGTGTGGGGTAGATGATCTTTTCTTTTTTTAAAACTATTAAAATATAAAAAAATAATAATAATGAGAGAAAAATAGTCCTTTCAACTTTATTAGGATCAAAATTACAAAAAAATCTTGATTTTGGACCTTCTATGTAAATCAGAAACTTTTTGGATTTATATCCATAATTTTTTGAAAACCACATTGACCAATTTTAAAGTTTTGTGTTCTTATTAATTCATTAAATATGAATCAGACATTCTACGTCATTAAGCTATACATTTTAGATGTTTTACATTATAGATGTTTTTACACTCAATGATTGCCAATGATTGGTATCACTATCACCCTCCTTCAAGATAGGATAGGCAAATTCTAACCATACAAAGTAGGAAGTATTACATCAATATATAGTTGGACAAATTTCAAATTATACCCGGAAACTAACCGAATAACAGTCAAAATAATATAAATCGACAAGTAATTAATAAATTTATTTGATTTGTATTAGAATTTATATTTGATTTGGGTTGTACCCCATAAGAGAAGAGATGATGTTTATTATTTTCAATCGAGCTGAAGAAATAACAAAAATAACAGTGATAATCAGGGGGATTTTACCGGAATTCTATGAAAACATGCATCATGACTTGTGCAGTACAAGGCCACAATGCATGTTACAAGTCCGGGGCAAAAATTTAAAATCACTCTCAGCTACCGTATCAGTATTCAGTATGCTTATTCATACAAAAATTTGTCAATATATGTCCGTCATCCGTCAACTTGGTCATGGAATAATATTAATTCCGTCTGTACTATTAGAGAACTGCGGCGGCCATCGCCGCCCCTCTTTTAATGGCTCTGCCACCACCGTCCGCTGCCGTTGCGAAGCTCCGGGAATGACTGAAGTTGTACATGAACTGGTTTACAATCACTGACCCTGGTCCTGCCACCATCTCCGCCCACGACTTATCGGCTTCTCTGCCGCCCCTTTTCTGGAAGACGGCGGTAGCGTCCAGCCGGTGAATTTTCCATCCTTTAACGTTCCTTAGACGGTGAATTTTTTCGAGCTGCCGGCAGGCTAGTTTGCATGTATTAATCTTTGTTTCATTAATGGCTTCTTCTAATAATTTGGCCTGAGTTTTCTTGTCGAAGGAAGATGAATACTCAGATCGAAAATAGGCATCGAATTCCGGCACTCCGATAGCTCGTCGGATCCCTTTTGAGTAATCTGCGTTAGGGTTATACATTTTTCTAACTTCTTCGACTATTCCGGCGTCCACCATCCGATCAACCCTGTCGGAAACAAAGCGGTGAAGCACAGGCATTGCGACGTCGACCCACAAGAAACAAACCTCGTAACGTGACCGGAATTCATAATTCTGATCATCAATCAATGCTTCAATGAAAGAATTGGATCCTCCGGCGATGATCGGAAGTTTACCTCTTCCGACAATCGATTTCATGGTGATTGACGCTGTACTGACGAAATTTCTGGCGGTGAAATCCGCTTCCGGGTCCACTATTCCGAGGAGGTGGTGGGGGACGCCGTCGCATTCTTCGTCGGTGATTTTGTTGGTGACGATGTCTAAACCTTCATATACTTGCATTTTATCGGAGTTTATAATCTCGGCGGGGTAACTTGCGGCGAGGTCGATGGAGAGTCTTGATTTTCCTGTACCTGTGGCACCCATAACCACCACCACTTTTTCCTTCTGTGGCCGGCACCGGAGCATCGATAAGTTCATTCCGCCAGTGGGTATTTGCAATAAAGACGGCTGAGCTTCGTGGCACAACATCATTGTCATCTTCATTGTTGTTGATGCCCTCAATTAAAAAGTCTCAATTTTTTTTCAAACGAATAGAGTACAATGAAAAATGAATAAATTCTTTTGCTTTTTTAGTGGTATTATATGCGGCAACTTGCAAACGTGTGGCTTGTGGGGGAGAGAGATAGTGGTCGAAGGTGGTGGCTTAGCTTTGAATCATTTGAAGCTACAATTCTTTAAGTTGAGACTTGAGACTTGAGACTTGAGAGAGAAGCAGCAAATATGAGTTGAAAACTTGAAATGTGCATGATGGAGAACACATACGCATATGTGCTATTTATATTGAACATAAAGTTAAGTTTGAATTGACAATTCGTTTTTCATCAAATTAAAATGGGCCCTACCCAATGTCTTAATATTATTTGGTTTCATGAAATGAAAATACCAGATGTGGAAATTAAACTCGCGGTTCGGTACTTCGGTTAACTAAATATTGGGTTCGGTCGATTTTTATGTCCAGTTGGGTAAATATCAATGTATCATATATATATATATATATATATATATATATATATATATATATATATATATATATATATATATATATATATATATATATATATATAAAGCCAGAAAAAACTTTTTGACACATCAAGAATATTAGTATGTAATACGAACTTAGGAGTATTATAAATTTATTTCGATCAGAGGCCGAATGCTTCATATATTAAAAAACCATGTTACCAAGGAGTTGGTGAAAATTAAAAATGTAGCATAGGTCCAATAGGTCTGTAATTAAGTCATTTCATCCTAAGTAATCGGACTCCTACTAACGCACCAAGCAAACACATGACTAATAATGGAATCGAATATCACCTCTTTTCTCATATTTTTGTCACCGAACATTGTCGTGAACATAATCACCTCAAACAATCTCCTTGGTTAATTGGATGATTTGTAAAGAATCAACCTAGCTACGCAACAAGCTCTTCGAAGCCATCCATCCCGAGAAAACTAACATCTATCCACCTGAAAATAACATTCCAAGTACCTACTGCAATTTCACATTTAATGAATAAATGATTCGAATCTTCCATATATAAAATATGAACAAACCTAGCATAAGATAGAAGGAACATCAATTCCTCTACAAACAAAATTTTTAGTAGTAGGAATTTAATTCAGTCATAACCTCCACTCCACACAAATAAGTTGACTTTTCTGGAAAGAAGCCGAGACTATTTACTTGGAATAGATCTGTCCAGAAGCAAATAATTATCAATAATCATCAATACATCTTGTCTCAGTAAACCTTGAAAATCCCAGTATCGTCAAGCACCTACATGTATTTATGTATCAGACTCTGAAAATTGAAATTGGTGTAGCAAAGATTCAAGTTCTAGTAATTAGGAACTTTCTATACCCTCTCACAATGCACCTCCAATTCCAAACCGACGTGTTAATTTGTAACAAAAAAACAAAAAAAAAATCAATTTCTAGATTATATAATCTTGAAAACCGAACAAAGAATGAGACTTAATTTCCCAATTACTAGCTATCTTATTGAAAGCTTTTAAATTCCAAGCACAAAATGCAGGTTGTCAATCTGTGTCTATCCCATTCTTTCATTTACCAAAAACTCTTTCATGAGTGGTTTCATGTCTACGACGTACCACTTCATTGTTTTCACTACGAACAAACTTTAATACATAAGCTACTAGATTTAGATTTGATCCATATCCACGATCCACCAATATATAATTAAGGGGTGTTTCAATCAAATTATTAGCTTCTTGGAAAAGTTACAAATTTTTGGCTTTTTGAAAAAGTCTTTTTTACATTAAAAAGTTGGTGTTTACCAAAAACTTTTTTATTAAATTGACTTTTTGAAAAACCAATAACTTAATAGGCAAAATTTTGATTTAGGGTAAACCAAATAATTTATAAAATATGAATGAATGACAAAATTCTTCAAACGAGAACAAAATTTAATTATATATGTATTCTAAACTAAATTGTTTATCTAAGTTGCACACGATATTGTCTTACGTCATTAAAATAATCTAAAATGGAGTCTAATCGACATATGCAACAATGTATTCTATTATACTAAATTTCAAGTTTTGAATGAGATAGGCCATATCACAACCCTAATTCCTTTACCCTAATTCTTTTTATAATTTCTTTTATTTAACAAAAATATATATTTAACATATCATATATATGTAATCTTAAATTTGTGTGGGTGGACCAAGACCCACTCTTGCACCTATATGGTTACATCCCTGTTAATAAGTCATTTTGAAAAAAACTCTCAAACACCCCATTAATCTATATATCCGAGAAACCCTCTTTTTTACACACTTTATACACGTTTAAAATGAGATTTTATGTCATGAACACTTGCTAGTACTACACATGAACCATCCAATACCATTAACAAATCATTGACCTATAACACAATCTTTTTTTACAGTCGAGGCTTTTGTTTCATGTTCTTTATTCTTTTTTTTCTACAATTAAAACTAACGCAAAGGACTTCACATTTCCTCCTCCTTTCCCCTTACCTCCTTGTTTGCTTCAGTTATGATCTTGATTAACTTGTTGTTCCATAGTCGGTTTAAGGTTCTTGTCTGCATGTAAAAATCGTGTTATGGATGCAAAATAGTGATAGTTTCCGATCCATATAGTGCATATGTTTCGAATCAATAATTGCTTGTTTTCTACCCGAAATAATCTGATTAATCCAAATATTTTGCCAATTTCGGATAGCTTCTTTACAATACAAACATCTAATACACCCCATACACTTCATATCTTCTCCATAAATCTTTCAATTGAATCATTTTCGAAAAAATGGTGACCTTAAGTCTATGAGGTGATGTGTTATCTCCTCATTTGTATAATCTATTTTTCTAAACGACATCCATGCAAATTTATCAGGTGCAACTATGAGACTTCATTCTTTATTGACGAAAGTTCATGTTTCGGTATACTGATTTAGATTTAAGACTGATTCGACATATTTAGTTGTATCAAACCACTCATAATTGTAACACACGTTTCCCAGAACGGATCAGTGTATGGAATTAAAGAGTCAAAGGCATGGTTTTTGGGAAAAAAACATGAGTAACGACGTGACCATAGGGATGTCACGACGTGACAAGCTGAGTTGAAGAATACGCATCTGGAGGAGCAGTCGCAACGTGGCACATAGCTGATCACGACGTGAAAAGGGCTGCAACCCAAGCCTATGGTCTTTTAGGGTTTTCTTCATATTTAAGCACCCTAAACTCGGATTTAGGGTTTATTTCTCAGCCTTCACCTTTCTCAAACCACAACAACCCTAACCCTAGCCCATCTTGGTGGTTTTGGATCATTTTGGGTGGTTTTAGCTCTTTGTTGAAGAAGAAGGCCCGTTTGGTGCATTGTTTCAGCAATCAAGCCTCACCCTCAGCATTTTATGTTGCTTCTGGACCTTTGTAATTCCTCAAGTTCTTTCCTCTATCATTGAAACAAATTCGATCTACGTTTTACCCACTTTTCTCCATGTATAGGATGGGTTGAATGCATGGAATCCATAATGTTAGCAAATGTATGGATCTTTTAGGTCAATTGATAAGCATAAGTCTCAGATCTGAAGTTTGGTGGTGGATAAGACGCCAAGCATGAGTTTTGGTCTCATTTTCCCTTTATTTTAACCGTGTTAGTGTTCAAGTCATGCATTATACATGCATGACTAAAATGCTATGATTTTTATCCCCCTTTGGGTTAGGGAAAGCCTTCTAGAAGGTTTGAAGGATTAAGAGCTTAATGATTTAAGTTGTCTAGATAGGGTCTAACGACATGACAGGTTATGTATCACGTTGCTATGGCGGGTGTTTTGGGTGACCTTTTTGTCAGGACTCTGTCTGTAATAACTCAAAAATCACAATAAAGTTAAACTTTTAAAACAACCCATAGTCATAAAAGGTTTAAAAAATCATTGTTTCCAACTTGTTTATCAACATCAGAGTATCCTAAAATCATAAAACCATAAAACAGAGGATGTGTATAGTCACGCCTTCGTCTCCCGCGATCATCAGAAGTACCTGAAACACCAAACTAAAATCGTAAGTCAAAGCTTAGTGAGTTCCCCCAAAGTACCATCCCATAAACAGATAACATATACAACAACGTGTCGGGTCTAATCAACCATCAGGTTGGAATACCCCAGGCCCAATCAACCTCATGGTCCAGTCATCCTTGAGATGGAATACCCCAGGTTGGAATGCCAATATACAATGGGTCCAGTCATCCTCGGAATGGAATACACTCGGGCCAATCAACCATTGGGTTGGAATGTCCTCGGTCTGTTGGCTCTCACACAAAGCAATAAAGCCTCAATCACAACTCAAAATATGTCGACATATACATAACAGATAAGCAAACAGGCAGATCGACAGATCATTACCGCATAGCAACACCCTAAAAACTAGGATACAGATCTAACTTATCAATACAACATAACAATATACGGTAAACATGGATATCAATCCAATGGGCCGGACTTGGTGCCTTCGACTCGAAAGTCTAGGGAGGAAAACTCACCTCACAGTCTGAACAATAGTTGATGAGGTCCCGACTCTGTATCTCAGCTCTAACTGCCATATATTCATCCAAATGACCAATTCTCAAACACTATTTCAAAATACCTAAAATACCCCTTGGTCACTTGGTCAGAGTCAACGTCAAATTGGTCAAAAATCAACAAGTCAGATGAGTCAACCCAGCCTAGTCAAAACAGAATGAGTACGCGGGGCGTACCCAAATCTTGACCGTAGATGGGAGGGTTGACCATGTACGCACTGTGTAATCAGGTTACACAGGGCGTACTCCCAGAATTCTCAAAACTTCATTAAGAGCTTAACGACTTAAGCTCTTACGTCCAACTTTCATATCCAAGGCCAAATCATCCTCAAGAGTCATAAAGTTTCCAACTTTATGACTTTGCATGCCCATTAAGTGCCCAATACACCAAAGTACAACATCTTATTGCATTAAGACCTTCTAAAGAAAGCATGGAGCAAAACTAAGCATCCAAACCACATTTTTATGACTTAAGACCCTTCCTAAGGTCTGAAAGGACGGCTTAATGGGTCAAGAACATGCTATGCTCAAGAATCACCACACACAGGACAAAAAGAACCTAAAATCAAGCCCAAAACAAGATCGAAGTGAAACTTCACCAAGTTCAGAACTTTATACCTCCAAGTGTTGCCAAAAGATGGTGTGATTTACTTCCTTCCAAAGTGCTTCACTCCTTCAAGATAGTCTTTACTTCCTTCCTTCTTCTTCAAAGGCACAAACCACACATACTCAAGCTTAGAAATGCGTCACAAGGTGGATTAGGATTTCAAGGACGGTTTGAGAGGATAGAGGCTGATTAAAAGAGTCATGGTTGTGATTTAATGATGAATGAATAGGTTCCAAACCCTAAATATTAGTGTTTGGGACTTCACCCCGTTCGCCCAACGTACACAAAACGTATGCCGAACATATGTGGATCCGCCCCCATAATCCAAAAGTGGCAATATCAGCCCTTCACGGCCACAAGTTTTACATTATAAGGACCAAAATAAATTAGATCTCAATATAAGGGAAAAAATGAAAGTAACTTAAAACAAGATGTTACAATTCTTCCCCAATTGACATAGACTTCCCCCTCGAAGTCTGTTGTAGTGAATAACTCTGGGTAATGCTCTTGCATTTCAGCCTCCGGCTACCAGGTCCACTAAGAGCCTCTCCGTTGCTGCCAATAAACCTTTACCAAAGGTATCTCCTTGTTGCTCAGGACCTTCATCTTTCTCTCCAATATAGCCATCGGCCTCTCAATATAATTTAGGCGCTGATCAACCTGAATATCCTCCAAAGGCAACACCGCCTCACCGTCCACCATATACTTCCTCAAATGAGAGAAATGGAAAGTGTTGCAGTTCTGACTGAGCTCGCTCGACAAATCTAATCGGTAGACCGCACAGCCTACCCTTGCTTTCGCACATAATGGTCCAATATATCGGGGACCTAATTTCCCCTTCTTCCTGAAGCGTATCACACCCTTCTAGGGTGAGACCTTCAATAATACCATATCGCCGACTTGAAATTCCAAATCTGATCGATGTCGGTCGACATAACTCTTCTGTCGACTCTGAGTTGTCTGCAGTCTCTGTCTGATTTGCTGAATAAGCTCCATGGTCTGAAGGACTACTTCGGTTATTCCCTTGACACTATGATCAACCTCTCCCCAACATACTAGGGTACGACATCTCTGACCATACAAGAGCCCAAAAGGTGGGGCACCAATGCTGGAGTGGTAGTTGTTGTTGTAGGAAAACTCCACAAGAGGTAGGTAGGAATCCCAACTCCCACCAAAATCTATGGTACAGGCCCACAACATATCCTCAAGCATCTGGATGGTCCACTCACTCTGACCGTCGGTCTGCGGGTGATAAATAGTGCTAAAATGTAGCCTCATGCATAGTTCCTCATGGAACATCTGCCAAAATTAAGAAGAGAAACGAACATCTTGGTCTAAAACAATGGAGGCCGGAACCCCATGATGAGCAACAATCCCCCGGACATTCACATCGGCCAATTTTTCGGCTGAGGAGCTCTCCCGGATGGCCACAAGTGGGCACTCTTGGTCAATCGATCCCTGATGACTCATATAGCATCAAAACCCTTGGCCGTGTTCAGCAACTTAGTGATAAAATCCATGGTGATGTATTCCCACTTCCACATGGGAATCTCCAAAGACTGCAACTTCCCATGCGACCTCTAATGCTCGACCTTGACCATCCTACAGGTCAAGCACCTCTCGACATACCAGGCTATCTCCCTCTTCATACACGGCCACCAATAGCTCAATTTCAAATCCTGATACATCTTGGTGGCTCCCGGATGTATAGAAAAATGATACTTATGAGCCTCCTCTGTCACACCCCCACACCGAAACGACGGAAACGTTCGGGGGTGGATGACGCCATGTGTATTATCACAAAAATTGCATCATAGTAATCAAAGTAAACACAACCATTACATTGAATATATGAAAGGTATTTACATCTGTTTGATACATATTTGTATACATCAAAAGTAAAGCAAATTATAAAAAGACGTGACTCTAAATGATCCGTCTTCTCAAAAGCTGCGGGAATACCTGTCTACTGATTTCCTGAGAATACAAGCGGTTTTGAAAAGAATATCAGCATTAAGCTGGTGAGTTCATAAACATGTTTTTGTAATGAAAACCTGTTAATGAATCAATGAAAATGTTTGTATGTTTCCAAGAAAATCCAATATTTTCTAACATATGAGTTTGTTATAGTGTTCCATAAAGTATTAGTTCGAATGCCTATTTACCACCAGATGAATTGTATAATATTGTTTTAAATGTAAAACCCCTTTTGTATGAAAACCCTGGCTATCACCAGTATGTATAGAATGTTCTGCTGGAAAACCCTGGTTAGCACCAGTATGTATAGTAGTTTCATTACTTAAAATAAAATCATGTATTTTATCCCCTAGAATCCTCAAGTATAATGTATAGTAGTTCTATTAATTAAAATAAAACTAATGAAGAATGAAATCCCGTAAACAAAAAGATTAGTTTATACTATTGTGAGTCGTATAACCATGCTTGATATGACCTAGTGACTTTTACGACGTTCTTCAAGTGTTGGATATATGACATTTGTCACCTCAGGCATGCCTACCTAACTGTAGCTAGCAGTTCTGGTGTGGGATTGTCAGTCCCGAATAGATCTATTCACAAATCTCACGCTCTCCCTCCAGGAGACTCTGGTTATACTATGACAAGATTTAGCTCAATACCTCGAAGGGTACAAATTGAAGTAGTGTCTCACAATCCTGTATTAACTAGTTTACGTGTAATTTTATATTGTTCTATTACATTTGAATCCGTTTGTATACTTTGTAGAGTAATAAATATACTTAAATAATTATTTAGTAATGTATTCTTGTTACCCGAGAAAATCATTGAATATCATAAACTAAGTCTGACATAGTTTATATGCTTGTAAATGTAAAACCATGTATTGAAATCCCAAACTATACCTATTAGAGTTTGCATGTATGTTATGTACTTGGTTTGTGTATTGATCTGAAAACTATGCAATTATGCTTGTAAGTTGAAAACATCCCTTATGCTCAGCATGTTACAAAAGGGATAAAATATCTAAATATTTTATAAAAATGTGAAAACAGTATGGTTATGTCACTTGCATCAGTTTTAAGTGTGTTGAAATCCTTGTGTATAAATTCACAAAATCATTTGTATTTGGCTTGTATTCCCCCCTGAAAACGTTAAAATAGTAAAAGCATAGGGGTATGAACTTACTGTTATGTGACAACCGTCAATTTCCGGTAAATTCAAAGTCAACTAAAGTCAACAAGTCAAACCGTTCGACTCAATTTGCCCATGGGTACTAGAGTTTACATTATGTAATTCCTAAACAACTCGTTATTCTAATGAGAGATCATAATTTTTTGAAAACCACATTGACCAATTTTAAAGTTTTGTGTTCTTATTAATTCATTAAATATGAATCAGACATTCTACGTCATTAAGCTATACATTTTAGATGTTTTACATTATAGATGTTTTTACACTCAATGATTGCCAATGATTGGTATCACTATCACCCTCCTTCAAGATAGGATAGGCAAATTCTAACCATACAAAGTAGGAAGTATTACATCAATATATAGTTGGACAAATTTCAAATTATACCCGGAAACTAACCGAATAACAGTCAAAATAATATAAATCGACAAGTAATTAATAAATTTATTTGATTTGTATTAGAATTTATATTTGATTTGGGTTGTACCCCATAAGAGAAGAGATGATGTTTATTATTTTCAATCGAGCTGAAGAAATAACAAAAATAACAGTGATAATCAGGGGGATTTTACCGGAATTCTATGAAAACATGCATCATGACTTGTGCAGTACAAGGCCACAATGCATGTTACAAGTCCGGGGCAAAAATTTAAAATCACTCTCAGCTACCGTATCAGTATTCAGTATGCTTATTCATACAAAAATTTGTCAATATATGTCCGTCATCCGTCAACTTGGTCATGGAATAATATTAATTCCGTCTGTACTATTAGAGAACTGCGGCGGCCATCGCCGCCCCTCTTTTAATGGCTCTGCCACCACCGTCCGCTGCCGTTGCGAAGCTCCGGGAATGACTGAAGTTGTACATGAACTGGTTTACAATCACTGACCCTGGTCCTGCCACCATCTCCGCCCACGACTTATCGGCTTCTCTGCCGCCCCTTTTCTGGAAGACGGCGGTAGCGTCCAGCCGGTGAATTTTCCATCCTTTAACGTTCCTTAGACGGTGAATTTTTTCGAGCTGCCGGCAGGCTAGTTTGCATGTATTAATCTTTGTTTCATTAATGGCTTCTTCTAATAATTTGGCCTGAGTTTTCTTGTCGAAGGAAGATGAATACTCAGATCGAAAATAGGCATCGAATTCCGGCACTCCGATAGCTCGTCGGATCCCTTTTGAGTAATCTGCGTTAGGGTTATACATTTTTCTAACTTCTTCGACTATTCCGGCGTCCACCATCCGATCAACCCTGTCGGAAACAAAGCGGTGAAGCACAGGCATTGCGACGTCGACCCACAAGAAACAAACCTCGTAACGTGACCGGAATTCATAATTCTGATCATCAATCAATGCTTCAATGAAAGAATTGGATCCTCCGGCGATGATCGGAAGTTTACCTCTTCCGACAATCGATTTCATGGTGATTGACGCTGTACTGACGAAATTTCTGGCGGTGAAATCCGCTTCCGGGTCCACTATTCCGAGGAGGTGGTGGGGGACGCCGTCGCATTCTTCGTCGGTGATTTTGTTGGTGACGATGTCTAAACCTTCATATACTTGCATTTTATCGGAGTTTATAATCTCGGCGGGGTAACTTGCGGCGAGGTCGATGGAGAGTCTTGATTTTCCTGTACCTGTGGCACCCATAACCACCACCACTTTTTCCTTCTGTGGCCGGCACCGGAGCATCGATAAGTTCATTCCGCCAGTGGGTATTTGCAATAAAGACGGCTGAGCTTCGTGGCACAACATCATTGTCATCTTCATTGTTGTTGATGCCCTCAATTAAAAAGTCTCAATTTTTTTTCAAACGAATAGAGTACAATGAAAAATGAATAAATTCTTTTGCTTTTTTAGTGGTATTATATGCGGCAACTTGCAAACGTGTGGCTTGTGGGGGAGAGAGATAGTGGTCGAAGGTGGTGGCTTAGCTTTGAATCATTTGAAGCTACAATTCTTTAAGTTGAGACTTGAGACTTGAGACTTGAGAGAGAAGCAGCAAATATGAGTTGAAAACTTGAAATGTGCATGATGGAGAACACATACGCATATGTGCTATTTATATTGAACATAAAGTTAAGTTTGAATTGACAATTCGTTTTTCATCAAATTAAAATGGGCCCTACCCAATGTCTTAATATTATTTGGTTTCATGAAATGAAAATACCAGATGTGGAAATTAAACTCGCGGTTCGGTACTTCGGTTAACTAAATATTGGGTTCGGTCGATTTTTATGTCCAGTTGGGTAAATATCAATGTATCATATATATATATATATATATATATATATATATATATATATATATATATATATATATATATATATATATATATATATATATATATATATATATATATATATATATATATATATATATATATATATATATATATAAAGCCAGAAAAAACTTTTTGACACATCAAGAATATTAGTATGTAATACGAACTTAGGAGTATTATAAATTTATTTCGATCAGAGGCCGAATGCTTCATATATTAAAAAACCATGTTACCAAGGAGTTGGTGAAAATTAAAAATGTAGCATAGGTCCAATAGGTCTGTAATTAAGTCATTTCATCCTAAGTAATCGGACTCCTACTAACGCACCAAGCAAACACATGACTAATAATGGAATCGAATATCACCTCTTTTCTCATATTTTTGTCACCGAACATTGTCGTGAACATAATCACCTCAAACAATCTCCTTGGTTAATTGGATGATTTGTAAAGAATCAACCTAGCTACGCAACAAGCTCTTCGAAGCCATCCATCCCGAGAAAACTAACATCTATCCACCTGAAAATAACATTCCAAGTACCTACTGCAATTTCACATTTAATGAATAAATGATTCGAATCTTCCATATATAAAATATGAACAAACCTAGCATAAGATAGAAGGAACATCAATTCCTCTACAAACAAAATTTTTAGTAGTAGGAATTTAATTCAGTCATAACCTCCACTCCACACAAATAAGTTGACTTTTCTGGAAAGAAGCCGAGACTATTTACTTGGAATAGATCTGTCCAGAAGCAAATAATTATCAATAATCATCAATACATCTTGTCTCAGTAAACCTTGAAAATCCCAGTATCGTCAAGCACCTACATGTATTTATGTATCAGACTCTGAAAATTGAAATTGGTGTAGCAAAGATTCAAGTTCTAGTAATTAGGAACTTTCTATACCCTCTCACAATGCACCTCCAATTCCAAACCGACGTGTTAATTTGTAACAAAAAAACAAAAAAAAATCAATTTCTAGATTATATAATCTTGAAAACCGAACAAAGAATGAGACTTAATTTCCCAATTACTAGCTATCTTATTGAAAGCTTTTAAATTCCAAGCACAAAATGCAGGTTGTCAATCTGTGTCTATCCCATTCTTTCATTTACCAAAAACTCTTTCATGAGTGGTTTCATGTCTACGACGTACCACTTCATTGTTTTCACTACGAACAAACTTTAATACATAAGCTACTAGATTTAGATTTGATCCATATCCACGATCCACCAATATATAATTAAGGGGTGTTTCAATCAAATTATTAGCTTCTTGGAAAAGTTACAAATTTTTGGCTTTTTGAAAAAGTCTTTTTTACATTAAAAAGTTGGTGTTTACCAAAAACTTTTTTATTAAATTGACTTTTTGAAAAACCAATAACTTAATAGGCAAAATTTTGATTTAGGGTAAACCAAATAATTTATAAAATATGAATGAATGACAAAATTCTTCAAACGAGAACAAAATTTAATTATATATGTATTCTAAACTAAATTGTTTATCTAAGTTGCACACGATATTGTCTTACGTCATTAAAATAATCTAAAATGGAGTCTAATCGACATATGCAACAATGTATTCTATTATACTAAATTTCAAGTTTTGAATGAGATAGGCCATATCACAACCCTAATTCCTTTACCCTAATTCTTTTTATAATTTCTTTTATTTAACAAAAATATATATTTAACATATCATATATATGTAATCTTAAATTTGTGTGGGTGGACCAAGACCCACTCTTGCACCTATATGGTTACATCCCTGTTAATAAGTCATTTTGAAAAAAACTCTCAAACACCCCATTAATCTATATATCCGAGAAACCCTCTTTTTTACACACTTTATACACGTTTAAAATGAGATTTTATGTCATGAACACTTGCTAGTACTACACATGAACCATCCAATACCATTAACAAATCATTGACCTATAACACAATCTTTTTTTACAGTCGAGGCTTTTGTTTCATGTTCTTTATTCTTTTTTTTCTACAATTAAAACTAACGCAAAGGACTTCACATTTCCTCCTCCTTTCCCCTTACCTCCTTGTTTGCTTCAGTTATGATCTTGATTAACTTGTTGTTCCATAGTCGGTTTAAGGTTCTTGTCTGCATGTAAAAATCGTGTTATGGATGCAAAATAGTGATAGTTTCCGATCCATATAGTGCATATGTTTCGAATCAATAATTGCTTGTTTTCTACCCGAAATAATCTGATTAATCCAAATATTTTGCCAATTTCGGATAGCTTCTTTACAATACAAACATCTAATACACCCCATACACTTCATATCTTCTCCATAAATCTTTCAATTGAATCATTTTCGAAAAAATGGTGACCTTAAGTCTATGAGGTGATGTGTTATCTCCTCATTTGTATAATCTATTTTTCTAAACGACATCCATGCAAATTTATCAGGTGCAACTATGAGACTTCATTCTTTATTGACGAAAGTTCATGTTTCGGTATACTGATTTAGATTTAAGACTGATTCGACATATTTAGTTGTATCAAACCACTCATAATTGTAACACACGTTTCCCAGAACGGATCAGTGTATGGAATTAAAGAGTCAAAGGCATGGTTTTTGGGAAAAAAACATGAGTAACGACGTGACCATAGGGATGTCACGACGTGACAAGCTGAGTTGAAGAATACGCATCTGGAGGAGCAGTCGCAACGTGGCACATAGCTGATCACGACGTGAAAAGGGCTGCAACCCAAGCCTATGGTCTTTTAGGGTTTTCTTCATATTTAAGCACCCTAAACTCGGATTTAGGGTTTATTTCTCAGCCTTCACCTTTCTCAAACCACAACAACCCTAACCCTAGCCCATCTTGGTGGTTTTGGATCATTTTGGGTGGTTTTAGCTCTTTGTTGAAGAAGAAGGCCCGTTTGGTGCATTGTTTCAGCAATCAAGCCTCACCCTCAGCATTTTATGTTGCTTCTGGACCTTTGTAATTCCTCAAGTTCTTTCCTCTATCATTGAAACAAATTCGATCTACGTTTTACCCACTTTTCTCCATGTATAGGATGGGTTGAATGCATGGAATCCATAATGTTAGCAAATGTATGGATCTTTTAGGTCAATTGATAAGCATAAGTCTCAGATCTGAAGTTTGGTGGTGGATAAGACGCCAAGCATGAGTTTTGGTCTCATTTTCCCTTTATTTTAACCGTGTTAGTGTTCAAGTCATGCATTATACATGCATGACTAAAATGCTATGATTTTTATCCCCCTTTGGGTTAGGGAAAGCCTTCTAGAAGGTTTGAAGGATTAAGAGCTTAATGATTTAAGTTGTCTAGATAGGGTCTAACGACATGACAGGTTATGTATCACGTTGCTATGGCGGGTGTTTTGGGTGACCTTTTTGTCAGGACTCTGTCTGTAATAACTCAAAAATCACAATAAAGTTAAACTTTTAAAACAACCCATAGTCATAAAAGGTTTAAAAAATCATTGTTTCCAACTTGTTTATCAACATCAGAGTATCCTAAAATCATAAAACCATAAAACAGAGGATGTGTATAGTCACGCCTTCGTCTCCCGCGATCATCAGAAGTACCTGAAACACCAAACTAAAATCGTAAGTCAAAGCTTAGTGAGTTCCCCCAAAGTACCATCCCATAAACAGATAACATATACAACAACGTGTCGGGTCTAATCAACCATCAGGTTGGAATACCCCAGGCCCAATCAACCTCATGGTCCAGTCATCCTTGAGATGGAATACCCCAGGTTGGAATGCCAATATACAATGGGTCCAGTCATCCTCGGAATGGAATACACTCGGGCCAATCAACCATTGGGTTGGAATGTCCTCGGTCTGTTGGCTCTCACACAAAGCAATAAAGCCTCAATCACAACTCAAAATATGTCGACATATACATAACAGATAAGCAAACAGGCAGATCGACAGATCATTACCGCATAGCAACACCCTAAAAACTAGGATACAGATCTAACTTATCAATACAACATAACAATATACGGTAAACATGGATATCAATCCAATGGGCCGGACTTGGTGCCTTCGACTCGAAAGTCTAGGGAGGAAAACTCACCTCACAGTCTGAACAATAGTTGATGAGGTCCCGACTCTGTATCTCAGCTCTAACTGCCATATATTCATCCAAATGACCAATTCTCAAACACTATTTCAAAATACCTAAAATACCCCTTGGTCACTTGGTCAGAGTCAACGTCAAATTGGTCAAAAATCAACAAGTCAGATGAGTCAACCCAGCCTAGTCAAAACAGAATGAGTACGCGGGGCGTACCCAAATCTTGACCGTAGATGGGAGGGTTGACCATGTACGCACTGTGTAATCAGGTTACACAGGGCGTACTCCCAGAATTCTCAAAACTTCATTAAGAGCTTAACGACTTAAGCTCTTACGTCCAACTTTCATATCCAAGGCCAAATCATCCTCAAGAGTCATAAAGTTTCCAACTTTATGACTTTGCATGCCCATTAAGTGCCCAATACACCAAAGTACAACATCTTATTGCATTAAGACCTTCTAAAGAAAGCATGGAGCAAAACTAAGCATCCAAACCACATTTTTATGACTTAAGACCCTTCCTAAGGTCTGAAAGGACGGCTTAATGGGTCAAGAACATGCTATGCTCAAGAATCACCACACACAGGACAAAAAGAACCTAAAATCAAGCCCAAAACAAGATCGAAGTGAAACTTCACCAAGTTCAGAACTTTATACCTCCAAGTGTTGCCAAAAGATGGTGTGATTTACTTCCTTCCAAAGTGCTTCACTCCTTCAAGATAGTCTTTACTTCCTTCCTTCTTCTTCAAAGGCACAAACCACACATACTCAAGCTTAGAAATGCGTCACAAGGTGGATTAGGATTTCAAGGACGGTTTGAGAGGATAGAGGCTGATTAAAAGAGTCATGGTTGTGATTTAATGATGAATGAATAGGTTCCAAACCCTAAATATTAGTGTTTGGGACTTCACCCCGTTCGCCCAACGTACACAAAACGTATGCCGAACATATGTGGATCCGCCCCCATAATCCAAAAGTGGCAATATCAGCCCTTCACGGCCACAAGTTTTACATTATAAGGACCAAAATAAATTAGATCTCAATATAAGGGAAAAAATGAAAGTAACTTAAAACAAGATGTTACAATTCTTCCCCAATTGACATAGACTTCCCCCTCGAAGTCTGTTGTAGTGAATAACTCTGGGTAATGCTCTTGCATTTCAGCCTCCGGCTACCAGGTCCACTAAGAGCCTCTCCGTTGCTGCCAATAAACCTTTACCAAAGGTATCTCCTTGTTGCTCAGGACCTTCATCTTTCTCTCCAATATAGCCATCGGCCTCTCAATATAATTTAGGCGCTGATCAACCTGAATATCCTCCAAAGGCAACACCGCCTCACCGTCCACCATATACTTCCTCAAATGAGAGAAATGGAAAGTGTTGCAGTTCTGACTGAGCTCGCTCGACAAATCTAATCGGTAGACCGCACAGCCTACCCTTGCTTTCGCACATAATGGTCCAATATATCGGGGACCTAATTTCCCCTTCTTCCTGAAGCGTATCACACCCTTCTAGGGTGAGACCTTCAATAATACCATATCGCCGACTTGAAATTCCAAATCTGATCGATGTCGGTCGACATAACTCTTCTGTCGACTCTGAGTTGTCTGCAGTCTCTGTCTGATTTGCTGAATAAGCTCCATGGTCTGAAGGACTACTTCGGTTATTCCCTTGACACTATGATCAACCTCTCCCCAACATACTAGGGTACGACATCTCTGACCATACAAGAGCCCAAAAGGTGGGGCACCAATGCTGGAGTGGTAGTTGTTGTTGTAGGAAAACTCCACAAGAGGTAGGTAGGAATCCCAACTCCCACCAAAATCTATGGTACAGGCCCACAACATATCCTCAAGCATCTGGATGGTCCACTCACTCTGACCGTCGGTCTGCGGGTGATAAATAGTGCTAAAATGTAGCCTCATGCATAGTTCCTCATGGAACATCTGCCAAAATTAAGAAGAGAAACGAACATCTTGGTCTAAAACAATGGAGGCCGGAACCCCATGATGAGCAACAATCCCCCGGACATTCACATCGGCCAATTTTTCGGCTGAGGAGCTCTCCCGGATGGCCACAAGTGGGCACTCTTGGTCAATCGATCCCTGATGACTCATATAGCATCAAAACCCTTGGCCGTGTTCAGCAACTTAGTGATAAAATCCATGGTGATGTATTCCCACTTCCACATGGGAATCTCCAAAGACTGCAACTTCCCATGCGACCTCTAATGCTCGACCTTGACCATCCTACAGGTCAAGCACCTCTCGACATACCAGGCTATCTCCCTCTTCATACACGGCCACCAATAGCTCAATTTCAAATCCTGATACATCTTGGTGGCTCCCGGATGTATAGAAAAATGATACTTATGAGCCTCCTCTGTCACACCCCCACACCGAAACGACGGAAACGTTCGGGGGTGGATGACGCCATGTGTATTATCACAAAAATTGCATCATAGTAATCAAAGTAAACACAACCATTACATTGAATATATGAAAGGTATTTACATCTGTTTGATACATATTTGTATACATCAAAAGTAAAGCAAATTATAAAAAGACGTGACTCTAAATGATCCGTCTTCTCAAAAGCTGCGGGAATACCTGTCTACTGATTTCCTGAGAATACAAGCGGTTTTGAAAAGAATATCAGCATTAAGCTGGTGAGTTCATAAACATGTTTTTGTAATGAAAACCTGTTAATGAATCAATGAAAATGTTTGTATGTTTCCAAGAAAATCCAATATTTTCTAACATATGAGTTTGTTATAGTGTTCCATAAAGTATTAGTTCGAATGCCTATTTACCACCAGATGAATTGTATAATATTGTTTTAAATGTAAAACCCCTTTTGTATGAAAACCCTGGCTATCACCAGTATGTATAGAATGTTCTGCTGGAAAACCCTGGTTAGCACCAGTATGTATAGTAGTTTCATTACTTAAAATAAAATCATGTATTTTATCCCCTAGAATCCTCAAGTATAATGTATAGTAGTTCTATTAATTAAAATAAAACTAATGAAGAATGAAATCCCGTAAACAAAAAGATTAGTTTATACTATTGTGAGTCGTATAACCATGCTTGATATGACCTAGTGACTTTTACGACGTTCTTCAAGTGTTGGATATATGACATTTGTCACCTCAGGCATGCCTACCTAACTGTAGCTAGCAGTTCTGGTGTGGGATTGTCAGTCCCGAATAGATCTATTCACAAATCTCACGCTCTCCCTCCAGGAGACTCTGGTTATACTATGACAAGATTTAGCTCAATACCTCGAAGGGTACAAATTGAAGTAGTGTCTCACAATCCTGTATTAACTAGTTTACGTGTAATTTTATATTGTTCTATTACATTTGAATCCGTTTGTATACTTTGTAGAGTAATAAATATACTTAAATAATTATTTAGTAATGTATTCTTGTTACCCGAGAAAATCATTGAATATCATAAACTAAGTCTGACATAGTTTATATGCTTGTAAATGTAAAACCATGTATTGAAATCCCAAACTATACCTATTAGAGTTTGCATGTATGTTATGTACTTGGTTTGTGTATTGATCTGAAAACTATGCAATTATGCTTGTAAGTTGAAAACATCCCTTATGCTCAGCATGTTACAAAAGGGATAAAATATCTAAATATTTTATAAAAATGTGAAAACAGTATGGTTATGTCACTTGCATCAGTTTTAAGTGTGTTGAAATCCTTGTGTATAAATTCACAAAATCATTTGTATTTGGCTTGTATTCCCCCCTGAAAACGTTAAAATAGTAAAAGCATAGGGGTATGAACTTACTGTTATGTGACAACCGTCAATTTCCGGTAAATTCAAAGTCAACTAAAGTCAACAAGTCAAACCGTTCGACTCAATTTGCCCATGGGTACTAGAGTTTACATTATGTAATTCCTAAACAACTCGTTATTCTAATGAGAGATCATAAATCGAAAAGTGCGTACATCTAGATCTCCTTAACCTAAAACTGTGGTACGTGGCGAGCCAAACCGATAAAACAATGTTGCATACTCATCGGGAGTGTGTAAGATCCTTAAACAAGGCTTAACAGGGTTTACAGACCTTGTATTGCGAAGCCGGACACTTACATTATCACACACGAAACCGCTCTCAATCGTTTTCACTCTATCTCTTTGTATGAGAAATCTCTCCAAGAATGTGGAATCTCTCCCAAATCTCTCTCCAAGAATGTGGAATCTCTCCCAAATCTCTCTCCATATGTGAAATCTCTCCCAAATCTCTCTTTATATGAGAAATCTCTCCAAGAATGTGGAATCTCTCCCAAATCTCTCTCCATACGTGAAATCTCTCCCAAATCTCTCTTTATATGAGAAATCTCTCCAAGAATGTGAAATCTCTCCCAAATCTCTCTTTGTATGAGAAATCTCTCCAAGAATGTGGAATCTCTCCCAAATATCTCTCCATATGTGAAATCTCTCCCAAATCTCTCTTTATATGAGAAATCTCTCCAAGAATGTGGAATCTCTCCCAAATCTCTCTCCATATGTGAAATCTCTCCCAAATCTCTCTTTATATGAGAAATCTCTCCAAGAATGTGAAATCTCTCCCAAATCTCTCTTTGTATGAGAAATCTCTCCAAGAATGTGGAATCTCTCCCAAATCTCTCTCCATATGTGAAATCTCTCCCAAATCTCTCTCAAAATCTCTCTTAACATTTTATAATCACTTGGGGCATCCCGACCCTCGAATTTGGCGAAAACAGCCCAAAAACGGAAGTCTACGCGAAAAACGGACTTAAGGAGCCGAAACTCCTCTTAGGAACCGAAACCCCTCTCAAGGAACCGAAACCTTCTCAGGAACCGAAACCTCAGCAGCCGAGACCGAGACCCTGAGAACCGAGACCTCCCACGAGCCGAACCCTCCAGAGCCAAACCCGAAGGCTGCTCTCGGGCCGAACCTCTCTCAAGCCACCGAGACCGAGCCTCGCTCTCGGTTCCTTCTTCTGCACTTTCGGTCTTCCCTTCTACTCTCGGTCCCTTCCCCTCCTATCGGTCCTTCTCTACTTGTCTCGGTTCCAAGCATCAGAGGCCGAACCTCTGGCCAGACTTCGGATTTTTGACGTTTTTCACCCATTTTCAATATTTTTAACATTTTAAGCTCGTTTTTCGAGATTTTAACGCGGGATTTTCATCCAAAATCATATTTTAACATAATAAACCCTAAATATTCATAATTTAATAATATTTTCATGAAAATCCTTATTTAAATAATAAAATCTAGTGGGTGAATAATTAAGGTGGAGTGTTGACTTTGCTTTACCTTATGACACAAGTAACCACCCCCACACCAATCTATGACCAGCCACACCTTCCCACCTTACCTAGGTCACTTCAATGTCCTTTCCACTCAATTATCATCTTTCCCCACGTTCTTAGAGCTGGAACAACCCATCATCTCTCCTCACTTCTCTCATTTGCTCTCATTTCACTAAGGATCCAACTCCACTTTTCTCTCAAACTTTCTCTATCAAATTCGAGATTCAAGGCTGATTATCAAGCTTTCTCACACTCTTGGTAAGTATAATTCATCCTCTCCATGATTATTACACTTTCCTCATTCTCAAATCAACGATTCCTTACACAAACATCATCACATTCTTGTTAGATCTTCGAATCTACAAGTGATTCTTCAAGAGTTATTGAGTTGAACACTTCTCTTCATCAACACTCATCTACTGAAATCACTCAAGGTGAGTTCATACCCCTACATTTTCATGTTTTATCAAGTTTTTAGGGGGGGGGGGGGGGGAATACAAGTTAAAACACCAAGAACATAACTAAAATTTTCTAACAGCTTTCATCAGAAAAGTTGGACTCCATTCACAGACTGTTTTGGACAATTTAAACATTTTTGTTTGAAAAACTGTTTTAGGTGTAAGTAGTTCTAGTTCTTAGCTTTAAAATGACTACTTGCACATCTCCATACGATTTTTCTACAATTTATGGTGATTTTTACAAAATTGCCTATCATTTCAAACACCAATCCGGACCAGTCTGTGATATGGACTATTTCACCCAAGTTGGAGGTCATTAGAAATCATGATAAAAATTATGAGTAAACTAGACACATTTTGGGAACTCTCAGAATTTACGAATTTAGTTTTCGACTTCGTATGATTTTTCTATGACTTTTCTAAAACAGCGCAGAAAGGTTAAATTTAGTTAACATCATATAAATTTCATAACACTTTGTATTATGTTGAGCAAAGTGAATAACAATAAGTTCTAAATATTGAATGTGTTTCCTTGTTAGTTTATCATCATAAACTGAAACTTAGTCATTCATGATAACATTACTCATTCATTTAGAACACGTATTTTAAGCTATAATAAGCATAGTTTATGGATTCATAACACTAATGCATTTTCATAAAAGAGTTCTTATACATTACAAACGTTTTGGATAAACTATAATAGGTATGGTTTATGTTTCTATTAATACAATAAATACTATTCAGAAGTTTTTATTCCCACAGAAAAAGGTTCTACACTCACACACACTACACGTAAACTTGTTAACTTAAGTTGTGAGACAATTCTCTACCCGTGCGTTCGAGTACGGGATATCAATTCCTGTAAGTTACAACCAGAATCTCTTGTAGGGAGAGCGTGATAATTGTGTATAGATCTATATCGGGGTTGACATCCCACACCTCGCTGCTAGCTACAGCCGGACCAGCAGATCTGCGGGTGACAAGAGTCATAGGATCAGGGCGTCTAAAAGATGTTGTGCAGGTTATCTCTAGTCATAGTATGGTTATAGCGACTCACATAGGGAGCTAACAATACATAAAGTTTACAGGATTTTTATAAAACAAAAGGGGTTTTATGTCGATTTAAAATCACTTTTTATATCAATAATTAAAAATATTGTTGTGTATTTTCAGTCTTGGTATTTAAGACTACAGACCATTCATTACGGGAGTTTTCTCAAATCACAAAGGGTTTTACGCCAATTTGAAACTACTTTTATATCTTTAAGTATGGCAAATACTTGTTATCTCTCGGTCATGGGATTTAGGACTACATATACATAATAAAGAAAATATTGGATTTTCTGGATACATACTCTATCGCTTTTACAAGGAAAACGGTTTACTTCTCTAACAAAATCTCTTAGAACTCACCAACCTTTGTGTTGACACTTTTTCAAAACTACTTGTATTCTCAAGAATTCAGTGAAACAGGAAATCAACCACGTTTGAGGATGGGACGATAAATCGTCAAACAGTTCATTTTGTATCATAATGTAATTGATTCGAATCATGTAAACATATACTTTGGTGTAACTTTTTCAATTATATTTATGATGGTTGTGTTTACTTTGAGCACTATTATACTCGTTGTTGTGATACTCTACATGAAGTCCTCCACCCCCGGACGTTTCCGCCATCCTTGGTTTGGGGGTGTGACATGTTAGTTGTGTGAGCGTGTCGGACAACGAAACTAGGAATGAAGACCCTCGGGTTGATGTACGCGACACTTAACGGGATCCTAATAACAATTAAATACATATATGCATTTTATTAGCTAAACCATTAATTATAGTGTTGGAAAAACACTTGCTTTTAGTTTAGGAATGTTACCGGTAGTCGAGTGAATCGGAAAAAGCGGGTTTTCAGCCAAGTTCACGACTTGGGAAGGATTGCGGCCGTGAAGGGGATTACGGTCGTGAACTGTTCTCGGCCATGAACAGTTTACTGCCTTTGAAGGGTTTACGGTCTTTGAAGGTTTGAAGGGTTCACGGCATGTTCTTGGTGAAATATGAAGATTTGAAGGGTTCACAGTCGTGAACTCAAGAATAACAATACTTGTTTTGATGAAAAACTGATGTTTTGATGCTCCAAAACGAGTTCCAAGGCGGATAGAGTGATAGATGGAGAGAAATCTTGTGTTTTCGGGTGATGATTTTTAGAGAAAGAAAGGGTGTCGCGGCCAGAAAAGTATAAATGAGGGTAGCACACACACACACACACACACACACACACACACACATATATATATATATATATATATATATATATATATATAGGGGGTTGATGGTCGATGGTGGGTCCACCAGTCGGGAATGGGTTTACGACCGTGATCGGGTTCACGGCCGTGAACACCACTTAGGCCGAAATCTGCTGATTTTCGAAGGAAATTCGGGTTTTGCGTGATTTTGGTTCCGACTCTTATACAACTTAAATGATTTTGCAAACCATAGGAATTTGACGGAACTAAATAAAAATTCGAAATTTATTTAACAGAAATCGGGCTAACATTAACGGAAAAATGTCCAGGTTGTCACATCCTCCAACACTATTTGTCTGATCCCACCGGAAACTGGAACCCAAACCCGACTGCATCGGGTCAAAAACTCCCGACTATCGCTGAAAAACTTGTCGATCTCACCCTTGATCTTCTCCTATTTCCAATTCTCCTTCCGAAAACCCTTTGCCTAAGCCTCCCTGATCAAACCCAAAAGCGGAGAATCAATGGATATACTCATACACATCTCCCCAACCGAAGACCCAGCCGACTTGCGACTCAATGCATCTGCTACCACATTCGTTTTACCCGGTTGGTAAAAAATATAACAGCCATAATCCTTGACAACATCCAACCACCTGCGATGCCTTATGTTCAGGTTCGGCTGATCCATAAAATATCTCAAACTCTTGTGATCCGTGTAAACAATACAACGGACCCCATAAAGATAATTTATCCAAATCTTGAGGGAAAACACCACTGCCCCTAACTCCAGGTCATAAGTAAGATATTGCGCCTCATGCGGATTCAACTGTCGAGAAGCATAAGCAACCACTCGTCCCCTATACATGAGCATTGCCCCAAACCAACGATGGATGCACCACAAAATACAACGAAATCCTCGAAACCCTCTAGAAGAGTCAACATCGGGCCCTAACATAACCTCTATCGCAGCGTCTCAAAAACAACCTGCTGCTTAGGCCCCTATCAAAAATCCACTCCCTTCCTCGTCAAACGAGTGAGGGTGTAACGTCCCAAAAATAAGGCCAAAAATTTAATTTTATAATCAAATAAAAACAGTGCTCCAAACATTATCCAAACAAGTTTATCAAAGAAAGTGTATGAGTATTATCTCAAATCAGAGTAAATTATAAAATGCGAAAACATGTGATGCGTGCCCTACAATCATCGGGAGCTCCTTTGTTTGAAAACCATAGTACCTGAAACACAAACTGAAAACAGTAAGCACAAAGCTCAGTGAGTTTCCCCCAACATACCACATACAAAACAAACATACAGTCAAGCATATCTAGGTTCCCGACCCACCCTTCCAGGCATATATGAGTGCCCGACCTACCCCTTCGGTCTATTTCAACCGGATATTTCCGAGCATATATGGGTGCTCGGCCTACCATTGTCAGGCATATATGGGTGCCTGACCTACCCCATCGGTCTATTTCAACCGGATATTGCCGAGCATATGTGGGTGCTCGACCTACCCTTGTTAGGCATATATGGGTGCCCGACCTACCCTCCGGTTTATTTCAATCGATTACGGGGTCTTTTCACCCCTTCCACTACCACATAATATCATAGCATACAAGCACATAAATCACGACAGATAGTGACATACCAGACAATTATCACAAACACAATCATCTTTACTATAAACAACTACTAGTGGGTCGGCATTAGTGCCTTCGACCCACTGATACCAGGAAGGTAACTCACCTCGCACTGCTGAAGTCCCACAGATAAAACTCTAGTTGCTAGATGACAGATTCCCGAACTATCAACATCAAAACAACACCCAATTAATAATTGGGTTCCAATACATAACCATAAGTCCATGCTTGGGGTAAAAAGACTACTTTACCCCTAACCTAGCTTGATCCCAGCCAAAGGCCCAAACACACACACTGAAGGCCCAAAAGCCAAAGAATAAACCAAGGCCCAACATATGGCCCGATTTTCCAAATTGAGCCCAAACCCTCCGCATGGGCCTTACCTAAAGCCCATCCAAATATCCTAGTCCATATACATGTTCTTAGATGGCCCATCAAGAATCCAAACATCTAAGCCCAACAGAAAAGCCCAACTCAAAACCCAACACAATTAAGGTTTTCACATAAAATGACGATTAGGGTTAATTAAAAACACTTAACCCATTAAGGAATTAATCCATTAAGTCCATCACTATACTAGGTCAATCATACGGTGTGATCGGGCGTAATTCATTATTCAATTTCAACGGTCCAAAATGCGGGTCCCGACAAATCCAAAACTAAAGTTCCCAAAATTAGGGTTTTCTAAACCCTAATTAGGGTTTCCAACCCAATCGCATTCCAATTAGTCCAATGGTTAAGTTTTTAGGTCAAATTAGGGTTTCACTAGGCCGAACACCACCCACTGCTACCTCGGGCGGTGGTGGTCGACGGTGGCTCACGGCAGCAACCGACGGCAACCATCATTTCTAATGGTGGTAGCTTATAATTTTTGACCCAACTTCATCAAAAAAATCTAGAACACACAAAACATCCATACAAACACACACAAATTCACACCGCCACCTAATGTGGCGGCAGAATGGTGACATGAGGTGGCAGCCACCACCTCACGGTGGTGGTAGTGGGTTTTCCTTCAATTATTCAGCCAATAAATGCTTGATCAATCTCATTACATTAACATACACACATCAACACCATAACATACACACATAGCCACCACCACACGACGGTTGGTGGTGGCAAAGTTGGGGTACAAGGTTGCAGCCACCATGGTGGTTCCCTTACAGTTTCCGCCGAATAGAAAACACACACACACATGCGGACACGAGCTGTACACAGGAAACAGACCCAATCATATCCACCCCCGCGGTGGCGCATGGCAGTCGCAAGAAAAAGGGTGTCAACCACGACCGCTGTATGGAATAGCGATGGCGGCGACAACGCAACGACAGAAAAGGCGAAGGAGAAAGAGTGGTTGCAGCAAGGAACCGGGGGTTGCGTCCTCGCCGTCGGACGACATCAGCAGCCACGTCTCACAGTTTCGGCAACCCACGTGATGCTATTCTTCGTCCACGACGTCCGGCAGCGGGGTTGTGGTGGTGGCGTTTCATTGGCGAGGTGGCATATGATAAGGTGGCGATCGATCTCAACAAGGCGACGGCGGCTGAGAGGCTCCATGGTGGTGGCGGCCGGAATGAAGTTTTAGGGTTAAGGTTTACATTTTGAGTGGGAAGAATGAAAGAAAGGGGACATGTTTAAGCCCCTCTCCAAATCAACTCTAATGTCGAAATTACAATTATGGTCCCTCCTCTCCGAATTATTTTCAACATAAGTCCATATGTTACCATTCAGACCCCCCCCCCCCCCCCTCAGCATCCAAAATCTTTTCAATTTAATCCCAAAAACGACAAAGCCAACCCGATTGATTATTCTTTAGCCACATGCTTAATTATTCTTTACACCATAAACCCCGAAAGCACTCCTTAGACCTCCAAAACAAATTATAATGCCAGTTACACTTTTCACTAAAACTCTTTTATTTAAATTATATATCGGAATAAAATAATACCTAAAATACAATCTCGGATTTCAGGGTTTGTCTTTGAAACGAGGTGTTACAAAGGGGTACCGCAATCTTAGAGAAATCCTTAATAAATCTTTTATAGTATCCTTTCAAACCCACGACACTCCTAATCTCTGAGGAAGATTTCGGAACCTCCCACTACATTACAGCCTCGATCTTGGCTAGATCGACCAAAATCCCAGTCTGGTTCATGAGGTGCCCAAGGAACTGGACCTATCGTAACCAAAATTCACACTTCGAGAACTTGGCTTATATCCGTTCCCGCCTCAATACTCCCAGATCTCTCGAAGGTGCTCCTCATGCCGCTCTCTGATCGTGGAATACACCAAGATATCATCAATAAACACAATGACAGATCGGTCGAGCATTGGCCTGCACACCCGATTCATCAAATCCATAAACACAGCATGCACATTGGTGAGCCCAAATGGCATCACCATGAACTCGTAATGCCTATAACGATTCCAGAACGCGGTCTTCTCCACGTTCTCCTCTCTTAGTCTCACCTAATGATACCCGAACCTCAGATCGATCTTGGAGAACCAAGATGCACCCTGGAACTGATCAAAGAGGCCATCAATCTGCGGAAGGGGATAATGGTTCTTCATCGTTAACTTGTTCAACTCCTGGTAATCAGTGCACATCCGGTCTAAACCATCCTTCTACTTAACGACCCCCATGGCGAACTGCTCGGTCTGATGAACTGCTTGCCTAACAGCTCCTAAAGCTTAGAGGACAACTCTTTCATCTCAGGCAGTGCTTAGCGGTACGACACCTTGACAATCAGAATCACACCTGACACTAGATCAATCTTGAACTCAAACCGCCTCCCAGGAGGCACACCGGGTAACTCCTCTAGGAAACATCGGCAAACTCCCTGATAATTGGTGCCTCTGAAACTGAAGTCTGCTCCCCAATCCGAGTATCAACCACATAAGCCACATAACCCGCACACCCATGTTGAATATACTGCCAAGCCTTGGCTGCTAAACAAAACCCTGAACCAACCATGTTCCCTTCTCCATAGATAACCAATTCTCACCCACTTGGGGTTCGAACTACCACTCGCTGGCCCACGCAATCGATTATAGCACCAAAACTACTCAGCTAGTCCCTCCCTACTTGTTGTGTTTTGGTATACTACAACATCCTATGGTGCACATACAACCCTAAATTCATTGGATCTATGTTTTCTCTAATTATACATGCAATATTGTTTCCAAAGCATTAAGCCTACAACTAGCATACAATTGACATAAACAACATAAAATAATAGTTAGGAGTTTACTTCATTATGTAGCTTGTAGAACTTGTTGTATTTGGCCTTTATGAACTTAGCACCCCAAGTGTGATGCCTCAAACGGTTCGCAACACACCTAGGACAAAGGAGAACTTGATAGAGAGGTTGCTAGCTCCAAAACTCCAAAATCGGCTCTAATAAACTCCAAGAACTCTAGTGTCCAATTTTGGGTGCTAAGGGAGCCCTTTATAGTGTGGCAAAGTCTAGGGTTACATCCATACAAACCCTAATGCCCATGACCTTTCATATTACTTAGGCTCCATAGGTTAAACCTCCATGGACTATCCATGGACTACCATATTGGTTTATCCCATCCTAAATAACAATTGGCCCACACTATAAGAATCATTGATTTACCAAATCAATCCCCATATATTTAATTAGTCTCTTTTGATCAATAATTAATTTCAAATTAAATCTTGATCAATACTAATTAAATAATATGATTTCATATTAATATATTAGAACTTATAATATATTAATAAATCATAAGTAACCTCTTACTCAAATGTCCATCCTACCAAATTGTCCTGGTGATATGCAACCCAAAATTGACCATGCTACTCTTAGGTCAAGTACATACCAATTATAGTTATGGGCTTAGACACCTAATCCAACAGTCTCCCACTTAGATAATTCTAGTAACTATTATTGCAAGTACGACTCCAAAATCCCGACTAGCAATTGTAGCTCTTAAAAGTCGCTATCGAAATCTGACATAGTCAATGACGCGTCCATTACATAAGAGATCATATATTCCTCCATTTTAGATATCATATGGACATAAGACATGGATTATAATCATTATCCATGTCCATCTATTGTTTCATGATTTCCGATTTATGACGACCGACTAATTGAACAAATCAAATCAGCCCAGGCTTGGCCAAGCACTTAGGGTTGTCATCACTAAATCATCGAGGGGCCCACATATATCGCTTTTATCCCTCTAAGGGTAAAATGAACGGATAAACTTCGACTCATATTCTTGCTTGTACTTACTCATCAGATCGCACACAACAATATGTTTTATAACATCAAGAATATAAGATATTATCGTCTCACAATCACTCGTGATAAAATCCATGAAGTGATTCAAATAAGCGTGGGTTGAATTCAATACTCAAATCTTATTACATGTGTACTCATGGATACTGTAGCAAACTTGTGCTATGTCTAACACCTTAGACAATCTTACAGACCCATTCATGACAGTCTTGCCTCAATACGTACTTCTAAAGTATCATCGACTACGAATAGTTTGAATAATCTTATTATTCGGGAAGTCAAAACATGCAGAATGAAACACAAGAATAATCGAATCCAATATGGTCTCAGAACTTATGAATATAAATAAAACACGTTTTATTTAATCACCATATTGATTACACATTATTCATTGTATAATGTTTCGACTAATCAACTTAATACTTAAATTAAAACAATAGTTTTCCTATGCTCCAAGCGTGTACACTATGTTTACCTATGGTCCTTACTTTGTGAAATAGATCAATTGAAAATATTTTCAATAAAACTCATTTAACAATTCCAAATCTTTATAGTAAATGTACGAATACCAATTCTTGCCATTTACTGTAATCTGTTAGATTCTAAACTTATATGCAATGATCCTCTTGTAATGACAATGCACAAAAGTCACAGAGTCTAGTCATCCTTAGGATGAAATACCCCAGGTTGGAATGCCAATATACAACGGGCCCAGTTATACTTAGGATGGAATACCCTCGGTCCCAATCAACCATTAGGTTGGAATGCCCCCGTTCTGTTGGCTCACGTATAAAGCAATAAAGCCTCAACCACGACTCAAAATATGTTGATATATACATAAACAATAAACATATAATCAGCCAACAGACAAACAGACAGATCTATGGATCACTACCGCATAACAACACCCTATAAACTAGGATACATATCTAACGGATCACTATAGCATATCAACATATGGTAAACCAGGATATCAATCCAATGGGTCGGCCTTGGTGCTTCGACCTCAAATTCCAGGGAGGAAAACTCACCTCACAGTCCGAACAATAGCTGATGTGGTCCAGACTCCAAATCTCAGCTCTAACCGTCACCTATTCATCCAAATGACCAATTCTCAAACACCAATTAATATACCCAAAATACCCCTTGGTCACTTGGTCAATGTCAAAGTCAAAATGATCAAAATCAACAAGTCAACTGAGCCAACCCAGCCGAGTTGTAACATCCCAAAAATTTCAAAAAAATTAAACTTTTAAAACTACCCATATACTAACAAAGGTGTTTCCAAAACCTTATTTAAAATCAGAGTCTCCCAAGATCCGATCGATAGTAAAACCAAGGATGTGTACGGTCACGCTTTCGCCTCGCCACAATCATCTGAAGCACCTGAAACAATAGAATGAAACTGTAAGCATGGAGCTTAGTTAGTTCCCGCAAAATTCCACCACACAAATAGATAACATTTTCAATAAACATGCTCAAATACTCATGCCTGGCCCAATCAGCCTCGGGCTGGAATACCAGGAATCTTTATAATGGGCCCAATCATCCCCAAGATGGAATACCCTCGTAACATAAGCGGTTTGGTCCAATCAACCATCGGGTTAGAATACCAAACATGTCGGGTCCAATCAACCATTAGGTTGGAATACCCCAGACCTATTGACTGATGCACAAAGCAGTCCAGTCTCACCATATATCATATAATCATATCGGGTCCGATCAACCATCGGGTTGGAATATCCCCAACCCAATAAACCATCTAGTTGGAATGCCAGTATACAACAAGCCCATTCATCTTCGGGATGGAATACCCTCGGGCCCTACACCATTAGGTTGGAATCCCCCAGCCTGTTGGCTTACGCATAAAGCAGTGAAGCCTCAGTCACCGACCAAACATGTGCACATATAATAGATAGCATACACATAACCAGCCAGTAAACAAACAGACAGATCTTACAGATCACTAGGCATAGCATCATCCTATCTACCAGGATGCAGATCAAACAAATCAATACAATACACAATCATACGATGAACCACTCACCTCTTCGACCCGTAAGTATAGTGAGGAATACTCACCTCTTGATCTGATCCATAGTTGATGAGGTCCCGACTCCAAATCTCAACTCCAACTAACACCTATTTCCACCAAGTGACCAATTCCATCAAAATCCTAAAATACCCTCAAGGTCCAACTTGGTCAAAGTCAAAAGTCAAGGTCAATAGTCCATGTTGACCCAACACGTCATGTTCCCTTTGCCACGCCGTGTTCCACAAGTATCCAAACATTCAGGCAAATCCCAGCCAACACGTCGTGTTATATAAAGTTCCAACAACTTAATAAATTAAGTTGTTTTCTTCGATTCCAAGAGCTCCAAAGCCCAAATCTAGTCCAAAATGTGATCCAGAAGGATAAAGTTTCCAATTTTATCCATTGGAACTACTCAAAAGGTCTAAAAACCCAATCCCTAAAGCTTAATAATATAATGGTTAACCGATAAGCACTTAATCCTTAAATTTCGAAGTCCATCCTTTCCAGAAGTGAGTCTAACACCAAAACCATCCCAAAGGTTAATGCTTTATAGACATACATGTCCAATGCATGTCTTGAACCCATATTCGGTCAAAATGAGGATTTATGACCTAATTTCTATGCATGGCATCAAAACTTGATTATAGACTATATCCAAGACACTACTAGGTCAACTTGACCTAGAGATTCATAAAGTTGCAAACTTTATGAGATCTAGCCACTTCAATATTTAAGAACAAGAAGAAAAAGGGAAAAAACCCAATATCTAACAACTTTGAATGATAAAAATTGAGTCTTGGACACATACAAATGTCTAGAAGAGTTCCAAATTGAACAATGGGTGCTTAAGTGTTGGGTCTTTGCTTCCTTCCTCCACCTCCTTCCTTCTTTAGCTTCAAAAAACACCAAACTAGCTAAAATAGGATGGAAGATGATTACGGTTTCATTCAGTGATTGAGGGGATGATGGGGGTTGAGGGAGAACAAACCCTAGCCTCCTCACTCCTTTACATATGGAGCAAAACCCGGAAGATTAGGGTTTCATTTCATCCATCAACACGTTGTGTTCCAAGAGGAACACGTCGTGTTGCCCATAATGAAACTCGCATATATTCTATTCTAGACACGCCGTGTTGGTGCCTCTAACATGCTGTGTCTAATCCTCAAAAGGTTATTTATACCCAAAGTTGCTCCTCAAATTTCCGTGTGTTAAAACTCTCCCCCACTTAATTTATATTGTGTCCTCGAAATCATTCTTTACTCTCTCCTTTACCGAACTAAACGATCCTGGCTGGACTCTCTAAATCCAAAAAATGACTAAGGAACTCACCCCGCTCTGATAACCACCCACCCTTACTGATATCGAATTCAAAATAGAAGATATCATGAGCCCTATCAAAGAATGAATCTCAACTTTTCCTTAAGCCAACGAGTATCCAACCGCTATACCTGAAATTTGGAAACCCTGAACAATGACGGACTCTAAGGTAGACATAACCAATCGAATCTGTTCTCGCAAAGATTCAACTTCACAATCCGAAACGAACAACTTATCTGGTTTGAACGAATTTATAGATACCCGAAAACATATACCCCCGTCCACCTACCTGATCCCTGATAAAAGTCGACCCAACATATGATGGTCTTCCATTAATCGAACCCATTCTAAGCAGAACTCACATACTGACAACGGACAATCCTTGCTCTCGCTTATGTTAACCGATAAATGAAAACTTTCACTACTCAGTACCAAGACCAGGGATCCAATACCTTATCTGAAAAGAACCCAAACACATCAATCGTGAATATTCCACTAATCCGAAATCTATAAGATGCACCAAAAACCTTTAATTAACCCATGAATCCTTGACACGCCTCTCCAACCACGGCTCCTACGAGCAAAGATGAGAATTCCAGGAATTCCACATTTACCTCCAATCCTTAACGATTTAGGTGTATCCCTTATCTAGCAAAACACCCGATACATTAACACAAAACTTTTGATTTGAGACTTCAAAACCGGTTCCCAACCTTGATAATTAACCTCTCATAATAGCTTGCGAGCAAATGGGATTATAATGCAAACATTCCGAGAAATTTTATGATATGCGACCAATACTCCCAACAACCTTCAGTTGTTCCCTTTATCCATAACAACTGATTGTGTGTCTCCCAACTTCCATCAATGCACCTGTAACGACCATAAAATTCCAACCAATTTAAACTTTTCAAAAACAACCCAGTTTCATTAAGTTATTACAAAAAGGTTTTCAGTACAATTATTATTAGAGTCTTCCCAGAACCACATCATAAAACATAATCATGAGGAGCGGTACGATCACGCCTTTGCCTTGCCACGGTCTCCTGAAGAACCTGAAAAACATTAAACCGCAACTATAAGCCCGAAAGCTTAGTGAGATACCCCCAAAATACCAACCACATATACCATACACGCATAACATGTCATATCACAACAAAACATAGAACAACCATGCACTTCGGGTCTACTGTGTGACTGGTCCGCCGCACCGACCTTCAGTCCACCTAGTCCACCCTCTGAGTCTAACCACATACATCAAGTCTACAGTGTGATTGGTCCGCCCGCACCGGGCCTTCAATCCACCTGGTCCACTCCCTGAATCTACAGTATGACTGGTCCGCCCACACTGGGCCTTTAGTCGGCCTGGTCCACTCTCCGAGCCTCGGCACGTCTGGTCCGCCCTCTTGGGGCCTACAGCCTATCCGGACCGCTCGCTGGGCCTTCGGGATAACCGGTCCGCCCTGGGTATGTTGGCCTACAGCACAAAGCAGGACCCGCCTCAACCCAACCCCAGTCCAACAACCATGTGCACATAAACATTCAAACATATAACAATTCGCATCCAATCAAACCGATATAGCAGATCACATAGCATAACCTCATCCTAACCAGGATACCGACCTAACCGGTCACTAGCATAGCATCATCCTATATACCAGGATTCCGACCTTAACCAGGTCTCTAACACATACCATCCTAACTACCAGGATGCAAACATAGCAAGACAATAACATAACAACGATACCGGATCACAATCCGAAAAAGGGCCGGCCTTGGTGTCGTAGACCCTGTCGATATAGTGAGGATAACTCACCTCGCAACTGCCGACTGAAAAGATAAGCCCAAGCTGCTCCGACCACTGACACGATCTCCACCACTAGCCAACAAAAAAACACTAGACTCAAAACAAAAGCCAATAATTACCAAAATGCCCCTGGAAAATCACTGGTCAACCCTTGGTCAAAGTCAAAGTCAGAGTCATTCTCCTGACTGACTCTACTCGCCAAGTCAACCCGATGACTCGCCGAGTTCCCATGCATAGAACTTCCCCAAACCGCGACTCAACTCGCCGAGTCACCCCGAGACTCGCCGAGTCCAACAACTCTGAGTCCTTTCACACTCAACTCACCGAGTCATCCCTTGACTCACTGATTCACGGCTCAACCAGAAGAAGGTTAGGGCCTCACGACCAGACTCGTCGAGTCCAAGAACAGACTCGCCGAGTCCAAGGCTATCTTCAACCAACTCGCCCAGTTCCTGCCCATCTTCAAGCAACTCGCCGAGTACACCTTTGTGACTCACCGAGTACCTCTAGATCTTAATCCATACAGAAGCTTTCCAGGCCATGCAGCTGATCCAAACCATAGATCTAACCTCCTACAACCCATCCATCACGTAAAGTGGCAAACTTTACGTGAATCCAAGGAGATCTAGGCATTATACACTCTAGAGCTAGGGTTTGGGACAAAAGAACTTTACCAACAACTCTTGAGCATAGAATTTATGGCTTTCAGGATCATTAACAACCTAGATCTGGGGTAGCAACCCCAGCTCTTGCACCAAACTTGAGATGGACCTCATATGTGTCCCCAAAAACCTTACAATTGATAGATCTAGGTGCACAAAAGCTCAAACAGAAGATTATCACCTCAAATGAAAGCTCCAACTGAAGAATAAGCTGAATCTTTGCAAATCCCCTTGCTCTAACCTCCTTGCTCTTCGATTTCTCCCCAAGATTCCCTCCACAAAGGCTCCAATCTCTCACAAGGAAAGCTCACACGAAACTAGGGCTTCTGGAACACAAGGGGGAGGTAAAGAGGCTGGGGGAGAGGATATCATGTTCTTTATATAGGGATTAACCCCCGAATTAGGGTTTTCTCCACTCAGTACCAACTCACCGAGTCCAGCCACCGACTTGCCGAGTTGGCCACTTAACACGCGACCCTACTCGCCGGGTCCACTCGTGGACTCGCCGAGTTGCCCTTCCACAATTACATTTTGCACCCTGAACTTGCACTCCTGGATTCGGGATGTTACACACCAATACCGAAAGTACCATACTCAGATGAAACAAACAACCATGATCACTGGGCCCACAGCCTATGTATGGACTACCCTTACAAGGACCTCAACATAGGTATGGATAGCCACCGAACCCACACCATAAGTCTGCAATGCCTTACCCGACCCTTATCCCATGTATGGAATGTTGCCGCTATTACGCCAATCTTGTCGGCATTACATATTTCCCCTAGCACTCGCGACCAACAATACGGGCCCAAAGACTCTCAGCCTCTTCCCACTACCTTGCGGGGACCTAAACAACGTCCCTCTCAACACAAATTGCACAACAAAGCCAAAATCTTACCACGCAAAATTCCTTTCACAGAAAATCTTGCTACCAATGCAAAACCCTACAAAAACATGGTCACACACGACCCGGGAATAGGATAAGCGGTCGTACTCCTGATCCAATTCAAAGGCTATCACCTAAAAGGACCATGCGAATAATTCGATCCAAACCCCAATGCTATCTTGTCCATCCCACATACACACAATGAATTACCACAATGCACATCCTTAGGTAACCCATAACCTCATCCAAAATGGAAAAAATTGATGTGTTTGATTTAGTAGTCAGATGTAATGTCAGAAATCGTTAATCGGGAAACAAAATGTTGAACTTTAAGATTAACTCATATACATGGCTCATGTTTATAGAGATATCTAGAACAAAGGAATAAGTTTATCACTTGTCTAAGGACCAAATTCTAATCAGAGTTTGGAAGTTGTAATGGATGACTACTCTCTTGATTTTTAGTGAATTATTTAGCTCCTAAAAAGATAACAACTTGTCTAAGTGGATGATTTTTGGAAATAATGTCCAGGTTTATTAACTATTTTGATAATATTTCTAATAATAGTAGGTTCCTTTTAGGTTGTCCTTATGTCCTAAATAGCATAAGGAAATGGCGATAAATATGTTGTTAATTTATTTTAATAAATTAGTTAGAAATTATTTTGGTAATTAATTAAAAGGTTTTAATTAATTAAACGACTTGAATATTAACTAATCAAAATGATAAACTGGAATATTCTAGAATCCTCTAGACGCTCTATGATGGATAATTTCGAGCTATCCCGGGGAAGGCTGATTTGAATCGGATATGGATAAACCCTAGATTTTGATTCCTTCTAGGATTCTATCTACAACCTATAAATATAATGCTATGGGTAAACCCTATAGATGCTTATTCCCTCACCTAAATTCGTTCATACTCTGCCTCTCTATCTCCTTGGAAGAAAATCATAAACTATCCTTTGGCATTGGTGACTTTCACACAAACCCTAGTTTTTTAGGTTCCTTCCTTTTACTTTTGGTGTTGTTGGTCTGATTCCATTAGAGGTGTGTTATGTTGGATCCTTCATCCTTGCAACGAATGGCACATATAAGATCATAAACACGCAATCTTGAGGTTGGTAACTCTTTCTTTTGTTGATTTTTAAAGTATGTTGCTATAACTAATAAATTTAGATTCTAGGATGCATGTGCACCTAGGTAAATCTTTTGATTATTTCACCACCTTTATATAGTGTACTTGATGCTAATAATCTCCAAAAAAAATAAAAAATATGGCAATGTACTATGTATGATAGTATCAAATCAAATCAAACCTAGCATTATTATACCAAATATAGCAATGTACTTTGTATAATGACAAATTAACATAATGTTGACAAGTTTGACATGTTAACAACCTTAGAAGATAGAATAACATTAGACAAAAACAATTCACCATAATACTTAAATTGATTTACACCTTTAGTCAAGATTACTTAAACAAAAACAGAAACACAAATCACCAAAGTAGAATTACTAATACCAAATATATTTCATTAAGTAATGAATATTTACCTTAGGAGATTACATAAATTCATTTTAGGTACCATCGCCATGGTAATCTATCGAAACCCCCCAAAAATTAATACAGGTTTGCTAACCCATTAAACCACCAAAGTAACCCTATATTAAACCCTAAAATACATACACCATAGTCCATAAACATTAAACCCAAAATCAGTTACCAAAAAAATGCACTAATACCAAAATTACTCAACAATCTACTTTCAAAAATCTGATTTCAGCATAACACACCCAATCCTACGTCAAGGAACAAGATATCACACTTAAAATGCACTCACCCCAAGAATCATAACCTACAAGCTTAAGCTAACTCCTCTCTAACTGCCATGAATTATTGATTCATCTGGTTACTCATATTTTCAACTTCAACCTGTGTCTCCAATGCAAGCCGTTCATAGTCAGTCGGAATATCTCGATCAAACTTGTGGAAACCACTGTCATATAAGAAGTTGGTTTATGATGCTATTGTGGATTGCATGATCGAATATATAAGGAAAGGGTATCAAGGTTTGCTAGTACATCCAAATTAGGGTTCTTCCTCTTTATAAAGGGGAACATATGACACAGATGCTAACTTGGGGACTAAGAGTTCTACAGTGCATCCTACGTGGGTCTCCACAATAGCAACGAGTTTCCTACGTGGGTCTCTACATCATCAATGAATTTCATATGTGACCTATTTACCTTTCATAAGGGGTTAAAAGACTTTTTAAACGGGTAAATCATAGTTTATTCCCATATAACACAAACAATAAGTTAATGGACCTTATAAAACACTATTGATATATTTGTAGAGCTAGAATGTCATTTGATAATAATTATTTAGTAATTATAAATATATCTTTGATTATATTATCAATGCAATTGGTTTTCTTCCTTCCAGAGAGATTAATGTTACTTTGGAATAGGTATGTCCCAAATAAAATTAATATTCTTGATGGGAGTAATTTGTTTAACCACATGTATACTATAGTGAATATGATAAATAGAGAAGTTGATCTTCCCTCAACCTTTATATATATGTGGTAATTATGTGGATGAGATAGATCAAGTTAATTTTTTATAAGTCTGATTTGTCGGCTCGAATTGTCGTTGCATATGGTTGTTGGTGTGACGTTATGACTCCTAAATTTGAAAGACGTTTTTGTGGGTTGATTTGTGGGCGATCTCTAATCATGAACATTCGACGTTGGACAATATTTTGTCGATAACTTGATGGGTTCTTTGGAAGTACTGCAACTTGGTATTCGGCTATAATAAAATTAAAAGGGAATCTATTTTTATAGTAAAAAGGAGTTTTGTTTAATTGGTATGTACATCAGAATCATAAACCAAAACTTATTAGCAATTGTTGATTATAAAATTCAATTATAACTATCTCTATGTAATTGGTATGTACATCGGTCAAACTCGTGCTAAACAGTCATCGGTGCTCCTTGGTGCTCCTAGGCGGAAAAAATTTTAAAAATTCAAAATTTCAAATATTACACCAAAATTTACAAAATTTTAAAACTTTAAATTTTTATATATTTAAGTTTTCATATATTATACCAAATATTTCAAAATTTTCAAATTTTCAAATACTAATTTTGTTAAGATGTATTAAGTTATTTAACCCCCATCAAACTGATTAATCGTTTGATCTCAGTCGACCGTCGAGCTACCATCGAACGATTTTTACGACATTGTTTTGTAATATATATATATATATATATATATATATATATATATATATATATATATATATATATATATATATATATATATATATATATATATATATATATATATATATATATATCGCAACTTTATTATTCAAAACAAATATTCATATATGTCCTATAATTCCAATGTCACGTATTTTGGCTATAAATTACCAAATTAACTTTGCCGACTTACCCTCACTAGATAGAAATAAAATCTTATTGGAAAGATGAATAACAAATTGACAATTGCCAATTGCATGGACTGTATGGTCAACTCCAAAGTGGATGAATGGTCCTATTAGGAACCTCAAAAGTTTGATTTCTTTTAGTATTGAGCGCTTGTGCTTTCCAACTTTATGTATTGGATGGTTTTTATGGTATTCTTCTTTAAAAAGGTTTCCCTAATTAATTGCACTTTAATTCTAAACCCTAATTTCATTTGTAAACCAATATAACATATATTTTTATTTAGTTTGGAACCATAATGCTTATAGAAGGCGGCAGCATAAGAATATATATACTTTCTATCAACTCATAAAGTCAAATCTATACAACCGTGTGTATGCATATGTGTAAGTGTATATAATCTTTGAGAATTACGATCGTTAAAAACAGTTTACGCATCTTTCTTAATGGGTTCGTGAAATCTTGTGTTGACAAACATGGTTGTTTTTAAGCTAAAGTCCCACGAATATATACTTTCTCAAAAGATGTTGATTATATATATATATATATATATATATATATATATATATATATATATATATATATATATATATATAGTTAGTTAGTTAGTTAGTTAGTTAGTTAATTAAAGTTAGGTTCATGTGAGACAGCCTAATTTTGTAACACCGTGAGACGCAATCTTAGCCACTTATTTAGTAGATAAAACAAAAATATTTTTAAAATACAAAATAATTGAAAATTTTCGAATTTTTTTTTCCAATATTATTTTCGGAATATATATTTTCCAAAAATAATAAAAAAAATACCAAAAAAATAAAAAACAAAAACAAAAAATACATTTTTTACATATTTTAGTTGAATATTTAGAATATTCTACATATCTGTCAAATCTAGTAGAATATTCTAAAAATTCTAAAAATTATATTAGAAATATACAATGAAATATTTTATTAGAATATTTTACGTATTTACTGATTACAAATATGGGTTCGGAATGACCCATTCTGAACATAGTGGTCATTTTTCAATAAAAAAAAAATTATGATTATTTTTTTTAAATCCCTATCCCTATCCTAATCCTAATAAATGAATAGGTTTAATATCCTATTGACAAGTGGCATTATATTAGAAATTCTCATTAAAATTATATGTCCCTTATCATGCCACTTGTCAACATATTAATTATCCATTTTAAATTTTAAAATTTAAATTTTCCACCATAATTACATTAAATTTTAAATTTTAAATTTCAAATTTTTTCACTTTAATTATATTGAATTAATAACATCAGATTAAAAAATAAAATAAAATTAATATAGATTATAATATAATATAACTTCACGTATTTATTTAAATCAACTATTATAACTTTATATAACTAAAAATATATATGTTAAGTAATAATTTTTTTAAAAATGATTCATTAATAATTTTGATTTTTAATATAAAAGTTTAATTAATTTTATAATCGTGGTTTCCACGGGTTATAAACTAGTAACATTATAAAGTGATTATTTTTTAAACCAATTGGAAATAATGTATACATAATTCGGCTCATAGAGTCATTGATAGTATAATAAGATTCTCTAAATCATATGCTTTCAATTTATATGTCATAACTGAATTAATGTAAAAACAAATTTTTAATACAAGATACCTTTCGAAACAAAATCTGATCCATGAGTAAAACATCTAATTCCATTTTCTAGTGTCTTGGGGACGAAATAGGAAAAAGACTTTCTATGGCACCTAGAGTCAAAAGGGAAATGACAAATTTTGGAATTTTTCCGTCTTTGTCCGTACTGATGGGATGACTTTATTTACTTAGTTATATATCAAACGCTTTGCCTTCTAACAACGAGTCGCTAGTTATTGTCTTTGATTTTATTTAATTGATTATCTTAATTTAATTTTTATTTTATGGGAAACAAAAGTCTGTAATATCATACACATATAAATATAAATATGTATATGACAATCTATTCTAATAAATAAAGATTTTTTTTATCACATTTTACATTCTTATTAATTTTGTCACATATAATTTTATGGTTATGTTAAATTAATTTTTATTCCACATATTATTTTATGGTTTTTCTATTTTATTAAATCTCAAATATTATTTAAATCTAATAATAAATGTATATCAATTTCATTAATGAACTTTTTTTTTAATTTCAAGATTACTAAATTAAAGTTTCAATAATTTTATTTATTTATTTATCTAAATTATTTGTTTAAAATTAAAAGAGAAAAAAAAAATTTAATTTTTATAATTCAATATTTTTCTCACTTTTCTTAAAAAATTCGAACTTCTTAAATAATTTGAATTTTATATTAAAATTTTTTTTTAAATAAATTCATAATATATAAGTCTCACACCTAGTTTATTATATTATTATATGCATACAATCATATATATATATATATATATATATATATATATATATATATATATATATATATATATATATATATATATATATATATATAAAAGATTATGTATGTATGTGTTATGCTAATATCTAAGGATAAAAAAGTTACGTTGATATTGAATAACAAAGTTAGAATGTTTTTTAAACATATCACTTTGCTATGCTATTTGCAATATCTCTAAAAGCAGTTTTTGTCTTTATTTCTTTTGTTTTTTTTATTTTTCCAAAAAAAATTATTTAATGACCCAACATGCCTTAATTTATAGGTTTACTATAATTATATTCATTATTAGTGCAAAAACCAACTCTATGAATCTCAGACCACAATAAACGATTCCTAACTCAGCATCCAATTATACAAGAATCCAAAACAACAACTTATTATAGTTTTTGGGGACATCTGAAACTAGTACAAGCATTACACATGATTTAAAAATAATAATATTTTTTATTAAAAGATAATGGTTAAAGATAATTTTTAAAATGTTTTCTCCTTTTAGATAATTTTTAAAAATGTTTTTTTGAATTTTTTGAATTGATAGGTTACCCCATTGATCATGATGAATTTTACATACTAAATTCCCACTAGAAATATGAAATTAAGTGGCCCATTAATGTGATGCATACAACACTTTGGTCACTTCTAAACCAAAAGCTTTAATTGACTCACTTATTTAATCTTCTCCTCATCATTGCTTTGTATGACCTATAATTCATGCCCATGAACATGTTTTTAATATATAATCAAGAAAAAACAGTTGATTTTGACTTTCTTTTATAAAAAAGGCAAATTGTATGGAAGCCGTTGGACTTTACACTTATTTAAATAAAAATATTTTGTTTTAAGTTGCTAATTTTGTCTTTTGAGCCGGCTTATTGCAAGCGGGAATTAAGTGTTAACTACTTAACTTGGTGATTTTTAACGAATATATATATATATATATATATATATATGGTTAGGTTATTTTGTTTTCACTATCTATTATGTGCATGTATGATTGATTTTGGACCAATCATTTTAGTTATTTTAAGAAAGTAATTAATGCATATTACATGTTGAAAATATAATGAATATTAATTACATCTTCAGCATTTAATATGTATTAATTACTTTTTTTAAATAACTAAAATGATTGGTCTAGAATCAATCCAACATTCACACAATAGACAGTGAAAACATTTGAACCTAATTATATATATATATATATATATATATATATATATATATATATATATATATATATATATATATATAGGAATAAGTTCTATGGAAAACAAATAACTAGGGCAACATCTACCGGAACCAATAATCAAATGACACGTGTCCATTTATTTCTTCACAAGTAATGTATTGTGGAAGTGATGTGTTGTCATGTTTTCATTGGTTCAAATATGTGTTGCCCTAATCATTCATTTTCCATATAACTCTTCCCTATATATATATATATATATATATATATATATATATATATATAGAGAGAGAGAGAGAGAGATGTAGATTCAAATGTTTCTCACATCTACTGTGTGTTAGATTGCACCAATAAGAATTCAATATTAATTATATGTATATTAAATGTTATCCATACTTATAAATCATTTTTATTGAAATTAATTAAATTCGTCATTAATGTCAACAATAATATTCTTTCAAAATAAATTCATATCTAGAAGAATGAGACTGTATTCCAGCAGAATGAGAGTGTATTCTGTATTCTAGTAGAATACACTCTTGTTCTTCATATTCCATATAACTTAATTGTATTTTAAGTGAGTGGGTCCTGAAACAAAATATGAACTCATATATAAAAACTTAGATGCGAATTCATTCTGAAATAATGTTATTGCTGAAATTAATGACAGATTTAATTAGTTTCCATAAAAATAGAATTATACTTATGGATATCATTTAATATTCATATAATTATGAAAATCATTTATATCTATATTTATTTAATTAAATAATTATTTAATTTACTAAATTTCTATTGGTGCATTTTAGCACACAATAAATATAAAAAACAAAATAACATATATATATATATATATATATATATATATATATATATATATATATATATATATATATATATATAGGCTTAGGATTAAATGTGAATTGTAATTATAGTGTGATTGTATGACTAAATTGTGTCCATTAGATTAAATATAATTGAGGGTTAGGATCAATAATGGCATAATGGTAATTAAGTGTAAAAAATTAATTTCTATCAATATTGAGAGCTCCAGAAGAGTAAATTTGACGTTATGGTTTTAAACAAATTAGGAATGGCAAATTTGAAGGGTATATGTTACGTTTTAATTTGATTTTAATTTATTTCAATTGTGTCTAACATTTTTAAAGAATATAGTATTTTAAATGAATCTACAACAGTCAATTTTAATATGATTTCAATTGATTTCAATTGCACGGAGTATTGATTTCGCATATAATTCTTTAAGAATGCATAGATATATTATAACACATTTTTAAAGAATTTGAACCATTCTTTTACATGGTACTCACAAAATATATATCAAATTCATATATTACATTCTTTGAGAATAAAATAAATAACTTGTATAAGAAATTTCAGCCAATGATAATTTTCAATTATTTAGAATACAAGCATTCTTGAAGAAGGATTTATGAAAAAAAATGATATAAAGGTCCGAAGAATTCAAAATTCAAGTATTATTGAAGAATTGAATAATAAAAATAGATTTGCACGTTTGTAGCACCACAACCTTTATATACAACCAAAAAATTCATGTAGAATTCAAGCATTCTTCAAGAATGTTTGAAGAATACAATTCTTGAAAAAATTAATCTCATTGAAGATACTTATGTGCTTCTTCCCTTTCTTTATAGTACTTTTTTGTACAATATACAACATTCTTGAAGAATAAATTAATTGTTTTGAAAATTAACTTTTCAAGTTAATTTTCTTGGAGATTGGTTTATCCGTTTTCCAAGTCTCAATTAAATTTTCATTCTTGAAGAATAATTGTTCTCACGTTGTCTCTCTTTTTTGACCTGCAAATTTTGCTCTCGAAAATTTTGGTTTGTGTTGAACTTCTGGAATCAAAATCATTTAATTCATAATGTCATCGCTCTTTCTTAACATAAAAAATTATAATCAACAAAATTCAACTTCCAGGCTTGACAACGTGAAGTGGTGAATATGATTTAAGATCACAAATATAGTTTAAAAAGGGGATAAATTTATATAAAATTTGTAACTAAAAACGTGATTTAAGGAAAATATATGACTTCATTTTTTGGTTAGTAAAATAATTATATGTAAACTTCCAAAATTACCTTTTATTTTTTTTATTAATCATTTATTGTTTTCTTAATTCTCATTGGTTCACACATTCATACAATAATTAAGGTTTATACATGAATCTAACTCTCTCTCTCTCTCTCTCTCTCTCTCTATATATATATATATATATATATATATATATATATATATATATATATATATATATATATATATATATATATATATAGCCAAGTTCTTTTAAGATTCAAAAGATTTATGATAACTTGCAAATTCATAATCAGTTCATCATTTTTCAAAACCAAAAACACTAATCATCTTTAAATTGTACGTCTAAGCCATATTTAGGTTTAAAAAAATTAACGATTTTTTATTAGGATTTTATGAAAATATGAATTTATGCACAATCAACTGTCATATGAACTATTGATAACACAACCAACTGTCATATGATTATTGATGAACACAATCAATAGGCATATGGAAGTTGGATCGAATGAGGACTCAAAAATAAATGAGGACTACGAGGATTGAAAAAAATAATATGTGAAGATTTGATTTTATTTATTATCAATATCTCGTAAGATGATATGACGTTTTAGTAATTATGTACGACATATTGATAATTTCCGGCAAAATAATTATTTGGGTTAAAATGAAAAAAAAAAAAAAAAAAGAAAAGAAAATAAACATGTGTGCATGTCCAACTCCCCTCCCCCCCCCCCCTCCTCTCCTTTTTTTTCTCTCTCTGCCATCCCCCCCCCCCCCCCCCCCCCACCCAATGGCTAGTGAGTTTTTTTTTCATCCACTTTGTTTTTTGCCATAATTTTTTTCTTCTTTGAAAAAAAATCTGAATAACCCAAACTTTTTAAAATATAATTTTCTATCAAATGAGCATAATCATGAAAATTAATATATATATATATATATATATATATATATATATATATATATATATATATATATATATATAATAAAAAGAAACTAGAAAAAAATTCTCCAAAAATCATGAAAATATGAGGATAGTTCTACTCATTATACTAGAGGCTTTATAAAAATATTTTTTTAAAATAAAATTTTGAAGTGTTTATTTTTAATTTTAAAAAAATATTAGTTTTTTAAAAAAATGTTGAACATAATATGATCCAAAATGTGATGATTCAAAATATTTATGATTAAAAAAAAACATTTGAATCAATTTGTTTATGATCCTTAATTTGTTATCATCTAAAAGTATTTACACTCAGATATTTTATAATCATGCATTATATCTTTTATGATTTAAAATTAAATGATTCAAAATATATAATGATCCGCACTTTTTTTTGAAAAAAAATTATTTAATTTAATATATTATTGATCTGAAATCACATGATTCAAAAATAATTTGATTTAAATTTTTATGATCCAAAAAAATATGAACGAGAAATATTTTGACCTTTAATATTCTTCTTATTAAAATTTTATATTGTTAAATATTAAAAACTCAAAGAGATATTTAGTTTAAAAAATAAAAAAAAAATAGTATCTTCAAGTATGTAGTAAAGATATTAAAAAATAATAATAATTAAAAAAAAATAAATATAAAAAAACAAAAAAGTTAAAAAAAAAGAAAAAGAAAAAGAAAAAGAAAGAAACATGAAAACCGACTATATAGCTCTTTAATTTTTAATTTTTTTGATTTTTTAAATATAAAAATAAACGAAAATAAATAATAAAATTCACTTAAATAACATTCCATGGACGTTTGCCGAACGTGATTAAATCCTCGAGCCCATATTAATTATAACGAACGTGGGTCGCATGCGAACGCACCACAACCAAGTATTGTGTTTGACGTTTGTGTTCTTAACGAAATGGGTGGTAGAGAATTGTCCTCAAAGCCCCCACTATTTTTTGAGTTTTCACCGGAACCGATATATATATATATATATATATATATATATATATATATATATATATATATATATATATATATATATATATATATATATATATATATATATATATATATATATATATATATAAGTTGTATACCCGTACTATACAACGGGATAAATATTTAGGGATGGAATCGGTTCACTTCTTTCCTTGGCATAATACTAAAGAAGTGTGTATTTGGCTCTATAACACATTTTTTCAGTTTTTAGGTTTCATCATATCAGTTTTTTAACTTCTAGATTTTTTGCTATTGTGTCATGTGTAATATGCCTTTAAAATTAAGTAAACAAATATTTGTTTTATTCAAGTAGTTGTTGAAAATTTATTTTTATTGGATGATTGTTTCGGTTTGAAAACATTTATTATTCGAAAGATAAATTGATGCATCGGGTATGAGATTTGCATTTGCTTGATTGTAGTACCAAAGCTTCTCCAAATTGAAAACTAATTCCTTTTAATTTGTATGAAAACGTGTCATATTCATGACTCAATGATATTTGTCTTTAAATACCAAAGGGCCTTTGGGGTAGTTGTATTAGGAGTTAGCCGATAGGTTTCTTTCATGCAAAGGTCGGGGGTTCAAGTCTCGTTTGAGACAAAACGTGTATATTTAGGAGTAAAGTTAACGGGTAAATATGTAAGAGTTTCCATGAAATTTATAGTAATGTAATTTAGATGACGTCGTTTGCCTTATATTAATAGAAAAATTGGACAATCAATGAAACAAGAGAATGGTGTTCCCTCCTTCCTCCATATCGATTATTCTATCATTCATCTTCTTCCTTATTTGTTTCCTCTCTAAATCGGCATGGAAATGTCTATTCTCTCTCCAACCTCCATAAATCTCCAATGATCATCTTATTTCCCTCTATTTCCCATTTTCCCTCCATAACCATGTCAGCAACCATGTGGGACATGATATGCCGACACCACTCCAACAACCCTAAAATCATTACAAATTTATCATTTCATATTAGAGATTAAATTTAAATAAATTAGTGAAAATTGATTAAAATTTGAAGTTCAAATATAAATAAGATAGTAGAATGAAATATTATTCGCTAATTAATTCTATGAAACCCAAAATAAAAATTTTAAGGCATAATTTGTAAATTTATCTAATAAAAAACCATAATACTAACGACAAACGAAAATTAAAAGACATACTTGAATTCTAGAAAAAGAATAGTAATTTTTTTAAAAATATTACACACCATCTTCACATCTTGTAACGAAAATCTTTCAATTTATGGTGTTTGTGATACTCATTTTTTGTTGCGTTTAAAAGTTCTTAGTTAGAAACTTCGGGCTCACAATATTCATTTTGTGGGTGAAAATAAGATTAAATTATTTCACTTTCTCTTGCATATCTTTCCATTTTGAAACAATTTTATGTGTTGAACGATCTGAACCCCCAAGTTGTTAATTAAAATAACATTAAACTCTTTCATCATTCTTTGCTCTGGCCAATGTCACTTCTTTGATTTTGGATCATCCTGTGAATACAACTGGCATAGGAATGACATCAATTTCCAACTTGTTACGTAAAAACGAAATTTGGTCTGACCCAAAGACTTTAGTGAATATGTTTTTCGACTGATGCTCAGACCAAATAGCAACGGTTTTTATTTATCCATTGTTTGCACGTTTTCGTACGATGTAACAGTCCATTTCCACATGTTTCGTGTGTTCATGACATATCGGGTTGTTAACAATATGTCTTGTTGCCCCATCATTGCATATTAACGGTGTAGCTCCTACATGTATTGCGTCTAGTCACAAAGCAACCATTATAGCCACAACACTTCACAAGTAGTGTTTGCCATGACTCGATATTCCTCCCTAGAGAGGATCTAGATACTACACTCTGCCTTTTCATCCTCCAAGAAATGAGTGAACCACCGATACTTATGAAATAACATGTATGTGACCTTTGTGTGGAAGAACAACTTAGCCAATTTGCAAAATAGTAAGCCACAAGTTCCAAATTTCATGTAGAAGGCAAGAATAAACCTTAACCCAAAGTAGTCTTCAACTAGCAAATGACTTTAAATGTTGAATCTATATGAGACTGTCAAGGCTTGCTTAAGAACTAACTGAACTAATTAACACTAAATGATATATATGGTCGAGTTACAATAAGGAAAAACGACTGCCCCACCTAACGTATGTATATATTGATACATCTACTTCTGGACTTTCATCTTCTTTTTGTAATTGAAGGATATGTTCCATAGGGAATGTACTAGGTCGACATGCTTGATCATCCGGTCTTCAAGAATATCCAAAGTATATTTTAGTTTATTGGTTACGTAACCTTGTGGAGACCTCTCAACCATGATCCCAAAAAATATTTGAGTGATCATCCGGTCTTCAAGAATGTCCAAAGTATATTTTAGTATATTTTAGTTGATTGGTTACATATCCTTGTGGAGACCTCTAATGTCCAAATTATATTTTAGTTGATTGGTTACATAACCTTGTGGAGACCTTTCAACCATGATCCCAAAAAATATTTGAGTGGGCCCAAGTCTTGGAGACAAAACTATATTTGTAAGTTATATTTTACTTCTTTAGTTTTGTATACATAAATGAGAGCAACCATGTGAATCGTTGCAGTCCTAAAAATGAATATGGAGAGATACACTTTTGAGTGTTGGAAATTGCTACTAGTAAGTGCCTTAGTGAAGTTTTGATATGAATTTTCTGAAGGTTTGTTGTAAACCATAAATTGATTTTTGCAACTTACTGACACAGTGTTTGAATGTTGGAAATTAGTACTATTTAGGGTGATCATTTGGACCGGCCCGGACCGGACCGGTTATGGAGAATTTTGTGGACCATAGACTGGACCGGATGAGTCGTGTCCGTGTCCGGGTCCGGGTCCAGGTCCGGGTTTTCCGGTTTTTGGACCCGTTTGGACCGGTACAACTTTAATTGCTTAGAGTATAATAAGTAATCTACATTGATGTATAATATTATAACTTGCAAAATTAATATGTTTCCGTTTCACGCCTAACTAATCTACATTGATGTATAATATTATAACTTGCAATTTGCAAAAATTAATTTTCCAAATAAAAGCAACTAACATATAAATCAAGTTCACCAACAAAAGTTAAACAATTTTAAGACAAACATACAAAAGTATTACCGTAACAACAAAAATCATAGTTTAAACTTTAAAATCAATCAAACTAACAAATTTCATAAACTCATAATCTAATCTTCCATTGGCCTCTTCCCCATATCATTGTCATCCATATGTAACATATTTAAAGCTTGTGCAATCTCTACATAAACACAAATGAAAATGTTGTTAGTATTTAATAAAAAGTAATAATTGTATAAAAAAGAATAAAGATTGTAATTTTTTTTTACCCAAAGCTATATCATCATCGTTCAAGATGTCATCAACGTTGTCAACTATCGGATTTGTAAACTTTATCACCCAATCTTGGGTGCATAACAAAGCTTCAACTATCAATGTTGATAAACTAGTTTGATACTCACTTACAACTCTACCACAAGTGCTAAACGCGGACTCGGAATTATAGTATAAAATAATACTAAAAAGCTGAAATATTTCAGCTTTGATAGCTCTACATTGAAGGATTGTAACTCAATGAATATAATACCAAAATAAACAAAATTATAGTCTAAATTCATCTACAAATTGTAAACTAAATGTTGGAAAAAACCTTAGGTCAATCCGACTTAAAACGAATGAGTTATGGGTGTTTAAAAAACGTCAGATTATAAAATCTTGCTAAAAAGCTGAATTTTTTCAACTTTGATAGCTCTGCTTTGAAGGATTGTAACTCGGTGAATATAATACCAAAATAAACAAAATTATAGTCTAAACTCATCTGCAAACTGTAAACTAAATGTTGGAAAAAAATCGAAGGTCAATCCGACTTAAAACGAATGAGTTATGGGTGTTTAAAAAACGTCACAGCCTACAAAATGTTGCTGAAAAGCTGAATTTTTTCAGCTTTGATAGCTCTACTTTGAAGGATTGAAACACGGTAAATATAATACCAAAATAAACAAAATTATAGTTTAAATTCATCTACAAACTGTAAACTAAATGTTGGAAAAAACCGCATGTCAATCCGACTTAAAACGAATGAGTTATGTGTGTTTAAAAAACGTCACAAAAATCTTAATCATGTCCAACCGGTTTTAAACCCGGTAAAAACTGGACCGGACCGGGAAAAAAACCGGACCGGACCGGCGAGAAATCTTAGAACCGAGAACCGGCCCGGGGGTCCAAAAAAAGGTCCGGTCCGGTCCACCAGTCCAAATGCTCCCCCCTACTATTTAGTATTTTCATATACACCTCTTCGTCATGATCACCATGTAAAAGGAGTTGTTCGCGTCCGGTTGGTGTAGCTCATATTGCTTCTTGAAGACAACAACTAAGGCACATCTAACTGTCACAATTTTTGCCACCAGAACAAAGGTCTCATGAATGTCAACGTCTTCAATTTGGGTAAAACTTTTTGCCACCAAGCCTTATATTATAGTTCTATCTCCCCATTTGGCTTGTATTTGAAGTTATTAGGAAAAAAAGTTAATTTAGAAAAATCATCACATTTTTTTTATCATAAATTGATCAGAACGTAAGCGTTTAACGAAAATTTGGATTTTGCAAATACACTTGTGAGTTGTGACTTGGTAATGAGCCCTATCACGTTATACTTGTGGCTACTTTGAAAAAAAAATTAAGATGACAAGGACATGTAAAAGAGTATTACAAATAATTTTTCAGGTAAGTTTACATCAAAAAAACGATTTTTTTTCGTCAAATATACCTAATAGAATCATGTGTTTTCTTCAAATATACTTAACAGAACAAAATGGGATATTAATTTCAGTGAAATCAAAACGTCAAATATTTGGCTTTCTCTTGAACCATGACCACTTTTTTGTTAACCATGAAAGTGAATACACTAAAAGGCTCTAATTTCGTGGACAGTTTTTTCATTTTTCAGAATCATAAACGCTTATCCTATCTTATATTCTATGAAGTTTACAACTTTCTAAAAACATTAAAGAAAAAAAATTTTGTTTTCAAAACACAAAGCCAAAAAATTAGCTTTTATTTTATTTTTAGCAAAAAAACAAAATAGCGTATATTTGAATTTACTTACCATATATATAAAACGGAAAACCATAATTAAGTTACTAAAGAACTGTGAACACAAAACCAAAGGGAAGATCGCCAATAACGTATAAATAAAGCGTTTAAAGATCAAGTATGAGTTTTAGCCCTACTTTTATAAAGGAAAAAAAAAGGTGAATCACATTTAATATACTATTATATTATATTTAAGAAATCTAAAAACAGACATATTACTTAACCAGAATAGAGATGCTTTGAAGTTGGAGAAAGGGAGGGGTTGGGATTGGGGTTGGGGGCAATGTTAAAAGGAAAAAGGAAAAAGGAAAAAGGAACAAGAACAAATGCCAGTTGACCCTTTGTTGGAACAGTGGGCAAGCCAAGCCAAAGGGCTGAATGGTGAGGGATACAAACAAAATACTAGTTTAGTTTAGTTAGTACCATTTTTTATTTTTGTTTTGTCCTCTATTTGGGACTACTTTTGTCTGTGGTCCTTAATTTATTCTCTACTTCTTCTTCTTCTTCAATATATATATATATATATATATATATATATATATATATATATATCAAGATCAGATGACCTTACCACTCACCACACTATTTGGATTCCATTTGTTTGACTTAAAATTGCAAGAGAATCAAGCTAGCTTATCTGAGCATCTGGTTTGACCAACTTGGCAAAGCCCCACAATATCCCTGCATCATGGAATAATACCCAAACTGACCCCAACCTTCTGATGACTAAAGGGCAAAATGTGGAATACATATTATATATTAAGGTTGCCCATCCCATCCACCTAAACCGTATCACTATCTCTAAGCATATTGTTTGTTGATAGGAGGGAGTATGGAATAAGAAGTGCATGATAAAAGTAGTAAAAGACAAGTAGGATTTAGTTTTAGAATTTAGAGAGAACATTAACAAATAACAGCTGTTTGGTGTTTTGTTGAAATCTCAAATGGTGAATTAGGAGTTAGGAGTTAGGAGGAGCGAGCATTAATAGGCATCATGTAAAGACCTCGACTCTCTAGCAGCTTAATTGCTGCAGAGGGACTTGTTTCCATCAAATTTCCAAGCATCTCTTCCAGTGGTCCACTAGCTGTAGCAGTCTTTTCATCAACAAGGTAAGCACCATATCCCTGTCCATTGTAATTATTATATAATTATAATTATTATTTTATTTCACCACGATTGTTTTTATTTTATGAAGAGGGTATTCTCGTCTTTTTGCACTGACAAGCATTAATACCTGTCCTGTCCCATCTTTTTTTTTTTTTTTTTTTGACTGAAACATAAATAAAATTTGTAATTTTTGTCCCAGTTCCAGAGGGTGTTTGGGATTGCCTTTTGAAACAACTTATTAACTTATTGGCTTTTTGTTCAAAAAGCCAATAAGTTAAAAAAAAAAAAAAATAAAAAAAAAAGTGTTTGGATAGGAGAAAAGGACTTTTCAATTTGGCTTCTTAGTAAGGTTGAAAAAACAGGTTACAAATACCTGGTTTTTTGGAAAAGACGTAAGTCAATAAGTTATTTTTTGGGTCATTTTACATATTTAAGCTAGCCAAACACTTTTTAACTCATTGACTTTTCCCACTATAAAAGCCAATCCAAACACTTTTTTTAAAAACTCCTTTTGAAAAAGTCCTTTTAAAGTTTAAAAAGCAGTCGAATACATACCAAATACAAGACCATTTTTATTGCTAGACATAGACATACCTCAAGGTAAGTTAAGTGATTGGAAGTTGGTTCCCCTACCAATCTGTTCTGACTCAATTCCTGCACCATTTTGAGGGATTTAAAACTCATGATTTTCTAATATTCACCCGACTGGGTTAACAGAAAGAAACTAGACCACTTTTATTGTACATACATGGCAATCAATCATCTTATAAGAGTTTAGGGGTTTTGTTAAGTTGCAAGACAACAGTCTCTCACCTTCATATGAAGCTGCAAATACTTTATATACTCTATGCAGTCATCAACTATGTTTGTTTTGTTTCCCTGCAGAAAAAAATGGCGATTAAATGAAATGGGGGTTGCTTTTGGACAAATGTAGCAGACGTTGACCTAATTTCATTCTTCTTCCTTCATCTTCAACAAAGGGACAAACATCAAATTACAGTATAAAACATTGTGTGTCACACTCACTCAGTTGCATAAATTTGTAAAAGTTTTACATGATTAAGGATTTAACTAATTGCCGCGTCATATACAAACCCATTGCATATTTCATCTAAAAAAATCACTTTTTTGCACAAACTGGGAAAAGGTGAAATGCTGTTGCATAAATGCACATTTGACCCAACATTTAAGCAGCATATCCATATTACCTCTTTGGGCTGTGGAAGCAAATCCTCCAATGCATCTAGTGATGCTGCAATCCTTGTTCTGCGACGCTGAAAAGAAGAAAAAATAATAAACTCAAAAGCATTTTTATTTGGACATGGTAACAGTGATCAGAAAAGAAAACAAATTGGTATTGTATTTGTAGGTGTGATAATATAATCTGGCTAATATGAACCAGACTTACACGATCTGCATCAGTGGCCTTCTGTCTCATATATGTCCTGCGTGATGTGGTGATGCCTGACATGTTTGGCTTGTGTTGAGCAGCAGTATCTAGCCCTTGCTTCTGTCAAGGATAATGAAATAGCTGAATATGATATTAATGTAAATATGTAATGATCATAAAAATGTATACACATAGATAGATGTGTTCATGTCTGACATCATGTAGTACTAGAGACAACTTGACTTTTTTAAGTGACCTGATAGCATATTTGATGTTGTGTGTTTCTGAAATTGTTCGCCAGTATTTCTTCATGTTGACACCTTGATTGTCTTACCTGTTGACATATGACATAATGTTGTATGAAATGCATAAGAAAAGATTCATGATATGGCAATCAATCATTATGAATATACACGTATGTGGGTCTACCTGATGGGCTTCCATGCTGAGAAAAGACTCTTCAGATGTAAAACTGCATCCGATTCCATTAGTGTCATGTGGTATTTCTCCTTGCATATCAGAGATCCCATTTCCTACAAGATACTCAACATAGTATGGAGGCATCTGCTGGTATCCAATCCATTGAGGAGCAGAGTAGCTATCACAGTCTTCTGCTTTAGTTATGTGCTGATACAAACTACTTTCACCTAAATGAGGTGCATAATTGAAATTTCCTTCTAAAGTAGATGAGGATAACTGCAAATCGCAATCATTTTGAACAACATGTTCATCCATACTTATCCAGAGAGAAAACTGCATGGATGACAATTGTTAAAATCAACTGCATTAGCAAAGGGCCAGGCTTCTATAGTAAAGAAAATAACTACAGTTCATATCAACAAAAAGAAAATGTAAACAATATGAAATTTCACATTGAGCAGTTCATCTGGAAATGTGAAATCTAACTAACCCCCATATCATTGAAGCTATGAGGGGACATTCAACCCGTTGGAGACAGCTTAAGCAGTCATAATTACTGCTAGAATAGCAGTCAAGTGTCTATAAAAAACTTTGCAGACGGAGGGGTTACTCCTTTGCTGTAAACTTATTGTTCAAATCACAAGTTTTCTCGTTTTTTATTCAAAGATAAACTATATCAAACACCCAAATCATTGAAAAACTTATGAAATTTAACATTTCTCATGTACGACATGTAGCTTCTTATTAAACGCAGGAAGTATTTAATTTGACATATCGTTAACTACGTGCAAAAAAGAAGAACAGGTACCAATTTTATTATCAAGAAGAAATACGATTCTGCATTAAAACAATAAAAAGGTAACGATTGGACTGATACGAATGTATAAACACAAGTGATGATGTGAAAACAATCTTCAGTAAAGTGGAAGTGAAGCAGAAATTAAGAGATTAACGGAGAGAAGCTTACGGAGTACTGATATTTTAGGGTTTTAGTAGAAATGTGGAGTGGGATTTTGGGGATTCGAATGTTACAAGTTACAACAATCGTCAATCGGTCGCCGGTGTTCTTCTGTGTGTTTCTGTTCGTACATGCAACAAAGTATGCCCAGCGCATGAGTGATGAGACCACGTTTATTTTTAATAGAATAAAAATACTTTATATATCATATATTAATTTTTATAATTATATAGATTATAATATTTTTACAACTTCTTTTTTGTATCATCAATATTATCCCAAATATATCTTTAAATCTTTAAATATTATTAAAAGAGAAACTTTGTGACATCATTTTCAATAATCAGGGTCATTGATTGTGTTTCATTCATATATTTTCTACCATTAGATGGTTATGCTGACATCATCATTTGGTCAATTTTTTTTTGTTCCACCAATTTTGTGAAATCTATTAATGACAATTACTTTTAACATTAGAAAATCTACTAATTACAATTAAATCTAACCAAAAATAAAATTATTTTTAAAATTAGGAAATTTATTAATGACATTTAAATCTCACCAAAAATAAAATTAATTTTAAAATTAGGAAATCTATTAATGACAATTAAATCTCACCAAAAATAAAATTATTTTTAAAATTAGAAAATTTATTAATGACATCATCATTTGGTCAACCCCACCCCTCATTATCCGTTTCTTTTGTTCTGGTTTGAAAATCACGAACACAGTCATTATTTTCTTTTCAATTTATTGCAGGGAAGAAAATATGAAGATCAATGGTGCTGGAAGTTACATAATAAAGATTCTTCCACTAATTTCAATGTTGCGTACATCTTCTTTCATAGCGATTCTATCGATTCTCCCTTCTACGACCTCGAATCCAGATACAATTTTTCTTGACATGTCTCTATGCGCAAACAATCCACAATCTTATCTCTTTGATTCCTCCTTATGTAACCTCAAATCCCTTTCATCTTATGATCACAACCGCAAGCACTAATCTATTTCGTCTCTTTCCCTTTCTTCATATTTCTTGCGTTTCACCTTAGGGCTCTCCTTCTTCCACTCAGTTATTTGTTTCTCCGCACAACGACTTATAATTGATTTGTTATGTTTCAATTTCTGGTGTTTATTTCTAAATTTTGATTAAAAAAACCTAATTTCTACCCTTGCTTTCAGGAATTAAGGGAATCGCCGCTCCTTCTTCGCCTCCTTCTTTCTATCTGTTGCAGAAACTAGAAAGACGACATACACACACAATTAACGCGTTCGTCTTTTTTATTTATTCATAGGTTTGCTTTCTACATCACTCCAACCTATTGCTTTGCATTTTATACTATTTTTGTTACTGTTTTCTTCTTTTCCCTCATTTTTTTTCACCATTTTCTATATATATATATATATATATATATATATATATATATATATATATATATATATATATATATATATATATATATATATATAGTTTCTGTGTGCTTACTTTTTTCTTCAAGGCTATCTTGATGTTGATTTTGGGTTTTTGTTGAACACAATTATGATATGTGTTCTTGATGTCAACTGGCATTCACTTAGTACCTCGAACATCTAACACCATCTTGCAAATACCATTTTTTATGGTATCAGCAGATGAAGATAAACAAAAAAAAAGGAATAAAAAATGATTCGATTTGCATCAGGTAGCAATTCAATCTTCAAATATGTTTCTTGCTAGATTTTTTTTGTTAGTGATGGAGCAAGTAACATGATAGGTAAATATCTCTCTTTTTTTATTTGCTTTTAATTGTAGAAAACGATAGAATATATAAAGAAGTTGTCATCAAAAGATATTATGTAAGTTATCCAGAGTTCAGATTGATTGAGTAGTTTGTAAAATAATATAAAAAAGTGATCAATATTTATCTGTATGATCATAAAAAATAGAAGTGGTCAAATAATTTTATACTTTTGCCTCTAAAATAAAATGAAACTTTTCTTTTTGGACTAATAAAGAGTATCGAAAAACTTCCAAAATAAGACACCCAACACTCAGATGAACACGCTCATTAAAAAAAATAATGCTTTTATTTTTTATTGAATTTTTAATATATTTTCCCTATTTTATGTAGATACCAACCAGTTTTTTTCATGTTGATACTCTTCCTAGAAACCTTACAATTGGCTCGGATGAATAATGAATCATGAATCATTAATATACTGTGATTTTGGTATGATGAGAGAGATTAAATCCTTGACCAGAAAAAGATTGATAGATCTTTTCATGCAATTTATGAAAAAGTTGCAAAAAAATGTATGAATTTTTTTATTTATTTTTCTAATACTGTAAAGTATGGACACCGTAATGTAGTTTTTTAGGTACTCGAATAGAATTTATATTTTGATTAAGATTAAAAAGTATTATGTTATCATTACAGATTATGAACAATTTCATAAATATTAAAGCGCTTCAACCAATTGGAGACATGCCGTCAATATGTAAAAGTTGAGAGAAGAAGTGTGAGAAAAATATTTGAAGCTCTGGAGCACTTGAGGTTATTAGGTATGTATTGTATGTAGTTCTTTAGTTTATATTCATATCCTTAAGCCTCTATTAGATGCTTAAGCTATTGAGACAAAAAAAAATTGTAATGACCGTGTACTATCAAAGTTTATCATCGGAAAGATTTGGGATTTTTATGTATAGAATGTTGATTGTCAAAACAAAATATATCCACTTCTAAGAATTTAAAAAATTTATATATTTTTCAGTATAACCAACGAAAGATGGTGTTTTGCCATCAAGTTTCATTTGGCCTTATTTCTTACTTTCTTAGATAATATACCATCGAGATAATGTGATACAATCCCCTTTACTGGAATAAAAAACCAACCGTGAGACACTATACTTGGAAATCTTTGTAGTTAGGCCATTCTTAAGATTCTTACATTTGAAGACCAAACGTGTTCTAACCTTATTCCATAATATACATGCTTTCTAAAAGTGCAATTCTTATCTGATTTATATGGTTGTATAACTTTGTATTTTTTAACAGAAGCAATAATCGCACATGATGAGAGCCGCAGTATGTGTAAAAGGGATATGAAAGTGGATGTTACCCAGAAATGGATGTTGGAAAATCAATTCCATATCCTTCACTTGCATTAACCAATATATTTGCTTTCCAAGATCCAATATAGTTATGTCGGATGCATATGTTGTCAAAAAGGATCTCAGGTTTGGCTTATTTATTTATTTTTAATTTCCTTATAGGTAAATTGACATTTGCATTATTAAAATGATGTATGTGTGAAGTAAGTATGAACAAATAGCGTTTCTTTTTTGCATCCATCTAAAGTTTGGTAAATGACCCTTTTCACTTCTTTTTTAGGGCGTTTTATTTTCATTTTTTTGTAAAATCTTTTAACTTTTGCATTATAGGAGTATTGATTATGGATTGCACATCTATACGAATTATTCTATCTTCTTGACAACTCAATATGAAGTCACCTCATTGGAATTCGACATTCAAAAATCTTTTTAACTTGCCACCAAATGAATTTCTCATCGGTGATTTTGTCATGCTCTCCATGAGAAAATTAGCCCTTCATGTATACTCAAACGGTTGGATTTGATTATGGGTTGCACATCTACACGAATTGATTCCTTATTATAGTTTCCGATTTCATTTTTGAATAGTAGACTCTTCCTATATTCAAAAACTGTTGAGTTTTAAGCCAACTTATTGGTACAACAAGGTTTTCATTGCAACTGTTTTTTTATTCTTTTATTTGTTTTTTTAGTGTATGATACAAAATTAGATGAGTTAGGCCAATGAGCTATCATTTTAGGGTTTTATACCAATTGTAGCCTTGTACTCCGATTTTTTTTTTCATATAACGAAATTATGTTGTTTTTCCTTTTGTTTAATCCCAAAAAGAACTTAAATGGAAATGAAAAATAATAGATAATTCAACTACAAAGACAACTTATAACATTTCAGATTCTAGAGGACATTTGACAGTTTTCATATAGGTTGCACTCGTGTTCTCCAGGTTAAAGTTTTTTGCCAACTCAAGAAAAAAGAGTATTTTGCCCCTTGATTAAAATTGACTTATATTTGGAGATATGTATAAATTGATACTAATACCCCTTAATAAATGTTATGATAAACACGCGACAAACAAACACAAGGGTGTTGTCGTAACTTGAGTTAGAAATAGATTTACTTACAGGATTCTTGAAAAATGATTCATGTTATTTGCTAACGTCCAATGATCGTCAACACCAGTCTTTAGTAACTTCATCATCTTAGAAAGTTGAACAATAGCATCAGAGGGGAGAGGAGTGTAAACATCATATATGTCTAGAATTAAGAAAATCAATGGTTGCAATAAAAAATGCAAAAGAGCTTGAAGGAATAATTCTTTTTGAAAGGTTATTTAAAAAAAAAATGCATGTTGCAATGAGTCAAATGTAATTTCCACAAGTGTTTGAGGACCCTCCTACATCAATCATATTATTATTAATACAAATCAATAAAACATTAACTCGAAGAAAATATAAAAAGTATTTTTTTTTTTTTTTTGAAAAAAACATGAACTTACTGGAAGATGATTAACAAATCGACTAATAGCACTAAAAACTCCAAATGTAGCACCAATTTGTATTGCATTAATTGATACATCAACAAGGAAGAAAAAAGACAATTGACATTGGTTCCCGAACCTAAGAAGAGTATAAATTAAAAAGATATCGTATTGAAGGTACTCATATGTGACAAGGTCGTCCAACTAATAAAACAAAAAACGTTGTTTACAAAGAGGTCCTTCATCGGTTATAGATATTCAAGCATTTCATTGTTTTTTTCATTGTTACCAATAAAATAAATTCTATTTCTGTTACTTTCTTTTTAATTATTGTGTCAACTTTTTTACTTTTATATGTATTTTTTTATATGTCCCCCGCGTTTTACGCGGGTCATATATATATATATATATATATATATATTAATAAATTTAACCGAGACACTATGTAAATATGAAAATAGAAGTATAAGACTATAAGCATTTTAGCATATGAGTAGTATATTATTTTTCTTCAAATGTATAAGATTGAAGGGAATGGAGTTATGGTGGTTGTTTTTTTTATGGCATGCTACTTCAATGTCATCTCAATTTTACCTCACTTTTATTGTTTTTTGCCACACAAAAAATGGTCACCACGACATGTCATATTAATTTTTTTATTTAAACAATTTAATTTAAATAAAACTTAAAATTACATTAACTATAATAAAAAAAATACATAGAAAAAAATAAAATCTTAAAAACACAAAAAAAAAAATAACTAAAACATGCTAAAAGAAGTTGTCATCGGAGAATTCGTCTTCCGAATCATCTACCGGATCAATGTTTTTAACTCCGTAAATATGTTCCACTAAGTCTATAGTTTATAGAAAGATAGTGACATGTTTCATTGTTATGTATCTCAATTCTTCTTTCAATGTACTATTCGTCATCGATATATATATTAGAAGTGTCTTGGGAATGGTCTTGTTTTCGTCATACTCACATATCGCTTTCATTCGTCTTTTATAATCATCTTATGTAATATGATACATGCATATATTTCATCTTTAAGTTTTCTCTCATAAAAATAAAGTGTCGGCTTTTTTCCGTATGTGTCAACGTTTCTTAGGAGCTCCAAAGGTTCGTTCCACATATTTTCTAGTTCTCTCTTAAGGTTTCTTAAAGTTTTAATAGTTTAGTATCATTTTGACATGAAAGTGACTTAACAAATACAACATACTTTGGATAAATCTCATCAAAGTAGTCATGCATCAAACGTTGATAGGCAACTTCAAAAACTCACTTTATATATTTTTATGATTTTCGTTGAGAACTTTTGGCTTCATTGTTGCGTAAAGCGTCATACGTTGTTTGTAATGCTTTACCAACCTCGATCATAGCTTACAACAAAACTTGAAATGTTTCCAAAGAGGAAGATGAAGACATTTTAAGTGAATTTCAGAGAAAGTATAATTATTGGTTTGGTTTAAAATGATAAAGATGGTTGGTATTTATGTAGATTAAAAAAATTAAATGAAAAATAATTGTAAGGAGAGAGAGAGAGAGAGAGAGAGAGAGAGAGAGAGAGAGAGAGAGAAAAAGAGATGTGTTTTAATTATGCACTAACATTTTTAATATTTATAATCCAATCTAATTTTACCAGCTAAAATACAATTAGGCAATGTATCTAGTCGCGTAGTAGTATAGTAAAGTAAGTAAGGAGTCAAACACGATGAACATAATTTCTAACAAGAAAATAATTACTACTAATTAAACTAAAGAAAATAACTATGATTTGGGGAGGGGGGTTATCTAATTTTGCAAGTTCAGAAAAAATTTAATTTCAACCAAACAGTTAACTAAATTACTTTTAACTAAAGCAAACAAAACAGAAAACAATTTTTGAACCAAGATTAAAAAGCATTTTCGTTTAGTTTCAAATCCACCATTTTTCCTATGGTTGATTTCTAATGGATTAAATATACCAATGTATGAAGTTACTACTTTGTAACGTCCCAAATATTCGGAGTAAATTTTTCATTTTAATAACACTGTTTCATATAACATTCCATTCATAAAATAATTCGATGTGAAAAATAGTATTTAAACATCAGAGTAAAAATCACGATTAATCATATGTGGAATAAAGTCTGGGGGATGTTGTGCAGTCATGTCGGGCCCTTCCCTTTTGAACCGGAAGTACCTGAAACCATAAATATGAAACCATAAGCACAAGGCTTAGTGAGTTCCCCAAAATACCGCATACCATACATATACATCAGCTCAAGGTTGTACCGGGTCTATTTCACCTTCGGGTCTATTTCACCCCCAGTCTATTTTAACTCAAATGTCAGCTTAAGGTTTTACCGGGTCTATTTCACCCCCAATTCTATGTCAACTCAATCGATATTTTTCAACCGTACGAGTCTATTTCACCCCACATACATATAGCAAACATGCATACAGGCGTACAACAAGAGTCACAAAATACAACACTAGCATACAACCCTAATATACTCCAATATAGTGAGCAAACTCACATCAGTCCAGAGATAACTTAATCACACACATTGTTGTTGTCGGGCTCCTCACACTAAACACATCTAAATTATCCCTAATTAATAATTAAGGCAATTTCCCAAAGTCCAAGGTCCAGATCATACTCTATCATATTAATGGGTAAAAGACTATTTTACCCGCCCCACATTTGACCCAACAACTCATGGCCCAAAAACCAGAAGACCCAAGGCCAAAAAATAGCCCATTATGGCACCTTGTTGCGTACGCCCCACGTACTACTCCAGTACGCCCAACATACGGTGCAGAAATCCAAAAACTCCATTTTTAGGTCTTATCCCTTTAATACCAAATGTCCAAATCCTCAAGTTCAAGCCTAATGGACGTCTAGAGTCTTAAAGTTCCTGACTTTATGACCTATCATGACTTAATAAATCCCAACACCTAACTAAGTTTCCTAACATAATAAATGACCAAGGACTCACTTAAAAATGCTTGATCCATTAAGACTTTACATCCAAGGCTCTGATCTTGTTATAATGGGTGTCTTAATCAATAAAGTTATCAACTTTATGCCTTTGCATGGCTCCAAGAAACCCAAAACCCAGATCTAGTCTACTAGCTTCACCAAGAGGTCAACAACTCATGCATGGTTGCCATCAAGATGCAAACTTTATGAACAAGGGACCTCACAACATCAAAATGAACAACCTAAAACTTTTGGAGTGGCATTTACTCTCAAGAATCAACTCATGGGACCAAAAAGCACAAAAATCCACTCACAAGCAAGATCTAACAAATGAACCATCAAGTTTGAGACTTTTTACCTCCAGAAGATAGATCAGGGTGAACAAATCCTGAATCTACAAGCTCCAAGACAACCAACACTTCTCCAATGAGTTCTTCTTCTTCTTCCAAATGCACCAAAACCCACCAAAATCATTCAAAGGCTCAATAATCTTTCAAATAAGGCTAGGGTTTTGAGGAAACAACTTAAGAGGGTGGAGGCTGAAGGTAAGGAGGGTTGGAAATGAGTTGAGGCCTTCAAATAGGGTCCAAGACCCAAAATTAGGGTTTGAGTATGGGTCACGTACGCCCAACATACTCCTAGTACGCCTAGCGTACCAGGTTGTCCTCCGTGATCAATCCTACCAAATACGCCCTATACGCCCAACGTACTCGGCTTAACCCAAAATTTTTGTAACTTCAAACGGTCTTAACTTCCACATACCTAATCCATTTTCATCGTTCTTTATATGCTTGGAAAGGTAATGAGAAATTCTACAATCTCATCTAATCTCCTTCAACTTAAAATTATCCGAACTTAAATCTTAAATTCAATAAAAGGTCTGAACCATCACTTTTACCATTATACCCTCGAGCTCCAAAGCACAAACCAAACTCTTGGATCACATAATCTACATTACCAACTTCCAAATGCGTCTAAACCTTTCTTTCCTCAAAGCCCGAAGCCTCATGATAGTTGATCTTCGGGTCATGACCTCGAATTAAGAAACGACTCGAAACAGGGTGTTACAACTCTCCCCCATTTAAATTAGATTTTGTCCTCGAAATCATTCCTTACTACTTCCTCTGCCATCCTAATCGATCATGCCTGTACTATAAGGCATCTAAGGCCCAATATGGCCCATGAACACCTAACATGGCCTTAGGCGCAAAAATGTCCTGTTACAACAGGTAGGCCTGAGGCCCAACCTAAACAAGTCCAAAATCCCAACACTAATCGAGCCCAAAAAATTTCTAAGCCCAAAGACTGCATACGTGTGGTGTACACGACTCGGACGCCCAGCGTATGCTAATGACCATTCGGAGTCAGGACACTGACCCAGTACGCGCAACGTACTCTAGAGTACGCCTATCGTACTGGCTAGTCAGCCCATTCACATTCCCAAGTCTTATTCTATTAAACTTTTACGTCCAAAACTTAGTTCCAAGCTCAAAATAATGTCTTAAGCCATAAAGTTGCAAACTTTATGCTTTTGCATGCATGGATGGGGCTCAAACCATGAATTAAGTCCATTAACTCACTTGGATGGTTACTAACACTTGCATGGTTGAGTCTTAACCACCAAGATCCAATTTTTATGACTTAAAACACTTCCAAGAGTCCAAAAGGACAGTTCAAGTGGTCTGGAGTTGCTCATAGTCCAAGATACCAAACTATGGGACCAAAAGATGCCATATTCTACCCTAAACCTAGATCTAAGATTGCAATGATAAAGGTTCAAACTTTATACCCTCAATAGGCTATAAATGGTGCACAAACTCTGCATCTACAAACTCTTTATTCTCTTTTGCTTCTTCCCAAACTTCCTTCTTCTTCAAAACCACCAAAGAACACCAAAACACTCAAGGTAAGCTCAAAGATGCACTCAAAAAGGCTAGGGTTCGAGATTGACACTAAAAGGGCAGTAGAGGCTGAGACGGTAACAGAGTTAAGGGACATAAGTTCTTTAAATAGGGTGCAAACATTAAAAAGTAGGGTTTGTCCCTGACTTGAGTACGCCCAGCGTACGACGGGGATCACCCGATGATGCGCATGCAAGGAATACGTCGTGCGTAACAAATGTACGCCCAACGTACTCACAATTCCTCCACTACCTTTTTACTTGAATTAAAATAGAATGAATCATTAACTTCATATCTAGTGACTCGGGTGCTACAATATATATATATATATATATATATATATATATATATATATATATATATATATATATATATATATATAGAGAGAGAGAGAGAGAGAGAGAGAGAAAGAGAGAAAAAGAGAAAAAAAAGTTCAACAGAGAATCATTATTAATGGTTCTCTAAAAAAACCAATATTTTTCAAGTTTAAGAGCTTATTCTTTATCAAAAAAAAATAACGAAAATGTAACACTTGGATCCCGAGGTACTTCAAACTTTTCCAATTTTGGCATTTTAAGGTATGTCATGACGTGGTAGGGAGGCACCATGACGTGGCAACTCAAGATAAGTTTGTGTATTTCATTTAAGCCACCACGGCGTTTTTAAGTATTATTTTCGTTATTTCATTTATTCAGAAATTATTTTTTTAATACTATTTTTGTTATTTAATTCATCAAAATAATACTAATAATAATAATAATAATAATAATAATAATAATAATAATAATAATAATAATTAAAAAAATAAAAAATCACCGTTTTTTTTAAATATAAATGAAATATTTTAATAGAATATTACATTGTAAATAATCCAATCGAATATTTAGAATGTTATAATATTCTCATGTTTTACTAAAATTAGTAGATATGTTAAAATATTCTAATATTCTGCTTGAATTATTTGATTTGTTAGAATATTCTAATATCTATTAGAATTTTTGAATATTTATAGTTAAATATTCTAGTAGAATATTTAACATTCTAACATTCTAAAAATTCAATTTGAATATTTACAATATAATATTCTATTAGAATATTTCACATATATTTTGAAAAAAAATGGTTATTTTTTTATTTTTTTTTAAATTAATTTACTTTTGGATAAAATAAATGACGAAAATAATATTAAAAAAAACAAAAATTTTCATTAATTTGCATTTAAAAAAAATTATCTCCAAAATTAATAGGTAAGATTGTGTCTCCATGTCTCATAAAATGTGATGGTCTCATTATGAACGTAACCATATATATATATATATATATATATATATATATATATATATATATATATATATATATATATATATATATATATATATATATATATATATAGCAAGAGCAAGTGATGACAGCTTCCCTGCAGCAGCTAAACTCGGACACTGAGACTTTTTATGTCCCCTCTGATTGCACTGGAAGCAAATCAAATCTGATGCCGCAATGGCGGTAGTAGTGGTTGTACAATCTCTGCTCATATGTCCAGTCCGAACGCACTTGTAGCAGTCGGAACTCCCTGCCTTGCACGCCTCGTCGTGCAATCTCCCACACTTGCCACACCGATCATGGCTCTGCTGACTCCTGGTTCTGTGATCTGAAACCTTGGGCTTTTTGCCCGAACTCCCTGGACCCGAAGCCACCTCCGGCTTCTTTTTTCTCTCCATCTCAAGGTCAATCTCTCTCTCTCTCTCTCTCTCTCTCTCTCGGCCTAGCAATCATGTCATCCAACTTTTTACAGCTGGACCGGCTCACAAACTGGCGGATGTCACTCTGCAGCATCTCATGATAACGGGCCTTCTTCATTTCCTCATGAGCTGCGTACTGAGGAACGAGAAGTGCCCTTTCCCTGAACTTGGCGGTAATCTCCGTCACTGACTCTATAGTCTGAGTGAGGTCCTGAAATTCCCCGGCTAACTGTTGCACCTTAATAACCGATGCGAACTCAACTTTGAACCTGGCAGTAAAGTCAGCCCAGGACATAGCATCCAAAGCTGTGTCGTCTCCAATGACATGTTTGACCTCCTCCCACCAATCCCATGCCCTGTCTTTCAGAAGACAGGACGCCAATCTGACCTTGTCCCCCTCGGGACATCTGCTCGTGCGGAAAGCGTTGGCCACATCCGCCAACCATCTAGTACTCGCTATGGGGTCCCGTGCCCCATGATAATCTAGAGCTCCACAAGCCCGGAACTCCTTGAACATAAGCGTGCGGGACCCCATCATGGCCGCCACCTCAGCATGAAATGTGCCTAGCTTCTCCTCCATCAACTCTAGTATACCCTCCTTGATCGAACCAAAAATCACTGGTGTCTGCTCAAGAATGCTACGGGTCACCTCTGAAGTGAAAAACTCCCTATTATGCTCATCCAACTGCCTGGCCCCCGAGCCTAATTCTGATCCCTCCCCGGCGCCTGAACTGCCGACTGCTGGTCTAGGGCATAAAACCACCATTTTGGAAACACATAACGATAAACGTCATAAACACTGATATATCTCGAGGGATCACTACTACTATAGGCTTTCCGGTCTCATCTCAGCCTTCCTTGATTTAAGTACGGATCCTCTGCTTCCAGTAATATGGGCCCCTACTACCTTCCACATCTATCCGTACTCTCCTCGAGGACCGCCTCGACTCCACTAAGCAACTACTACTACTGGTGATCTCTACTACTCTCATCCTAGGCTTGCCCTAGGGAAACCTCTGACTCGACCCAAACCAGTCCTCAGCCGCTGAAGGCCTCCTTGTAATGCCAATTAGTCGTCACCTGAATACCATCACATATGATGAGGCTCGGATAATCCTTCGAGTAAAAGACTCGTCCCTACAACGGTTAGACTCAAACGAGAGCTACGCAGTAGGGCCAAATCCAGCACTTTAAGATTATTCAACCCTGGTCACATATGATGTGACGTATTCACCTAATGGCTAACTCCCATTACTCGAAGTCCCACAAAGCACATAGCAAGTAGCATTTGGACACAGGAAACTACTCAAGCAAACTATTCTCATAGTCAAGAAACTGTACTAGCATACAATGCTAAGCTCATACTATCAGGCATAACCTACACTGGCTATCCTACTACTGTCTACTCACTACTAGCATGCAATCCTCATCAAGTTGAAACTCATAAGGCAGGCACATAAGGCATCCTCTTAGATCCTTAGTCCTATACTAGCATGCTGTTCTACTGAAACTGGAACTGATAATATAAACTTGTATGGATAATTTGGGAGTACTTACTTGAGCTCGGCTGATCGCACACACCACACCTTTTTCTCTTTATCAAAACTCTTTTCTTTCTAAGTTCTTTTTCAAAAATCTTTTTCGAAAATGTTTTTCCTTTGAAAATCGTTTACCGTTTCCTTAGTTTGAGTTCAGACATACCCGAAAGTGTATCCGAATCCCTCAAACCAAGGCTCTGATACCCACTTGTAACGTCCCAAAATACGACCCAAAATTTTTTGTTTAATCATTGCTAAAATCATTAGATCAATACCATAAAATAAAACCCATACATCAATGTATCCAAAACCATAACAAAGTATCACAAGAAAACTGTATCAAGACTGTTTCAAATCATGTCAATGAAAAGCTAATCAACTCCCAGGACAAAAACCGAAGCTGTGGTGTGTGCGATGCCATCATCCCGAGCTCTTCCCTTTACTTGCGGAAGTACCTGAAACCAAAACTGAAACTGTAAGCACGAAACTTAGTGAGCTCCCCCAAACTACCACATATGTCACACCCCCGAACCGAACGGCGGAAACGTCCGAGGGTTCTTGTGACTTAAATTGAATACCATCACAATGATTATACGTGAATCATAACATCATTCATCACCATGCATTGAAATAATACAACTGATATTGTTTACATCCATTACATTGTTTTAGTCATTACAATTTCATAACATAAAGTGTTCGATAGATAATCTAAGCAAAACACCATGACATAACTTGGTACTTATTCTTCGGCTTACCTGTTACCTGAGAATACAAGTTATTTTGAAAAAACGTCAACATATGAAATGTTGGTGAGTTCATAAGTAATGTTGTAGTAAAATGATTTGGTGTAGTTTGTAAAACCCAAAAAATCCGATATTTTCTGAAAATAGTATATGTTTATAAAAAGTGTGAAGATCCATAAATATGCTTGTTGATTTTCAAAACATGTATAGTTGTTGAACTTTGTATACATCACACAAGTGAAAATGTTGAACTTCCCAGGAAAACCTGATGTTTTCCCAATTCGTAAGATACATGACTTGTTTATTGTTATACCGACACGTCAAATGTTTTTGATTACCCGGGTGGTGTTGGATTAATTAGGGTTTGTGGGTCAGTTTACTATTGTTTATCGTCCTGAATCTATTTACTTTGATTTCTCATAAGCCCAACAACCGAGGAGAAAGGAGGGTACGAAGCCCCCTTTATTTCCATGAGTTATTCAAGGCTATCGGGAATGCGAAAGACACTTGGACCAACTCGCATTTGACTTCTCGACCTCACTAGCAGTACTAATGGGCCACTAGGGCCCAATAGCACGTTAGAGCTATTGAAAGTCCTTTTACATGGAATTGGGTCATATAAGGCCCATTAACACGTAAGCGTATTCCCTTCAAGCCCAAAGATCATGTTATTGGGCTAGCAAGGCCCAATAAGCATAATTTGAAACTTCCAAGCCCAAAGTTTGTAAGTTAACTCGTCATAATTATCGCGTGTTTATCGAAATGCTTTGGTTTTATGATTTTGTTTTGTTATTGATTCGAGACCGAATCAATTCGTTTCGTAACGATAATTGTTGTTGTGAATGTATTTGTTTTCCGTTTCGTCGGTAGTCGAGGATCTTGTATTTTGTATTAATGACTTAATTTGTTTGAAAATGGAGTTTGATCATTTTCATTACCCTCCTTTTATAATAAGTAACACTTTTGGCCCTTTTAAATAAAAGAGTTTCATTTTTAGTCCTTAAAATACTTTTCTTGACACTTTTGTATAATTTACTTGATGAAAACACGATTTTTAACCCAAAGTTTACTTAGTTGACAGATTCAGCCCCTCTAGAATAGTGATTCTCGGTGAAGAACTCATTTTTCACAACTTTTACAGTTTTAGCCCAAAATCTAAAAAGTTTGCATTTTTGGTCCTTTTTGATAATGAAAAGCATTTTTCACCCCTATAAACATTTTGTTATGCTAAATACCCCCTGTTTTACAGAAAGTTACATTTCCAGCCCCTCAACTTGTAAAATTTCGCATTTGGAGGCTTATTGGGCCGAGAAGCCCATAATTAGCCCATTAGGTTCAAAATTTACATTTTAAGTCCTTAGAAGTTTCTAAAAATCAGAAAAATATTTATGGAAACTGTTTTGGCCCCTTTTAACCTTCAAGAAACCGTGACTTGTTGATTTTTACCCCAAGTTTGTATTTTTGACAATTTAAGCCCAAAAATGGGTTTTATGTTCAAGTATGTTCATTCTAACCTTATAAACTATTTTTCTTGACTTGATTAGTGTAAAATAGATTAAGTTATGTTTATTTCCTTTCTCATGTCTTAGATCTCGGTTTTACACACTTTTTGATAACATATTCATCACAACACATGATATCACACACATACATGCATCAAATCACACATAGCATACATTTACACATAGATCTACACATTTTCTTGTATTCTCCCCCATAAAAATCATAAAAACCGATAAGAAAGGGGTATGAAACTCACCTTGAGTTGTGGTTCGGATTTTGAAGAAGATTTGGAGAAATTTGATGCTATTTTCGGCCCTATCAAGTTCCTTGGATGGATCTCGAACTTAGTGGGTTCTAAGATGAAAGATCATGAACTTGAATGGGTTAAGAGATGATTTTTGATGAAAGGAAGTGAGTTAGATCAAAGATTTAAGCACCAACTTACCTTGAATGATGATTTACTTGATGAAAATCCTTAGACTTCAAGCCAAATTTTTGAGATTTTGGATGAAGAAGAGTGAATGATTCTTGAGTGATTTAGAGAGAGTTTTGTGAGGTGTGTGTGTATATTCTCTTGCTCTCGGCCGAAGGAAAAAGAGAGAGGGGAGAGAGTGCATGGAAACATGAGTAAGGGTTTGGATGTATGATGAATAATGGCCTAGTTACCCACAAAATAACAATGAGGTGGCTAGAAAAAGTCAACCCTTCTTCTTGGGTTTGGCTTGGGCCGAGAATGGAGAGGGAAAAGAGAATGTTTGGGACTTAAATGCTTAAGCCCAATTTCATGGTTATGTTGAGTGATTTTTGGTCCAAATAAATATAAATGTGATTTTTATGACCTATTAGGGCTAAATTAGGTTAGTTATGGCCCAAGAAGGTTCATTTAAATATTTTGTTTCATTCTAGGCCTAATATGGCCCAAAATATTAAAATAAATGAAAGTGGGTCCACTTAGAGCCCATTCAAAAGTTATAAGCCCAAGATAGTCCAATTGGAAGCTTATTGGTCCATTGGGCCCAATAAGGAAATCCTAGTCCAAAATGGACTTAAACAAGGATTTTCTAGGGTTTCCAATTATTTGTTGACTCTTTGTAGTGCTTGTATGAAGGGTTTGATTGAAATTTTGTTGTTATTGAATAAGCATCTTACATGTTTTCACATTGTTGGTTCATATTTGTTATCATTGTTCAATGTTTACAAGGTATCAAAATTCCTAGTTGTGACAAAATACTATACAATAACATATAACCACATACTGGGCCTTGCCCACTGCATCAGACCGAAGTCCAGAAATTGCATCGGACCGAAGTCCGAAACTAACCAGAGCCTTGCCCTCTGCATGGGACCGAAGCCCGGAAACTGCATCGGACCAAAGTCCGGAACTGACTGGGACCTTGTCCCCTTCATCCGACCGAAGTCCGGAACTGACTGGGACCTTGTCCCCTGCATCGGACCGAAGTCCGGAAACTGACTGAGCATAACATGGCATAGCATAAACATATCAACTAGCATAGGCACATATACTGCATATTGCATCGGACCGAAGTCCGTAACACATAATACAAAACATACTTTAATCACAAAGACATCAAGCAATCTAACTACTGCATCGGACCGAGGTCCAGAAATACTGCTAACTAAACGGGCCGACATTGTGGTCGTAGACCTGTTCCTACTGGAAGGAAGACTCACCTTGTAGTCTAACTACTGAATGAACTACTCTGGAATCTGTCTGCTGCTGCTCTGGTTTCACCCCGGCTACAATTTCCATAAGCACACTCAATCAAATACTGATAACTATACTGAGGGTAAAATGACTATTTTACCCCTAGTCAAAGTCAACCTCTTGGTCAAAGTCAACATACAGTTAACCTGACTAATCGAGTTGGCCCACCAACTCGTCGAGTCCCTATTCTCATTTCTCAATTCTGCTCGCTACTACTCATCGAGTTTGGCATAGACTCGACGAGTTCCTTTTTGATACAAACACTTAGTCAATCTGCATCCGACTCGCCGAGTTGTATGAACAACTCATCGAGTTCTCCTTCATCATATGAACACTCCAACTGGGACTCGCTGAGTTGTATGAACAACTCATCGAGTCTATTCTTGAGATATGAAGATTGCCTTGGACTCGCCGAGTCAGGGCATTGACTCGCCGAGTCCCTCCATGAATGAGTCTGATCACTGACTCACTGAGTTCACCTAAAACTCACTGGTTCCACTCGGTATAAAACATAGAAGGGGGAAAACTCGAGGACTCGCGACCCGACTCGCCGAGTCTGAAGAACGACTCGCCGAGTCGGTTGCATGCACTTCTATACAATCAATTCTGCTCAAAACCACTGCATACAACTTATAGATATGGGTTCTTAAGGCTTGTTTACCACGTAAAGTTTCCAACTTTACGTGTACTTATGCATGAAAAGGGGTTTAAAGGCTCAAAAGACACTTAAAAGAGTAGATCTAGGGCTTTCATGCAAAATGGCTCCATAAAGGTGTTAGATCTACGTTTTGGAACTGAAACATGGCTAGATCCGAAGGCTAATCAACCCAATGTGATCTCTCTACTATAAACAAGCTAAGAAATGGATAAAATGGCCTAAATGTGATTAAAAATGGAGAATCACTCATAGAAACAGAAGAAATCTGATTATTACCTCAATAAAATCAGTAGTGGGTGCAAGATCTTGGATCTCCTTCTACTCCTTTGGATCTAGCTTCCTTCTTCTCTTTAAAACTTCAAGATTCACACAAGAAATGTTCAAAATGCTCAAGAAATGGCTAGGGTTTGCTAAATTATGCTCTGAGGGTGAAGGAGGCGAGTTTGCGGCTCATAACATGGTTTAAATAGGGTGCAAAACCCATGGATCTAGGGTTTCTTCCAGACTGGCGGACTCGCCGAGTCCAGGATATGGACTCGCCGAGTCGCCAACTTAAATGTGCTCAAAATCTCTTCTTTACTCGGCGATTCGGGCCTACAACTCACCGAGTCCTAGCTAAAATGCCAAAAATTACTTAGATTAAAATACATACCAGGAACTAGGTGCTACAACACCCATCAAGACACCATTTTTATGGCATGAATGAGTCAAAGGACCTTAGATCTACTATTCCTAAGCTCTAAAGTTGCTCCAACTCTCTAGAGATGATCCATAAACACAAAAAAGGGACAATATAGAAACCCTAACTAGATCTAATGAATAAGATAGCAAGATCAAGGCTTTATACCTCCAAAAGCTCTTCAAGGTGAACTAGATGCGAATTCTTGAAGCCCAATGCCACTCCAAGCTTGCTTAGCAATTCCTTCTCCTTGAATGAACTATAAAATGGCCACAAATACACTCCTTAAGCTCAAAAACACTCTCACAAGGGATCTCTGGTGTAAAAGGGTGAAATGAGGCTATGAAGGTTGATTAGGGTTTGGTCCAAGAGGCTTAAGGGTGTTTAAATAGGTGTCAAGTCCGAGAATTAGGGTTTTGGCCCTCTGTCGCGTACGCCCCATGTACCTATACGTACGCCCTGCGTACGCGGCCACCCTCTACGTTCATGCATTATTAGTACGCTAAGCGTACTCCTGGAGTACGCCCCGCGTACTAAGGGACCTTTTATGCCATCTTTTCCATTTCAAGGGTCTAAAGAGTAATACCTGATTTGGAGTGTTACAGTTCAGTAATACACAGTTTAATATTTTCATGCATACATTTATTCATATTTGAGCACAAAATTTATATAAAATATACAACTTAATACAGTTCATTTTTAGTTTAATACATAAAATTCACAACATAACATAATACAATCAACTACACATTAATTCACATATTTAAAGTTAATCTTAAACTCTACCATTAACACCAACTACCGAACGACACCACAAAGTACCTGTGCTACCTTCATCATCATCCTTCCTTTCAGATCTGTATATAAAATCATTGATTGATAACTTAAATAATATATTCACAATTTAATTTACCAATTAAATTACTTATTTAGAGTTTAATGCAAAATAATTATAAAAACTAATACATTCTTACATATTTATACAACACTAAAAATAAATATGTTCATATGAAAATTAATAAAAACATTCATACATAAATCATTCACATTTAACATAAATTTATTAATAATTCACATCTTAATACAGTCAATTGACAGTTCAGTACATAAAATTCACAGCTTAATATATAAAATTCACAGTTTAATGCAAAAAATTATACATTCACAACCATATTTTTAACTTCAAATTACACATATACCTTCAGATTTATATGCGAGTCCTTCTTTCAAAGTTTATTTAAGCAAATATTCACAATTTAAGTTTTACATACTTTATTCAAAATTAGATAAAATGATATATATGTATAGTGTTTCTTCAAACTTATATTTCAAAGGCAAGCAAAAAGTTTATAAAAAAAATCATAGTTTAATACTAGTCATTTCACAAGTTAATACAGTCAATTCACAACTTAATACAATAAATTCACAGGTTAATATTGTTGGAATAGTGTCTAAGGCTGCAACTATATTAGGCAAGTATTTGACCCGATTGTGCATGGTCCTTTTGGGTTGCCTTCACCATAGCAACTTGATAGGATGATTTATTAAGAGAGAATAAATATTATTAATATATTATGAGAATAATATAAAGAATAATAATATTGTTATTTGATTAATATAAGTCATAAATTAATTAGAATTAATTTGGTGACTTAAAGAGATTAATTAAATAAGAGGGTATAAACTGTCAATTGTTTGATAGTTAAACTTTAGACTGTAAATCCTTAAGAGATAAGGGTTGGACGAATTCTAGAGCTAAGGATAGCTCAAAATCGTCCAAGGCTATCTATGGTAAGGATATGGATTGCTTTAAGGAAAGATTATCCAACTAGGGTTTAAGGTGAAACCCTTAAGGAGTCTACAAGTATAAATAGACCCCATGGCCAAGGGAAATCGGCATCTCATCAAGAATAGAGAACCCCTGGCCGATTTCCTCCTAAATCTCTCTCTCAAATCATCCTCTTTGCTATTTGGTGTTTGTAAGCCATTAGAGGAGTGACAATTGTGACTCTAGAGCTCCAAGACAATAAGATCAAACAAGAGATTCAAAGGTATACTTCCAAATCTGATTTTGTATTGTTCTTATACCTAATTAGTCATTAGAAGTCTTGGATTCAAAGCATGTTTAATTAGAAAGCCTAGATCCAAGCATTAGGGTTTTGCATGCGCACATAGGAAAGTTCTTATGGCTAAAACCCATCAGTGGTATCAGAGCCTAGCTTGGTTTCTATTAAATTGTTGCTTGTTTGTTTGAATCTTATTTGCAAAATTCGATTTTTGTGTTTCTGAGTCATGGACTCGGCGAGTTCCATAGTGGACTCGGCGAGTTGGCCTGACTCGGCGAGTCCCTTGGTGCACTCGGCGAGTCTAAGCGTCAGGAAAGGCCAGATTCGGGATTTTTTGATGATTATCTTATGGAAACTTACCTTAATCATATTAGATCAACCCTAATCCGATTTTTTGATATATCTTGATCTAATTAAAGATATTTATCAACTACTAAAATATTTAATTTCCTTATATGATAATTAATTAATTATTTTGATTAAATTGGTAATTATCTTGCATGAAATCTTGAATAAATCAAATATAGATAATTAGGAAATTAATTGTTAATTAAAATTATTTGTTATTTGATCCTCCATGTTTTAAATGTTTAAAACTTGTCCTCAAGTTTAGAAATTTATGTTTTGTGATTAAAAGTTTTAATTTAGACAATTTAAATTTCAAACCCTAGATTTTTAAAAAGTTTAAAATACAACCCTATACTAATATAATATTACAAGATTAATATATATATATATATATATATATATATATATATATATATATATATATATATATATATATATATATATATATATATGTACAACTAAAATGCTAGTCTTACCGTTAGTAGGCCTCATTCACGAAGCCGATATATAAGGTGGGTATAAGGTTGCGGCCTATAAAATGGCGCTTAATGGGTGTACACTCACACCCACCTCTTGCTTGATCGATGGAGGGTCGTTAGCCGAACGGGTAGGATAGGGCAACCTCATCCTCTCATTAAAAGTATAATATGAAATACAAAGTAACTATACATTTTTAAAATTTCCCAATCTTAGTTACTTTAGGAAAAGTGAATTGATGCAATCCCATGAAATTACACTTTGCACCCTTGCTAAGAAGTTAGTGGAGCGTGTGTGGTTTACCGACACACTAATTGGTTCTAAGCAAAGGTGGCAAAGGGTGATTCATTGTTTATCATAGTTCGATGGAGCGTGTGTGGTTTACCGGCACATCGAATAGGTGATCGTTACAATGAAGGCACCATGTGAATTTGCATGGTAATTCACACCCGCTTTGTGATCCTCGGTATCCCAGTCACAAACAAGAGGGGCATATCAATATTTAAACATGCCATTGAATAGTTTCAATGAATCTCATCCGAACCTAGGAATTCTCAATACATTTAGGACTTAAAGTTATGTTTTTATGGTGGAGAATTAGTGAATCGTCATTCACTTACCTTCAATTTGTTTGCATGTTAGATTACGACATCCCTTTTCTAATATGTAAATATTGTTGTTGGATCCTAGCCCTAATTTTTCTTATTGGGTGATAATTAGGGATTCATATTCTAATCTATCTTTGTCCTTTCTATTTGTAGATGTCGAACGCAAACAACGCTGCTGCTAGTTCTTTCACATTGATGAGCCTTTGTCAAAAGGTCACTTTCGATGGGACGAACTTTAGCGTATGGATAAGATACATTCACACCATTGCTCGCTATGAGGATAAGGAGTATGTCCTCGATGAGAAGCTCGAGAAAATCAACCCTGAAATCGCTACTCCGGCTGAAATAACCGCTTTTGAAACTCATGAGCACGATGCAACGAAGGTACATTGCATCATGATAGCCACCATGAACTCCAAATTCCAAAAGTCTTATGAGGACATGCACCCGAACGAGATGCATCAAGACTTATTAGAGAGATACCACCAGAACGCGAGACAAGAGCGTTATGAGATTTTCACTAACATGATTTCCGCTAAGATAGGTCATGGAGAGTCTCTTACCGTGCACCTGCAAAAGATGCAAAGGTATGTCGACCGCCTTCGCAAGTTGAATGTTGACTTTGGGGAAGACTTGGTGATCGACATGGTGCTTCACTCTTTGCCTCCGAGCTACAATAAATTTAGGATGACCTACCACATGAACAAAGAGGAGGTCACCCTAAGCAAACTCCAAGGTCTCTTGAGGGTCATTGAGAGCAACTTCAAGGACAAGTCTGTTGCACCAACTCCCAATCCACCCGCTGCTCTTGTCTTGGATATTGGACAAGGAAAGGGAAAGAAGAGGAAGGCTTCGTCTAAGAACTATCGCAAGGTTAAAGCCCGAGATGGTGCCTGTTCTAGTGGGACCAAAGTTGATCCTGCTAAGCCCTGCCCTAACCCAAAGGAGGCAGAGTGCCACCACTGCCACAAGATAGGACATTGGAAGAGAAGCTGCCCAGAGTACCTGCAAGCCATCAAGGAAGGAAAGATCAAGCCATCTTTCACAGGTATATACACAATTAAATCTAACGAATCATCTCATGCTATTTCTTGGGTTCTTGATACCGGTTGTGGTTACCACATTTGTTCTAATGTGCAGGGACTAAGAAGAAATAGGGATGTGGAGGCTGGAAGAATAAATCTAATCATGGGGAACAGAAGATCGTCGCCTGTCACCAAGATTGGAGTGTATTCTTTAGTACTTAGGAATGGTTTAAGTTTAGATTTGAACAATTGTTGCTATTCGCCAGAAATGGCCAGAAACATCATTTCATTTCATGGTTTGTTTAGACAAGGTTTTAGATTTTATTTTAATAATAAGAATGGTTCTATTTTAGCTTATCTAAATGGTGTCTTTTATTTTGAAGCTATACCATGTAATGGAATTTATGAAACTGTTATGATTGTTGATAACTTAGGAAATGATGCTTTAAACATAGATTCTTCTAATAATATGGATAGAGCATCCTTGTGGCATTGTCGTCTTGGACATGTCAACAAGAAACGCATAGCCCAACTCCAAAAGGATGGAGTGTTGGAGTCATTCGACCTTAGGGAAGATGACACGTGCAAGTCTTGTTTACTTGGAAAGATGACTAAGTCACCCTTCACGAGTACGTGTGAAAGGGGTGAGGGTCTATTGGACCTAATACATACCGATGTATGTGGACCGTTTAGATCAACCACGAAGGATGGGAACCGCTTCTACGTGAATTTTACCGATGACTATAGTAGATATGGGTATATCTATTTAATCAAGCAAAAGTCAGAAACCTTTGAAAAGTTCAAAGAGTTCAAGAATGAATTGGAGAATCAATTTGACAGGAAAATCAAGATGCTTCGATCCGATCGAGGAGGAGAGTACCTAAGTCTTGAATTCCACGATTATCTCAAGGAGTATGGAATAGTTTCACAATTGATGCCACCTAGGACACCACAATTGAATGGTGTGGCAGAAAGGCGTAATCGAACCTTGTTGGACATGGTTCGCTCTATGATGAGTCGTGCTTCACTACCTATCTCTTTTTGGGGGTATGCCTTAGAGACTGCCACCCATATCCTTAACCGAGTCCCTACTAAGAAGGTTGCCAAAACACCTCACGAGATGTGGACAGGGAAAGCTCCCTCGTTAGCACATATCAAGGTTTGGGGTTGCGAGGCTTTCGTAAGACGAGATACTCACGAAAAGCTCGAACCTCGTAGTAAGCGATGTATTTTCGTCGGCTACCCGCAGAAATCCTTTGGATATCTCTTCTATAGACCGAAGGACAATGTCGTCTTCGTTGCGAGGAGAGGGGTTTTCCGAGAGAAAGAACTCATAAGCCAAGGAGACAGTGGGAGGCAAATTGAGCTTGAAGAGATTCAAGAGTCGATAGATGAGGGAACCTCTACCGCTGGCACTCAACCTGAGGAGGAAACTCCGGTTGAACCGATTGACGAGTCCTTATCTCTTAGACGTTCCGAAAGAGTTAGAGTTCAACCCCAGTTCTATGGTTTTCATATTACTACCGAAGGGGACACGTATATTAGTGATGGTACACTAATAAACCTCGATGAACCTAATAGCTATAAGGAAGCCACAGCAGGCCCGGAGTCTGCAAAATGGAAAGAGGCAATAAATAGCGAGATCCAATCCATGTATGATAACCAAGTTTGGAATTTGGTTGATAATGTGCCCGGACGTAAGACCGTTGGGTGTAAATGGATCTTCAAGAAGAAGACTGACGTGGATGGAAACGTACACACGTATAAAGCGCGATTGGTTGCGAAGGGCTTTACTCAAACTCCCGGAGTTGACTATGATGAGACCTTCTCACCAGTTGCGAAGATAAAATCTATTAGAGTGATGCTAGCTATTGCCGCATTTCATGATTATGAGATTTGGCAAATGGATGTCAAGACCGCTTTCTTTAACGGAAAGTTGGTTGAGGATGTTTACATGGCTCAGCCAGAGGGGTTTGTGGATCCGAAGCATCCGAATAGAGTGTGTAAGCTTGAGAAGTCCATTTATGGACTTAACCAAGCGTCTCGCAGATGGAATCTTTGCTTCGATGAGAAAGTCAAAGAGTTTGGATTTGTACGAAGCGAAGATGAATCATGTGTATATGTCAAAGCCAGTGGGAGTATAGTTAGCTTCCTCGTTCTATATGTCGATGACATATTACTCATAGGAAACGACATCCCGACTCTGCAGGAAGTTAAATCCTGGCTCGGGAAGTACTTCGCTATGAAGGACCTCGGAGAGGCTTCCTATATTTTGGGAATAAGGATAGTGAGAGAAAGAAGTAAGAGACTAATAGGACTTGGTCAGAACACCTACTTAGAGAAGGTACTAAAACGTTTTAGTATGGAAAACTCGAAGAAGGGAGAATTACCGATACAAAGTAATGCCAAGTTGAGTAAGACTCAAAGTCCGAGTACCGAAGCTGAGATAGCATAAATGAGCCGAGTACCATACGCTTCCGCAGTTGGCTCAATCATCTACGCTATGACTTGTACTCGTCCTGATGTAGCCTTTGCTTTGAGCATGGTTAGTAGATATCAAGGGAACCCTGGCAGAGCCCATTGGATTGCGGTGAAAAATATCCTTAAGTACCTTCGGAGGACGAAGGAATGGTTCTTAGTCATCGGAGGGAGTGATGACTTGAAGGTGCGAGGGTATAGTGACGCCAACTTTCAGACTGACAGGGACAACTATTATTCGCAGTCGGGCTGGGTCTTTACCCTGAATGAAGGAGCAGTGACATGGAAGAGTTCCAAGCAGGAAACCGTAGCTGATTCAACGTGCGAATCAGAGTACATTGCAGCGAGCGAAGCGTCGAAGGAGGCAATATGGCTGAAGAACTTCATCGGTGATCTTGGAGTCGTACCTGCCATAAAGGAGCCCATGGAGATTTTCTGTGATAATGAAGGAGCGGTTGCCTTGACCAAGGAACCGAGGGATCATGGTAGATCACGACATATCGACAGAAAATATCATTTTATTAGACATCGTGTAGAAGAAGGACAACTTATAGTGAAGAGGATATCATCAGAAGATAACCCAGCAGATCCGCTTACGAAGGGACTGAGTAGGGTTAAGCACTTGCAGCATGCTAGGAGTATTGGGCTGAAGAATGATATTAGCATAGATTAGATAGATAGTATTAGAAACATGTAATAGATAAATGTAATTAACATTTGATGATTAAATAAAGGAGTTTTATTTATGAGTAATGTTACTATCTTATGTTAATTGTTTAACTATTGTTTCATTTTGCATGTTTTGACTTCCAGAATAATTGAGTTTATTAAGAATAATCGAATTATTCAAATTGTCCACAATCGTTCATATGTTGGAAGTAGATATGAATGAAGATTGTCGTGAATTGGTGTGTAGATTGTCTAAATTGTATTAGACATAGCAAAGGGTTGTTGCGACGTTCATGAGTGCTTATGAACTAGTTTTGAGCATTGGAACAAACCCGCGCTTGCTGGAATCACCTTATGGAATATGATATAAAAGAGGTGATCGCAAGACGATAATATCATATAGTCTTAAAACCTAGATATATGGTTTGTTATTTGTTAATTGATTGTACATTGATAATGCGAAAACGCATCAGTAACTCGGTGTTATAAAACGCATTGTTGTGTATAGTTGATTAATGAATAAGTAAATGCATATAAGTCGAAGTTTATCTGTAACTTTTATCCTAACAAGATAAAAGCGATATCTCGGCCGCTCGATGATTTGATTTGACTTATGTGTCGGGCCCGGTCAGAACTGAATTGATGTGTTCGATTAAGTTCTATGTCAAATAAATCAGAGATCGAGAAACCTAAATGCTTGACTAATTATTCCATAGAATTGTCAGCATGATATCTAACAGAGGACTGTACGATCCCTTATCTAAAGGAAAAGATTGATTAGATCAGAGTTTGACAGCGTCTTTGAGAGCTACGATTGCAAATCGAATTGTACTTGTGCATATAGTTACTAGACTTATCCAAGTTGGAGACTGTTGGAATAGTGTCTAAGGCTGCAACTATATTAGGCAAGTATTTGACCCGATTGTGCATGGTCCTTTTGGGTTGCCTTCACCATAGCAACTTGATAGGATGATTTATTAAGAGAGAATAAATATTATTAATATATTATGAGAATAATATAAAGAATAATAATATTGTTATTTGATTAATATAAGTCATAAATTAATTAGAATTAATTTGGTGACTTAAAGAGATTAATTAAATAAGAGGGTATAAACTGTCAATTGTTTGATAGTTAAACTTTAGACTGTAAATCCTTAAGAGATAAGGGTTGGACGAATTCTAGAGCTAAGGATAGCTCAAAATCGTCCAAGGCTATCTATGGTAAGGATATGGATTGCTTTAAGGAAAGATTATCCAACTAGGGTTTAAGGTGAAACCCTTAAGGAGTCTACAAGTATAAATAGACCCCATGGCCAAGGGAAATCGGCATCTCATCAAGAATAGAGAACCCCTGGCCGATTTCCTCTTAAATATCTCTCTCAAATCATCCTCTTTGCTATTTGGTGTTTGTAAGCCATTAGAGGGGTGACAATTGTGACTCTAGAGCTCCAAGACAATAAGATCAAACAAGAGATTCAAAGGTATACTTCCAAATCTGATTTTGTATTGTTCTTATACCTAATTAGTCATTAGAAGTCTTGGATTCAAAGCATGTTTAATTAGAAAGCCTAGATCCAAGCATTAGGGTTTTGCATGCGCACATAGGAAAGTTCTTATGGCTAAAACCCATCAAATCTAGTCAACTCATAGTTTAAACAGAAATTTCAAAGATTAGCAAGCTTGGAGGGGCATTGGACTTCAATTCACAACGTAATACAGTCAACTCACAACTAAATACAATAAATTCACAACTTAAGAGCTTCCCAACCGATAGCATTTGCCACTATAAGAGATAGTGACCTGACATGGCTGTTCCACCACGTCAAAGCTCGATATGCAAAGGTGCGGGTGACAAATTTAACCTTGCACCCTTCTGGATAGGAGCAGATCTCAAAGATCGAATCCATCTTTTCGAACCATTGCGAGAGGGAAATGATTCCGCCAGTTCCATTGAAGGCCCTGGGTTTGTAGCTGGTGAAGTCCTTATACGAGCACTCTCTAGAGCGCACTAGAGCTTCGACAACAGTGAGAGGCACATAAGTCCCACTCCTACTAGTACCGGTCGAGGTGAATTATGCTAAAGCTGCAGTAACAGCCACATTCACAACAACTTGAATAGCTGTTGGGTTGTATTGAGGAGGAGGTGGAGGTGGCTCGTAGGAGTTATCGGAGGATTACGCCTCGTCACTCTTCGAGGAGGCATTGCTTAACTAAAGTTTACAAAGATTAATGGTGATAGTAAGAATTAATTGAAAGTATGATTGAATGTAGATCTAGTACTAGAAAGATGATAGCATTTGGATAATAATTTCCATGAGATTAGGTATCTGTCAGTAATATTGGTATTACAGATGTAACAAGTTTGGGAAAAATGACCTAGAAGTAGGTCTTACATCAGACCAAGATGAGAAAATTTTGAAAGAATAAAGACTTATCAAGATTAAAGTCTTATCAAAGATAGGAAACTAAAACTAGAGTTTTTACATAGACTTAAGTTATATCCAAAAGAGAAAGTTGAATAGGCTCTATCTATGACGAGAACCACTAGAATGAGTCCTTGATTCTGCCAGACGATGCTCCATATCCCTCATGTGTCTTTCATATGTTTCCTGCCGAGCTCGAAGTTCCCTGACTTCAGCTTGGGTTGCAGCAAGATCTCTCTGCAAAGCCTTATTGGCTCTCCTAGTCCCTTCCATATCCTCTTCGAGATGGCGAATGCGGACTGTGTTAACGCCCAAATTGGCGTCAATTTCCATGAATCGGTCGATGGCTGCTCGACCTTGCTCATCATTCCGAGCAATCCTGCGGACCATAATAGGCAGGACTTGGCCAGCTGAGCCTCCCTCGCTTAGATTGTAAAAGATTTTGTCTCCATTGTAGGGTAAAGGTTGACCCTGTTCGTGACTCCATCAATTCAAGTTTGTCACCCACAAGGGTGTGGGGCCTTGAAATACTGGTCGGGAGTTTGGATTTGGGTTTGGAGCTACTAGGGGTTGGTCATTAACTTCTGGTTCGGAGTCAGAACTATCCGAAAATCCCTCTGCAAGGTGATTATCCATAGGGATTGGATGATCCTCTTTTGGCTCTGCTTCAAGCCATCCTGCATTGCCTTGGTTTGGGAAGTACGGGTCGCCAGGAGTATGGAATCCATCCATGATATCTACGCGAGAAAAGGGGTATAAGAATCTTATATAAATAGACGTACTACTTAAGATATTTATAAGATGATCCTTACCAGTTACTTCAATACTTGCATAGTGCATACCAGTTATATGAAATCAAAACAGGATAGGCCTTTGAATAAGTGATCCTAACTCCAAATCCACAACCAAACAAGGAACATGAAGTAAAGCAAAGATCACAGATTCTAAGTCTATATGACACCTTAGTCACATATAACCGTAGCGTATCCACTTAGCAACTATTGAACTACTAGTAAAGACCTTTTTAGTTCTCAAATAAGTAATTATAGTATCACAAAATACTCTTATAGTATTTTAGGTTCATGTTCTGTTCTAATGTTCTCATTGTAGTAGTGTTGGTAAGTTTTTAGACTTGTTGCAACCTCACAACCATCCTTGGGCATATGATAATCACTTTTCGGACCAACATAGTTGATCAGGCTATGTCATTCCCAGAACTGACCATACATCCCCGAGTCTACTTGTGATGTTCAACAATCATAATACTTTTGTTATGTACTAGTGACACTGATTTTAGTATGAATGCAGGTATGTATACTTAGTTAAATATTTTATTATTTAAAAGTATAAACTCTTGGTCAGAGTATTTTATTCCTGTTGTGTTTATAGTTTGTATATCTTTTATGGGTTGATATACTCGATTCACTATAAACAATGCTCTGATACCAATCTGTCACACCACAAAACCTGAACGGCAGAAACGTTCAGGGGCGGAGGACGTCATGTACAGTATCACAACAAAGCATAATAGTAAACAAGAAACAAAATCATCCATTGCATTAATAATATAATTTAATACAAGTGCGTTATGTATTGTTTATAAGACACCAAAAATATAAATCAAAATAAGAGATGAGTCTTGAACGTGATCCATCTTCTCAAAACTTGGCATCGGTACCTGTCTACTGATGACTTGAGAATACAAGTTATTTTGAAAGAGTTTATCAACTTTAAAGCTGGTGAGTTCATAAGCATTTTAGTGCCATTGTTTGAATGAAAATGTTTGTAAACTGTTTGATGTATAACTTTGTAAATGTGTGTAGTAAATGTCTGTATCTCCTAGAAAATCCTATATTTTCTACTAAAAAGTAGCCTTCTACCAAGGCATCAAATGTTTTGTATGTTTGTTTCCTATAAAAGTGTGTATTTTCCCAAGTGTGACTATCATTAAGTTTTTACATTACCGTTTATGTGAGAAGATCACAATGTGAATGCAATGGGAAAATAATAAAGTACTGTAGTATTGTATATAGTAACTACTATTGTACAAACTACCTTAAACCGATTGTTAATTAAGGTATAATGTAATATAATTGTAACCATACTTGATCGACTTAGTAAAACACGACGCTCGAAGATGTCAAAATGGTATGACATTTGTCACCCATAGACCTGCAGGTCCCACTGTAGCTAGTTAGCAATAAAAGAAAATGGACTCCTTTGGCATATCACATCAGACAATCACAGACTTAGTTCTTTCTGGACTTCCAATGTTGCAAGTGTCCATTGCAGTTTAGGAGTTTGACTCACCAGACAAATTTGCTTGATTAGCACGCCAAATCATTGCTGATTCAGCAGCTATAAGCAAATATGTGAGATCAATGAGGTTCACGTCGTGATCCATCATATAGTACTCTCTAACGAACTCACTATATGATTCAGGAAGTGACTGCAGAACCCAGTCAACAGCCAATATTTCTGAGATATCGACACCCAACATCCTTAACATATCAATGTGCGACTTCATCTCTAAGACGTATGCACACACAAACTTTCCATCTTCATGCTTAATTGCCAATAGGGATTGAGTGAGCTTGAACTTTTCAAGCCTTTGAACTTGTGGGGTAGGGAGAACAATTGGAGGAGGAGGAGGAAGTGAAGCATGATCTCTTGTTCCTCGATCATATCGTGGAACATCATCTTCATTTCGAAAGCTTGTTCCATGGGATTTGGGAAGACCATGATTGTCAAAACTAGACATCTACAAAACGGGAGAAAATTCAAGTTAAGTTGATTAGAATTCTTGATGTAACACACAAATGAAACATCAAGCTAGGATCCAACACAATACTCTACAACCTAGAAGAGGGATGTCGTAATCTAGTCGCAGAATATTTGAAGGTAGGTAAATGACGATTTACTAGTTTCCACCATGAAAAACGAAAAGGAAGTTTAAGTTTTAAATGAATTGAAACTCCTAGATCTTTTGAGATTCATTGAACTTTTCACTGGCATGTTTAATCTCGATTATGTCCTACAATTTGTGACTGGGATGCCGAGGATCACAAATAAGGTGTGAATAACCATACGAATCACGTGGTGCACCCAATGCTACTATCACCTAATCAATGTGCCAGTTAGCCACACACGCTCCATTGATCTATGATAAGCATCGAGCCACCCTTCGCCACCAATTTCATCCCCAAATTTGTTTGCCGGTTAATCACACACGCTCCACTAACGTTTGACAAGGGTACGAAGTGTAATTCCATGGAGTAGCATACAATTTCACATTTTGCCTAAAGTAACTATGATTTGGGAATTTGTATAAGAATTTAGTTACTTTTGTACTTCATTATACTTATAATGGAAGGTTTCTGTCCTATCCTATCCGTTCGGCTAACGACCCACCACTAGTCAAGAGTGCGGTGGGTAAGAGTGGATACCCATTCAATCGCCATTTTATAGGCAATTTCCTTAAACACCCCTTATAGACCAGCTTCGTGAATGAGGCCTACTAACGGTAAGACTGACTTTTACTCATATATATATATATATATATATATATATATATATATATATATATATATATAATATTAGACTTTTAATGTTATATATATATATATATATATATATATATATATATATATATATATATATATAGTATAGGGTGTATTTTACACTTTTAAAATACTGGGTGGTTTAATTTAGTAAATTATACTTTTAATTTAATTAAATGTAAAACAAAACTTTATGGGTTTATTAAATCTCTTTTAATTATACATTTTAATTAATTAATAAAACCATAAGGGTGTGATTTGAACTTTTCAAATTACTAGGGTTTTAGAATTTAACATTTCAAAATTAAACTTTTAATCAACTTTTAAATTCCAAAACTTGAGGGCAAGTTCTGAAACATTTCAAAACATTAGGGTTTAGAATTTAAATATTTCAAAATTAAACTTTTAATCAAAAATTTAAATTCCAAAACTTGAGGGCAAGTTTTGAAACTTTTCAAAACATTAGGGTTTAACTATTTAAATTTCAAAAACAAAACTTTTAAGTTCAAATTTAAACTGTAAAACCTAAAGGGGGGAATTGAAACCTTTTCACAAGATAATTCAAATTTAAATTACAAATAATCAATATTTATCTAATAAAACAAAAGATTATCTAAATTTGACAATTATCTTCAATTTTGGCAAGGATAAACTCCAAATATTGATAAAAACCGGATTTTATTAATATAAAATGTTTTAGGTAATTATCTACAGCTAAAACAGGTCAAAATCCCAAAATCTGCTCCATCTGCGACTTCGACTCGTCGAGTTCACTATGGACTCCCCGAGTTCAGTCATGGACTCGGCGAGTCCAGCCTCCAGAACCAAAAAAAATCGATTTTAAGTATGAATAATCAACCAAAGCGTCAAATACATCAAACAAACAGTCATACGCTCTAATACCACTGATGGGTTTTGAGCAATACATTAATCCTATGGTGTACATGCAAACCCTAATAGCTTTTGGATCTAGTTTGTCTAATGAGCATGCAATTGAATATCCAAAGCTATAAACCCTAGATCTATCAAATAAGAACTAAAATAAGGGTTTAGTAATTACCTTTGATTGTTATATTGTAATAACAATCAATTCCTTGCTTTGATTGGCTTCAGAAAGCTTAGTGCCTCAAGTGCTGCACCTCTAATGGAGTCACAAACACCACTAAGCAACTAGATGAAGAAGGAGAAGAGAGGAGGCACCCAAAACCGTGTAGAAACCCTAAGGATTCAGTTACCCACGTTTTTAGGGCCTAATGGGTCCTTTATATACTTGTGTGGGCTGCTAGGGTTTCAGTCAAAACCCTAATGGACAGCTTAAACTCTAAGCAGCCCATCGAACCTTCTGGATTAGGCTATGGACGAAAATATGATGGGCTCCCATCATAATTTCGTTCACCCCTTGTTCCTTTAGCGTTCCTTAGCCCAATAACTCAATTATCCGATAATTACAGTCTAGTCCCCTATATTTAATTAATCTCTTTTAGCCACAAAATTAATTATCAATTAATTCTTGACTAATATTAATTAAACAATATGATTTCTCCTTTAATATATTATTCTTATAATATATTAATAAATCATAATTAAACCTTTCTCTCCTTAATTCATCCTACATATTGCTATGGTGAAGGCAACCCAAAAGGACCATGCTCATAATCGGGTCAAGTACATACCAAAATAGTTATGGACTTAAACACTAATCCAACAATATATACTAGCCGTTTACCCGTGCCAAGCGACAAATATCAATAGTTTATTTTAAAAATTAGTTTCGAAAGACGATAAATTTCTTTTTGCCAAACAATATGTTATTTAATGTATTCGGCGCTTTTGTGTATATTTGATAGGTGTTTTTATTTGTTGGATCTATTGTTTCAAAATTAGATCATTTTTAATTCGTAACATATAATTTTTTTTCCATTGATGTAAATTTAGAAGAAAACAAAACATTGTAATTTAGGTTTAAGATTTGAAAAACATGCCAAGTTGTTCGTAGATGATGGGTGATATGTGTATCAAGAATTTCATAGATTTTAAATTATATATTTTTTTTCTATTTTATATAAAAAATATGAATAATACATAATAAGATAAAAAAAAATACGATTAATACATAATAGTTTGTTTTTAGAAGTTACTGAATGAAAAAAAAAACAATAAAAACTTAGTAATATACATTTACAAAAGCAAATATTAAAAACATCCTACTAATAGTAGCATGAAACTCACCAGAGTACATTGCAGCGAGCGAAGCGTCGAAGGAGGCAATATGGCTGAAGAACTTCATCGGTGATCTTGGAGTCGTACCTGCCATAAAGGAGCCCATGGAGATTTTCTGTGATAATGAAGGAGCGGTTGCCTTGACCAAGGAACCGAGGGATCATGGTAGATCACGACATATCGACAGAAAATATCATTTTATTAGACATCGTGTAGAAGAAGGACAACTTATAGTGAAGAGGATATCATCAGAAGATAACCCAGCAGATCCGCTTACGAAGGGACTGAGTAGGGTTAAGCACTTGCAGCATGCTAGGAGTATTGGGCTGAAGAATGATATTAGCATAGATTAGATAGATAGTATTAGAAACATGTAATAGATAAATGTAATTAACATTTGATGATTAAATAAAGGAGTTTTATTTATGAGTAATGTTACTATCTTATGTTAATTGTTTAACTATTGTTTCATTTTGCATGTTTTGACTTCCAGAATAATTGAGTTTATTAAGAATAATCGAATTATTCAAATTGTCCACAATCGTTCATATGTTGGAAGTAGATATGAATGAAGATTGTCGTGAATTGGTGTGTAGATTGTCTAAATTGTATTAGACATAGCAAAGGGTTGTTGCGACGTTCATGAGTGCTTATGAACTAGTTTTGAGCATTGGAACAAACCCGCGCTTGCTGGAATCACCTTATGGAATATGATATAAAAGAGGTGATCGCAAGACGATAATATCATATAGTCTTAAAACCTAGATATATGGTTTGTTATTTGCTAATTGATTGTACATTGATAATGCGAAAACGCATCAGTAACTCGGTGTTATAAAACGCATTGTTGTGTATAGTTGATTAATGAATAAGTAAATGCATATAAGTCGAAGTTTATCTGTAACTTTTATCCTAACAAGATAAAAGCGATATCTCGGCCGCTCGATGATTTGATTTGACTTATGTGTCGGGCCCGGTCAGAACTGAATTGATGTGTTCGATTAAGTTCTATGTCAAATAAATCAGAGATCGAGAAACCTAAATGCTTGACTAATTATTCCATAGAATTGTCAGCATGATATCTAACAGAGGACTGTACGATCCCTTATCTAAAGGAAAAGATTGATTAGATCAGAGTTTGACAGCGTCTTTGAGAGCTACGATTGCAAATCGAATTGTACTTGTGCATATAGTTACTAGACTTATCCAAGTTGGAGACTGTTGGAATAGTGTCTAAGGCTGCAACTATATTAGGCAAGTATTTGACCCGATTGTGCATGGTCCTTTTGGGTTGCCTTCACCATAGCAACTTGATAGGATGATTTATTAAGAGAGAATAAATATTATTAATATATTATGAGAATAATATAAAGAATAATAATATTGTTATTTGATTAATATAAGTCATAAATTAATTAGAATTAATTTGGTGACTTAAAGAGATTAATTAAATAAGAGGGTATAAACTGTCAATTGTTTGATAGTTAAACTTTAGACTGTAAATCCTTAAGAGATAAGGGTTGGACGAATTCTAGAGCTAAGGATAGCTCAAAATCGTCCAAGGCTATCTATGGTAAGGATATGGATTGCTTTAAGGAAAGATTATCCAACTAGGGTTTAAGGTGAAACCCTTAAGGAGTCTACAAGTATAAATAGACCCCATGGCCAAGGGAAATCGGCATCTCATCAAGAATAGAGAACCCCTGGCCGATTTCCTCTTAAATATCTCTCTCAAATCATCCTCTTTGCTATTTGGTGTTTGTAAGCCATTAGAGGGGTGACAATTGTGACTCTAGAGCTCCAAGACAATAAGATCAAACAAGAGATTCAAAGGTATACTTCCAAATCTGATTTTGTATTGTTCTTATACCTAATTAGTCATTAGAAGTCTTGGATTCAAAGCATGTTTAATTAGAAAGCCTAGATCCAAGCATTAGGGTTTTGCATGCGCACATAGGAAAGTTCTTATGGCTAAAACCCATCAAATCTAGTCAACTCATAGTTTAAACAGAAATTTCAAAGATTAGCAAGCTTGGAGGGGCATTGGACTTCAATTCACAACGTAATACAGTCAACTCACAACTAAATACAATAAATTCACAACTTAAGAGCTTCCCAACCGATAGCATTTGCCACTATAAGAGATAGTGACCTGACATGGCTGTTCCACCACGTCAAAGCTCGATATGCAAAGGTGCGGGTGACAAATTTAACCTTGCACCCTTCTGGATAGGAGCAGATCTCAAAGATCGAATCCATCTTTTCGAACCATTGCGAGAGGGAAATGATTCCGCCAGTTCCATTGAAGGCCCTGGGTTTGTAGCTGGTGAAGTCCTTATACGAACACTCTCTAGAGCGCACTAGAGCTTCGACAACAGTGAGAGGCACATAAGTCCCACTCCTACTAGTACCGGTCGAGGTGAATTATGCTAAAGCTGCAGTAACAGCCACATTCACAACAACTTGAATAGCTGTTGGGTTGTATTGAGGAGGAGGTGGAGGTGGCTCGTAGGAGTTATCGGAGGATTACGCCTCGTCACTCTTCGAGGAGGCATTGCTTAACTAAAGTTTACAAAGATTAATGGTGATAGTAAGAATTAATTGAAAGTATGATTGAATGTAGATCTAGTACTAGAAAGATGATAGCATTTGGATAATAATTTCCATGAGATTAGGTATCTGTCAGTAATATTGGTATTACAGATGTAACAAGTTTGGGAAAAATGACCTAGAAGTAGGTCTTACATCAGACCAAGATGAGAAAATTTTGAAAGAATAAAGACTTATCAAGATTAAAGTCTTATCAAAGATAGGAAACTAAAACTAGAGTTTTTACATAGACTTAAGTTATATCCAAAAGAGAAAGTTGAATAGGCTCTATCTATGACGAGAACCACTAGAATGAGTCCTTGATTCTGCCAGACGATGCTCCATATCCCTCATGTGTCTTTCATATGTTTCCTGCCGAGCTCGAAGTTCCCTGACTTCAGCTTGGGTTGCAGCAAGATCTCTCTGCAAAGCCTTATTGGCTCTCCTAGTCCCTTCCATATCCTCTTCGAGATGGCGAATGCGGACTGTGTTAACGCCCAAATTGGCGTCAATTTCCATGAATCGGTCGATGGCTGCTCGACCTTGCTCATCATTCCGAGCAATCCTGCGGACCATAATAGGCAGGACTTGGCCAGCTGAGCCTCCCTCGCTTAGATTGTAAAAGATTTTGTCTCCATTGTAGGGTAAAGGTTGACCCTGTTCGTGACTCCATCAATTCAAGTTTGTCACCCACAAGGGTGTGGGGCCTTGAAATACTGGTCGGGAGTTTGGATTTGGGTTTGGAGCTACTAGGGGTTGGTCATTAACTTCTGGTTCGGAGTCAGAACTATCCGAAAATCCCTCTGCAAGGTGATTATCCATAGGGATTGGATGATCCTCTTTTGGCTCTGCTTCAAGCCATCCTGCATTGCCTTGGTTTGGGAAGTACGGGTCGCCAGGAGTATGGAATCCATCCATGATATCTACGCGAGAAAAGGGGTATAAGAATCTTATATAAATAGACGTACTACTTAAGATATTTATAAGATGATCCTTACCAGTTACTTCAATACTTGCATAGTGCATACCAGTTATATGAAATCAAAACAGGATAGGCCTTTGAATAAGTGATCCTAACTCCAAATCCACAACCAAACAAGGAACATGAAGTAAAGCAAAGATCACAGATTCTAAGTCTATATGACACCTTAGTCACATATAACCGTAGCGTATCCACTTAGCAACTATTGAACTACTAGTAAAGACCTTTTTAGTTCTCAAATAAGTAATTATAGTATCACAAAATACTCTTATAGTATTTTAGGTTCATGTTCTGTTCTAATGTTCTCATTGTAGTAGTGTTGGTAAGTTTTTAGACTTGTTGCAACCTCACAACCATCCTTGGGCATATGATAATCACTTTTCGGACCAACATAGTTGATCAGGCTATGTCATTCCCAGAACTGACCATACATCCCCGAGTCTACTTGTGATGTTCAACAATCATAATACTTTTGTTATGTACTAGTGACACTGATTTTAGTATGAATGCAGGTATGTATACTTAGTTAAATATTTTATTATTTAAAAGTATAAACTCTTGGTCAGAGTATTTTATTCCTGTTGTGTTTATAGTTTGTATATCTTTTATGGGTTGATATACTCGATTCACTATAAACAATGCTCTGATACCAATCTGTCACACCACAAAACCTGAACGGCAGAAACGTTCAGGGGCGGAGGACGTCATGTACAGTATCACAACAAAGCATAATAGTAAACAAGAAACAAAATCATCCATTGCATTAATAATATAATTTAATACAAGTGCGTTATGTATTGTTTATAAGACACCAAAAATATAAATCAAAATAAGAGATGAGTCTTGAACGTGATCCATCTTCTCAAAACTTGGCATCGGTACCTGTCTACTGATGACTTGAGAATACAAGTTATTTTGAAAGAGTTTATCAACTTTAAAGCTGGTGAGTTCATAAGCATTTTAGTGCCATTGTTTGAATGAAAATGTTTGTAAACTGTTTGATGTATAACTTTGTAAATGTGTGTAGTAAATGTCTGTATCTCCTAGAAAATCCTATATTTTCTACTAAAAAGTAGCCTTCTACCAAGGCATCAAATGTTTTGTATGTTTGTTTCCTATAAAAGTGTGTATTTTCCCAAGTGTGACTATCATTAAGTTTTTACATTACCGTTTATGTGAGAAGATCACAATGTGAATGCAATGGGAAAATAATAAAGTACTGTAGTATTGTATATAGTAACTACTATTGTACAAACTACCTTAAACCGATTGTTAATTAAGGTATAATGTAATATAATTGTAACCATACTTGATCGACTTAGTAAAACACGACGCTCGAAGATGTCAAAATGGTATGACATTTGTCACCCATAGACCTGCAGGTCCCACTGTAGCTAGTTAGCAATAAAAGAAAATGGACTCCTTTGGCATATCACATCAGACAATCACAGACTTAGTTCTTTCTGGACTTCCAATGTTGCAAGTGTCCATTGCAGTTTAGGAGTTTGACTCACCAGACAAATTTGCTTGATTAGCACGCCAAATCATTGCTGATTCAGCAGCTATAAGCAAATATGTGAGATCAATGAGGTTCACGTCGTGATCCATCATATAGTACTCTCTAACGAACTCACTATATGATTCAGGAAGTGACTGCAGAACCCAGTCAACAGCCAATATTTCTGAGATATCGACACCCAACATCCTTAACATATCAATGTGCGACTTCATCTCTAAGACGTATGCACACACAAACTTTCCATCTTCATGCTTAATTGCCAATAGGGATTGAGTGAGCTTGAACTTTTCAAGCCTTTGAACTTGTGGGGTAGGGAGAACAATTGGAGGAGGAGGAGGAAGTGAAGCATGATCTCTTGTTCCTCGATCATATCGTGGAACATCATCTTCATTTCGAAAGCTTGTTCCATGGGATTTGGGAAGACCATGATTGTCAAAACTAGACATCTACAAAACGGGAGAAAATTCAAGTTAAGTTGATTAGAATTCTTGATGTAACACACAAATGAAACATCAAGCTAGGATCCAACACAATACTCTACAACCTAGAAGAGGGATGCCGTAATCTAGTCGCAGAATATTTGAAGGTAGGTAAATGACGATTTACTAGTTTCCACCATGAAAAACGAAAAGGAAGTTTAAGTTTTAAATGAATTGAAACTCCTAGATCTTTTGAGATTCATTGAACTTTTCACTGGCATGTTTAATCTCGATTATGTCCTACAATTTGTGACTGGGATGCCGAGGATCACAAATAAGGTGTGAATAACCATACGAATCACGTGGTGCACCCAATGCTACTATCACCTAATCAATGTGCCAGTTAGCCACACACGCTCCATTGATCTATGATAAGCATCGAGCCACCCTTCGCCACCAATTTCATCCCCAAATTTGTTTGCCGGTTAATCACACACGCTCCACTAACGTTTGACAAGGGTACGAAGTGTAATTCCATGGAGTAGCATACAATTTCACATTTTGCCTAAAGTAACTATGATTTGGGAATTTGTATAAGAATTTAGTTACTTTTGTACTTCATTATACTTATAATGGAAGGTTTCTGTCCTATCCTATCCGTTCGGCTAACGACCCACCACTAGTCAAGAGTGCGGTGGGTAAGAGTGGATACCCATTCAATCGCCATTTTATAGGCAATTTCCTTAAACACCCCTTATAGACCAGCTTCGTGAATGAGGCCTACTAACGGTAAGACTGACTTTTACTCATATATATATATATATATATATATATATATATATATATATATATATATATATATATATATATATATATATAATATTAGACTTTTAATGTTATATATATATATATATATATATATATATATATATATAGTATAGTATAGGGTGTATTTTACACTTTTAAAATACTGGGTGGTTTAATTTAGTAAATTATACTTTTAATTTAATTAAATGTAAAACAAAACTTTATGGGTTTATTAAATCTCTTTTAATTATACATTTTAATTAATTAATAAAACCATAAGGGTGTGATTTGAACTTTTCAAATTACTAGGGTTTTAGAATTTAACATTTCAAAATTAAACTTTTAATCAACTTTTAAATTCCAAAACTTGAGGGCAAGTTCTGAAACATTTCAAAACATTAGGGTTTAGAATTTAAATATTTCAAAATTAAACTTTTAATCAAAAATTTAAATTCCAAAACTTGAGGGCAAGTTTTGAAACTTTTCAAAACATTAGGGTTTAACTATTTAAATTTCAAAAACAAAACTTTTAAGTTCAAATTTAAACTGTAAAACCTAAAGGGGGGAATTGAAACCTTTTCACAAGATAATTCAAATTTAAATTACAAATAATCAATATTTATCTAATAAAACAAAAGATTATCTAAATTTGACAATTATCTTCAATTTTGGCAAGGATAAACTCCAAATATTGATAAAAACCGGATTTTATTAATATAAAATGTTTTAGGTAATTATCTACAGCTAAAACAGGTCAAAATCCCAAAATCTGCTCCATCTGCGACTTCGACTCGTCGAGTTCACTATGGACTCCCCGAGTTCAGTCATGGACTCGGCGAGTCCAGCCTCCAGAACCAAAAAAAATCGATTTTAAGTATGAATAATCAACCAAAGCGTCAAATACATCAAACAAACAGTCATACGCTCTAATACCACTGATGGGTTTTGAGCAATACATTAATCCTATGGTGTACATGCAAACCCTAATAGCTTTTGGATCTAGTTTGTCTAATGAGCATGCAATTGAATATCCAAAGCTATAAACCCTAGATCTATCAAATAAGAACTAAAATAAGGGTTTAGTAATTACCTTTGATTGTTATATTGTAATAACAATCAATTCCTTGCTTTGATTGGCTTCAGAAAGCTTAGTGCCTCAAGTGCTGCACCTCTAATGGAGTCACAAACACCACTAAGCAACTAGATGAAGAAGGAGAAGAGAGGAGGCACCCAAAACCGTGTAGAAACCCTAAGGATTCAGTTACCCACGTTTTTAGGGCCTAATGGGTCCTTTATATACTTGTGTGGGCTGCTAGGGTTTCAGTCAAAACCCTAATGGACAGCTTAAACTCTAAGCAGCCCATCGAACCTTCTGGATTAGGCTATGGACGAAAATATGATGGGCTCCCATCATAATTTCGTTCACCCCTTGTTCCTTTAGCGTTCCTTAGCCCAATAACTCAATTATCCGATAATTACAGTCTAGTCCCCTATATTTAATTAATCTCTTTTAGCCACAAAATTAATTATCAATTAATTCTTGACTAATATTAATTAAACAATATGATTTCTCCTTTAATATATTATTCTTATAATATATTAATAAATCATAATTAAACCTTTCTCTCCTTAATTCATCCTACATATTGCTATGGTGAAGGCAACCCAAAAGGACCATGCTCATAATCGGGTCAAGTACATACCAAAATAGTTATGGACTTAAACACTAATCCAACAATATATACTAGCCGTTTACCCGTGCCAAGCGACAGATATCAATAGTTTATTTTAAAAATTAGTTTCGAAAGACGATAAATTTCTTTTTGCCAAACAATATATTATTTAATGTATTCGGCGCTTTTGTGTATATTTGATAGGTGTTTTTATTTGTTGGATCTATTGTTTCAAAATTAGATCATTTTTAATTCGTAACATATAATTTTTTTTCCATTGATGTAAATTTAGAAGAAAACAAAACATTGTAATTTAGGTTTAAGATTTGAAAAACATGCCAAGTTGTTCGTAGATGATGGGTGATATGTGTATCAAGAATTTCATAGATTTTAAATTATATATTTTTTTTCTATTTTATATAAAAAATATGAATAATACATAATAAGATAAAAAAAATACGATTAATACATAATAGTTTGTTTTTAGAAGTTACTGAATGAAAAAAAAAACAATAAAAACTTAGTAATATACATTTACAAAAGCAAATATTAAAAACATCCTACTAATAGTAGCATGAAACTCACCAGAGGCAACAATCATTGAGGACGATTATACCCTCCTTATCATTAAAATAACACCAGTGACTAATTTCAAAAAATATTAAAAAGAGAAAACAATATTTTTTCTGGACATACATTCTTCTACAATATATGATGTAAAACTAATTTCAACAAATACTAAAAAATAGGAAAAATTGCAAACAGTAGATGCCTAAAGATTTAGAGTTCAAAAAAAAATGTCATTGCCCATGCCCCCTCCAACAGCCCCTATAAAATTCATCTCTTACGTCATGCGCTTGACATTATTATTTTCAATGATTGCAAAAACATAACCAATAAGATGAAATATCACAAAAGAAGTTAACAAGAAAAAAATATGTTTACTAACCTATAGAAGTTCAATAGGCTACATCGGTCTTTGTAGTAACTTCCTCATTATTTTCATTCATATCCATCTCCAATAACCAAAGACTAAACCAAAATGTCAAGATAATTTTAGATCAGAACATTTTATTGTCAAAAGCCTAAAAGAAGCATAAAGGCCTTAACACATAAAACATGGCTAAAACAAATATAAATATAAGTTCCCATCATTTTCTTTTAAGATAATGAGTAAAAAACTTAATACGATAAGATGCATAGTTTACATTGAAGTAAATTGATGGCTTGATGTCAATTAAGCCATTTTTTTGGTTTTTTTATTATTACAGGGTCGGAAGAACATCTCTATTGATCAAGGCAATATGATGTCAAAAAAATTTTAGGTTTGTAAAACTTGATAGAAAATCTATTTTTGGTCTTTTTTTTTCTAAATTGACATTCATTTTCTGGATACATAAGGTAACAAAAAGTTTTGAAGGGTTAGGATCAACAATTAAGGCCGGGTTCTATGACTTTTCTAATTTTGTTGGTTCATGACTTCACTAGGTAAATCAAAACTCTTTAAGTTTCTTAAGTATGATTGCTGAAGGGATAATTACCATGAGTTATGTCTGATTACCTGAAATTATCTTATTTTGAATTGCGTTTTCATATTCTAGAGTTGTATGATTTTGTTTGTAGTTTAATGGATATGTTGGCTGAATGGGCAGTGAAAGATAGCTCCAACTTTAGAGGTGTTCCAATCTTTGACCCAAACATTTGGGTTGACTATATGGATCTTTTTAATTTGTTTAAAAAAGTATGTAAGGATTATATCATTAAAGAAACAACATAAAGTGGAGTATTCTGCTATTAGGAGATGGGTATGCTGGAGGCAAGGCGTCAACGTGTTAAAGTAAATGTTGCATGTAAGTTTCATTAGCTTTCTGTTTATATTTCATTCTTATGCTAATTAGCATCTGCTTGATTTAAATATATACTATACACATGGAGTTTTTCTAATTATATTAATAATTTCTTCTATGTGATAAAGTGTTGAAGAAGGAAAAGGACGAAAGGAAAGCTAGGTAAGAGGCAATGGTCATAAAATAACAAGAATGGGTATATATAGATATATTAGACTGCCAAATCAGCCTTCGAAGTTGGCTCTACTTTTTCCCCAGAAGATACAATATTCACAGATTGGATTACATCTTAACTTATTAAGCTTTAAGTGTACTGTACATCTACATGCTATTGTCTTTCTGATTTTTTACTTTTCTGATGTATGATATTCACTCTTAATGTTTTCTTATAGTGTGTTGGTGAAGATATAGAAGATTTGGAATATACACCAAAAGCTGAATTTGAAGGATACTTTAAAGTGACAAATGTGAAGAATGAGGTGTGATTTCTGAAAATTCATTCAGATTTTATTTATCTTGTACCTTATATGCATCCTTTGATTCAAGAATTTAATCTCTCTTTGCAGGAAGAACTTATCAAATCATGGTTTGCTCATATGGCAGAGGAGAAACCTGGTATTTATGTCACATACAATGGTGACTTTTTTGATTGGCCATTCATGGAAAGAAGGGCAGCTCATCATGTCTTGATAATTAAAACATGTGAGTGTTAATTTCATGTATCTTTCTGTGTCGATTGGCTCATAATCAAATTGAAGAGGAGGATAATTATGTATGTGTGTAGATGTGGACAATACAAAAATGATAGTATGAATGCTTGTGTGATTCCTTTGCCAACTTTATGTTTTTTTATGTAGGAATGGTTGAATGTTGCAATATTGGCTTACTTCTCATAGGTACAGGGTTGAAATTATTCTACTTGATCTTAAAATGGGATACCCTCACCAATTGAGTCCCAATTGGCTTACCTTTCATTCCTTTTATGAGTTCTCAAATTATCATATATCCTTTTGAATATAGTGTTTTTTGGTGGTGTTATTACGGGTAGATTTCCATCAGTGTAGAAGAGCTTCACAATCCCATAAATTGTGAAATTTGTGAAGGTAATTTTAAAATTAATTTTTTGAGAAATCTCATACATCTAATGTTCTCTCTCACAAGTAGTCAAGTATAATGTTCTCAAGGAACTCGGGAAGCTAAGGAGGGGTAATTTGATAATTTTAAAGCTATAAACATTAACCCTTTGGTAAGCCAATTTTCTTCTTCTGCTAATAACTCTTACTTAATTCTATATTTAACATATTATATTATTTAGTTAACTCTTACTTAATTCTATATTTAACATTTTTTTTGTAACTTTTAAATGACAAGTTGACAATAATCTAAATGGAGAGATTCCTAAAAATTTATGCAATTGCTTCGGTCCGGCTAATATGCCAACATATATAAGAAATCATTATTGTTTATTAATCTGTCTATTAACATGTTTGATATAAGTTTTAGAAAATTGTGATTTCATTAAGACAAGTGATGAGATATGGTTGAATGGAAACTATTGAACCCAAAGTTATTTAAAAAATGGAGAATTCCGTATGTGCCTTTATTAAGCATTTGCCCGATTTCTATAACAGTGATAAAAACCAAAATGGATCATTTTGCCCTTTACTTCTATAACACTAGAAATCTTCATAGAAAACCATAAGCACGCATTTGCAAAGAAAAACTAAAATAGACCATTTTGCCCTTTTTTATTTTTAAAATCATTAAAAGTGAAAGAAAAACCAAAATGGACCATTTTGCCCTTTACTTCTATAACACTAGAAATCTTCACAGAAAACCATAAGCACGTATTTGGAAACTGTAAGCACAACACTTGCACCTGCACCTGCAGAAGGTTCTGTTGTTCATAATTTGGAGTTTTTTTTGGTTGTTGGGAAAGGGTTCATTAGGGATAAAAATGGCAGCATGTTTGTGCATTTGCATTGAGGGAAACCCCCTTTCCCTTATTTTTGGTTTGAGTCATTTCTGTATTTAAACCAAAAAGAAACATCTTATCGTATTAAGCTGTTTACTCATTATGTTAAAAGAAAATGATGGGAACTTATATTTATATTTGTTTTAGCCATGTTTTATGTGTTAAGGATTTTATGCTTCTTTTAGGCTTTTGACAATAAAATGTTCTGACCTTAAATTTTTTGACTTTTTGGTTTAGTCTTTGGTTATTGCAGATGGATATGAACGAAAATAATGAGGAAGTTACTACAAAGACCGGTGTAGCCTATTGAACTTCTATAGGTTAGTAAACATATTTTTTTCTTGTTAACTTCTTTTGTGATATTTCATCTTATTGGTTATATTTTTGCAATCATTGAAAATAATAATGTCAAACGCATGACGTAAGAGACAAATTTTATAGGGGTTGTTGGAGGGGGCATGGGCAATGACATTATTTTTTTCTGAACTCAAAATCTTTAGGCATCTATTGCTTGCAATTTTTCCTATCTTTTTAGTATTTGTTGAAATTAGTTTTACATCATATATTGTAGAAGAATGTATGTCCAGAAAAAATGTTGTTTTCTCTTTTTAATATTCTTGTTTTTTCTTTTTAATATTTTTTGAAATTAGTCCCTGATGTTATTTTAATGATATGGAGGGTATAATCGCCCTCAATGGTTGTTGCCTCTGGTGAGTTTCATGCTACTATTAGTAGGATGCTTTTAATATTTGCTTTTGCATTTGTGATGATCGGTGGGAGGGTTTGAAAGGAGGATCGGCTTAACATGATTTAGGGTTTGTTGATAAAGACGACTAATTTTGCGTTTTGGTGAGTTATGGCGAGTCTAGGTGCATTTGCCGTTGTTGTATTAGATAATAAGTTGTACATGAGGTAATATGTATTGTATCTCTTAATTTTCAAGAAAGAAGCAATATGTTTAATATATATATATATATATATATATATATATATATATATATATAGGGTGAGGTTCAATAGAAAACCATAATTATCCAAGGAACCAATCTTTTTTCAACTTTTAGAACTTATTTTTTTTATCAAAACAAAAAAACAAAAAATACAGATATTCATAACTTTTTATCCTTTTTCCAATGATATCAAATTCGATTTTTTTACATCAAATTCACAATGTGAATTTTGAAAATTCACAACGTGAATCCGGATTCACACGGTGAATACGAAAAATATTTTTCACATTCACAATGTTAATATATGAATTTAGATATTTTTAGATTTTTTTATGATAAAGAATAAGCTCTAGAAATTGAAAAAAAGATTTGGTTCCTTGAAGAACCAATAATTATGGTTCTCTATTGAACTTTTCTCTCTCTCTCTCTCTCTCTCTCTCTCTATATATATATATATATATATATATATATATATATATATATATATATATAAACGCAAAATGGTTTTAACTCTAAAGAGATCAAATTATTCGCCGCTCGCCGCTTTGCGAGGGTAGACGGCTAGTATATATATATATATATATATATATATATATATATATATATATATATATATATATATATATATATATATATATATATATTTCAAGAGCATTACCATACCATATTAAGGGGGTTTTTGGCTAAGCTTTTTTAAAAAAGCAACTTATTAGGTTCCACATCACTATAAGTTAAAAAAGTGTTTGGATTAAAATAACTTATTCCGGTGGGGAACCTCTAATACGTCATTTTTTCATAAGTTACCCTACACTTACTTATTAATTTATAAGCTAATAAACTAATAAGCAATAAGTTTTTTTGCCAAACACCCCCTAAATGGTTATTACTTCCACTTATACATACCCAAACCACTTGTACTGTTTATCGTCCTCTTTTTTTTGTTTTCCTTAATTCATTTATTAATTTAATGTCCTACTAAGTAAAATGCTAAAATATATAAATAATAGTTTATAAAAATAAACCTTTAGAATATCATGTGTTGTGATTCAAAAGTCGATAAATAGGCCTTTGAGAAGGCTAAAATACTCAGGTGTCAACTTGTTCATTGTGATTTTAAACCAAGTTTGGTCACAAATTAAAACATTTTCAACGATGGTATGTAATTCAAGGATTTATATTGATTTAGGTTCTCGAAACCTTAAAATATTGAACAAAAAATATATAGAACCTTATAATAAGGACAATAATCACCGTAAGGAAGTCCATATGATGAAACTTGATATTATAAGGACCAATGATGAAAAAGGTTTCATTTTTAGACTAAACAAGATGAAAAATATACAAACTACCTTAATCATGTCAAATCTTGTGTTTAACCGTTCTTTATTGCAAAAGTAAGATGCCAAAATATACAAACTAATGATAATAAAATGCTTTAACTGGCCCTCTTGGTTGAGTTCTTTGAACCTGTAAAGCCAACACATTAAAGAAACATAGTAAAAACCTTTTTAGGAACAAACCTGATATAATAAAGCCTTCACCCAATATATTTATAAGATAAAAATACAAAAAGTTAAAAATGATGAAATCAATTACAAGTCAGGATTAAAATAAAAACATGTTAAGAAAGAGCTATCTGCAGGAGGGCTATTTGAATCAACATGTATTTTCTGATGGTTTCAAATTTTGAATTATCCTAAATTTAGGAAGGAGATAGAATTTGTTGAGAAATATAAGGATTCAAAACACAGGTTAAAATTTAATATTATTTTATTGATGATTAATTGTACTATTAGCTTAATGATTTGAACGTTTTAAAAAAAAATATTATTATATTCAATCTATTTTTAGAAATAGTGAGATTTCTTTTATAAGATAGTATATATATATATATATATATATATATATATATATATATATATATATATATATATATATATATATATATATATATATATATATATCGTGTGTCTATATGTACAAATAAAGTTTTAAGAAGAAATCATAAAATAAAAATTATCTGCTTTTCTATGTCATTTTCTCTGTTTCATTTAGTCAAACATTTCACAATTCTAGATAAAATCTTTGAAAGATTCAAACCGACATAGAAGAACACCTGTCATTAAACACATCAATAAATCAATAGTAATTAGATGAAATAACTATTTGTGTTTTTCTTTATATGGTTAAAACTTTGTTTTTTTTTTTTGTTTGTTTTTTTTTGTTTAACTTAAATCGTATGGCGAAAGTTGAAGATAAATTGAATGGATATGTTTATTTGTTTACGTTAACCTAAAAGTTGAACGAACATAAATATATAAATGAATGGATTTTTTTGCATGTGTTGGTTAAAATAATAAACGAAGATAAACTATTAAATTTTTTGATATATTGATTATATTTACTAGTGATAATTTTGATAGTTTCTTAACAAATTTATAAGTTGTAATACTTAAATGATTCTATAAATTCTACTTTCAGGACTCCAATCATTTTTATAGTATTATATACTGTATAACGTAATATCATAACCAAACTTAATCCAGTGTAAACAAACAAATATAACCAAACATTAACTGATATAAATATATAAACAAAAAGTCTTATGTATATTCTTTTTAATTCATCTAACTAACAAAATAAAAAGTATTTTTATGCTTTTGTATCAGCCTAATTAAAAAAAATGTTATGTTATAGAAATCAAATATACTCTTATCTTTTATTTTTATTTATTTTAGGATCAAAACAAATATCAAAATAAAAAAATATTAATAAATATTATATATCATTATTATTTTATATGATAAGATGTATTGAAAATAGAGAAAATAACAAAAATAGCCATTTACACTAATTGCATTACAAAAATAACCAAAAAAAATCGAAATTACAAAAATAGCCATCCATTTCGCAGATGAGAAGGTCCCATCTGCGAAATGACCTTCTCATCTACGAAAGTACAAGCACCTAAAGCACAGTTGTGCTTTAGGTACTTGTACTTTCACAGATGAGAAGTTATTTTTTTTTTTAATATTTTTGCTGTATATATAGGGGTAATTTCGCAGATGGAATAGGTCCATCTGCGAAATCCTCTCACTCTATCTGCGAAATGGTGTTTTTTTTTTGTATTATTATTATTATTATTTTTTAAGTTTGACTATGAAATGAATTGGTTTGACTACGAAATCATGTTGCTATATAAAAAGTTTTGTAGAAAAAATATCATTTTGGTTGTTATTTGTTTAGGAACTCTCTCTATAATTTGCTCAAAAAATGATTGAATATTTAGTTTGTCTTGTAACCGGTGGGAGATGGCAAGTTAATAGAACTAATCTGGAATACATATGTCCACAGGGAGGTATTTCTGAATTCGCTTTGATATTTTCTGAGTATATTAGTTATAGTGATTTTGTATCTTTGGTAAGAAGCAAAATTGGTTTGTTAGACAAATATAGAATTAGTCTTCGTTTCCACCATCCTGAATTAAATTATTATATAGCTATAGTTGAAGACATGGATGTTAGAATGTTGATAAACATAATCAAATGTAGTGGAGGAAGGGCTGTGAAAGTGTTTGTGGTGGTTGATGAAGTTGAGGAGGTTAATGGGGGTGGTGAAATTGGAAACCAGCTTGTTGGTAATTTATGCAGTTATAAAGGGAGCAACGATCCGATAGGTACTTTCAATACTCCTAGTGTACCTCAGTTTCACAGTGTTGCTGAAAATGTTAATGTTAGTTATTCACTTATTCACTATGTGGATCCTGAGAATTACAAGTCTGTTGGTGATGATGATGTTGGTACATATCTTAATCATGTGGGTGGTCGTTGTGATGATGTTGCCGAACAAGAAGTTAAACTTATGAATAGGCGTGTGGTAGATAAAACTAAAAAGAAAAAAAATTCAAGTCAAAAAAATGAAAAAAAATCATGTTTACGGGCATTATGTTGATGTTGGTGATGTATGTTTAGATATAACCGAGCTACAAAGCAATTCCGATAAAGATGAGTTGGGTGATGAAGTTAAAGCTAAGTTTCCCGATAACCTTTTTCACGGTATGCCCCCTGTACCAGCATGGCCAGTTGATATTAATGAAGATATCCCAACACAGATGGTAGACATGAATCTTCAAAAGATTCAATGTGAGAGTATATTTAAGAACAAAGAACTTTTAAAGCGGTGTATTGGTAAAAAATGTATTCGAGAAGGTTTCCAGACGAGGACAAGTAGATCCACCAAATCAAGGTATGAAGCTGTGTGTGTTTCGAAAAATTGTTCTTGGTTACTAAGAGCAAAAGCAATTAAAAATTCTGATGGACTTTTCCAAGTGAATAAATTTGTTGATGTACACACATGTTCTTCAACATTGTTGCAACCTAATCATCGACAAGTAAACAAATATGTTTTGGGTGAATATGTTGCTGATGTTTTGGCTGAAGACTATAGTAGAGTTTATCGGGGAAAAGAAATTGTTAATGATATGAATGCTCAATTGAATATCAATATCTCATACCATCAGGCATGGCGTGCGAAGCAATATGCATTGTTGTCGTTAAGGGGTACGAAAGAGGATTCTTTTACCAAACTTCCGGCGTATTGTCACAACTTGGCCAAACATAATCCGGGTACTGTCACACATATTAAAACAGATGCTGATGATCGCTTTGAGTTTTTGTACGTCACACTCGGTTGCTCGTTTAGTATTATCATATCCTAATTTAATTTTTTAATATTTATTTTGGTGTATTTGAATAGATATACAATGTATTGTAGGTACGAGCTTTTGCCAATTTTTGTAAGCCGACCCTAGTAGTAGATGGAGCTCACCTAAAGGGCGAGTTCAAAGGTACCATGTTACTTGCAGTTACTAAGGACGGACAAAACCAAATATTATCGGTTGCATATGGTATATGCAAAAATGAGTGTACCGATTCTTGGACATGGTTTTTTCAAAAACTACATGATTGCATAGGAAATATGCAGGAGCTTACAATTATATATGATAGGTCTCCATCTATAGCAACATCCGTTGCCAACATTTTTCCTCACGCTCATCATGGAATATGTGGTGTCCATTTGTATTTCAACATAGTATCTAGATTCGGCAAGAGTAAGACGGTTAAAGGAATTTTTTGGGAGGTGTGTAGGGCGTACACAGTTGATGCTTTTGATGCTGCCATGGATGTTATGAAAAAGACAAAAGAACCAGTATGGGAGTACTTAAAAAGTATAAATCCAGAAACCTGGTCAAGGGCACATTTTAAAGGGAACCAATACAATCTTATGTCGTCCAACAGTGCGGAGTCTATAAATGCATTATCTAGACACGCACGTAAGGTGCCAATACTTATGTTGATTGATTTTTTTCGTGCTACAATGCAACAATGGTGGTTTCAAAGACGTAACTTTGCAGGTATTAAGTAAATTTGTAATATTAATGTTTTATTAGTTTTGATGTTATTGATCTTAACTTCTTCATTTTGGCTGTTTTTTTAGCGGAAGCAACAACAACACTTACCCCTTGGGCGGATGAAGTTGTAAAAGAAAACAAGAAAACTTTTACCAAATGGGATGTTCGCATGATCTCAAATACGAAATGCGAGGTCAAAAAGGGGGCGCAAAATGTGATTGTTGATTTTCAACATATGACATGTACATGTAGGCATTGGCAACTTGATGGGATACCTTGTGGTCATGTCATAAGATGTTTAACAGTGAACAATTACCAAGACTGCTCGAGGTTTGCATTAAATGCTTACCTTACCGAAACACTAAGGAAAACATATGAGGAATCAATAAACCTTCTGCCGAAGCCATCCGAATGGGAGATCCTTGATGATTTGATGATTGTTAAGCCACCTATAATGGATAAACGTCAGCCAGGCAGGCCAAGAAACACAAACCGCATTCCATCCCAAGGCGAGGGTCCAATTATAAAAGAGTGTTCTACATGTGGTCAACTAGGACACACGAGAAATAATTGTACTGGAAGGGCGTCCGGTAGCAGAGCAGGTCACATAATTTCTACTGCAGAAATGGCATATAATATTGGTGGTTCATCGGGTTGCTCACAAACCCATAACGCTGATTTTGATATAAAACAACCTTGAAATTAAGAGTAATGACGAGTTGTTAGCTTATTATGTATTGTAATATTTTTATTAACTCTTACAAGACATTGCTATGCTTTCATATTTTAGTTAAGTTTGTTGATTATAACAATGAATAAAGCCTTTATATTATAAAATATAGTTTGCAGATTTATTTTAACAGTTACAACATGTTATTTAAAAAAAACAACAAACGATCCTTTGGCAACCTAATCTGTTTCATGATAATATTACAACAACTTTATAACTAATTTTTAAACTCAGGGAACTGCAACGGGTACTTCTCTTTCTCCATTGTTATATAGTCATCCCTAATTCTCATTTTGTCTTCGAAACGATCCTTTTTTACCATAATGTGTATCAACTGCTCATCCTTCTCAGCAAGCCGTTTTTCAGTCGTTTTGATTGCCTTCTTACTCTTTTTTATCCAATCTTTATGCTCTTTGATTTTGTTTTTATTGAGGTCAATCCATTCTTGAGCTTGTTTGCATTCCGAATCTATATCATTAGCAAGTTGAGTGAGAAGTCGGGATGACTCTTTGTCCTCTTCTTGTTGTGCTTCAGCCTTCTTTAATTCTTCAAAATTTTCATGTGACATATATGGCCCGGCTGAAGAGGGTGCAAAAAAAGGGTCTACCGAATCACAGTAGTAACAATCAACTTCGTTGCATGAGCAAATTTCGAATTTGTGTTAGGAACTCATAATAAAGTCGATATTGTATTAAACTGGAGCAATAAGTGGTATTTATACATACTAGACAGTAATGAGAAGTCCAACTTTGAAATGACTAGACAGTAATGAAAAGTCACTGTAGTAACCTGCACATCCCAGTGGGACCCTTAAGTGACAAGAGATAAATGACAGTTTGACATGACAAAACACTGCATAAAGCTGAAAATGGTAGTCCAAATATAACCATTTTGTAGTCAAAGTATTAATTCATAGTCTATTTATTCATATAAATAGATGTTTAAGATCTATAAACCAAACACCCAAATCACCTAAACGAAACGAATTCCCATTATTAGAAATGTCGTCAAATGCAGCAAGTTCTTCGAATGAAGTACCTGGTTCCAATTATGAAAGGCCATGGACGACAAACGAGGTGTTAGTTCTAACACGATGCTGGCTAAGTGTTAAGGATGGTGAACCGTTACTTGCTCCCCCACATTGCCTAATTGGTGATGAATGGAGTCGCATCACATCTTTGTTTAACCATGAGATGGGAGAAGGACAAAAAAGAGAAAAATCAGATGTTGTTACTAAGTGGACGGATGTAAAGGAAGAAGTGACATGGTTCAATCGAGCATGTAGTTATGCGAAACGTAACAATGTTCGTTATCGTGACGAAGAAGAGTTCTTGGAAGTTGTTACAGAGTTTTACATCTGTGAGCATGACGGCAGAGACTTCGAATATGAGGAAGTTTGGAAGGTTGTTAGAGATAAACAGTATTTCAAGTAGACCGCTCTAATTTGTGTTAAGAATAACCCATAGACTTGTGTTTTACGTTAATGCTTTGTTCGTATTATGTCGTTGTTTTTCATGTAATTGTTGTGATGTTTTTAATGGTTCATAGAATCCTTGTTACTAATGTATTCTAATATATTGTGATAACTAATGCAATGGCCATTTATTAACTCAAGTTAATCATACGAGTTCCTCACATAATAAACTAAAATATATTTTAAACAAATGAAATACATACGAAATACATACGAAATACATGAAAATAACCTAGTACTCACATAATAAACTAAAATAGATTTTAAACAAACGAAATACATACGAAATACATAAGAAATACATGAAAATAACCTAGTACATGAAAATAACCTAGTACTCAAATAATAAACTAAAATAGATTTTAAACAAACGGGATATATTTCAAAATATTCCAAGGGGCTTCAAACTGGAATTCCAACCCGTTACTTAATGACTTGTATTCCTCCTTAGCAGCTTCCAAGATGACATCCTCAGTAGCATTTAAACGGGTGTCGTCAATTTTGATATAAAGATTGTTGAATAATAGAACTTCGGTTTTCATTTCATACCATCTTGCTAAGATGTCTAGTTCGTCACGATCGTTTCTTGTAGTCATTCGGTTTTCAGCATTGAAAATATTGGTTAAACGGCTCCAAAACATTGGATCGTTCAACTTGCTTGTCTCGTACACATGAATATAAGCATGTGTAAGAACCAAGAAATCTTCATTGCTCCATGATATAGAACTCATTTTGATTGAAACAAAGAGAGTAGAATCTAAAAAACAATATTTGAACAACTTTATTGGTTAATTTAATAAAGTATTTCATGTAACTTAAGGTCAATTTATAGTAGTTTCTACACAAAATCGCAGTCCAATCTTCTAATATGTCTGCAATTCATAGTCAAAATTAACTGACGAATGCAGTGTACTATACTTATAACACAACAGATCACTGTTCGAGTTGACAATTCATCCCCGGTTGAATGACAACACAATACATTGTTGCTTGAGTTGACAAGTCATTGCACCAGGAAAGTAAGGAGTGGTTATAAATAGATTTCAATATCCGTTGTAATTGTATTGTATTACTTCCCTCCTTGCAATTATGGACTCACCACATATATGGAGGAACGCAGAGGAGGTCGCTTTGGTTCAAGCTTGGATTACAACTGTAGAGGTGGATTTTCCACCGGGTCCCCCACAAGTTCGTGCTGGATCATTTTGGTCTCGTGTCTGTCATTTGTTTCACCATTTAATGAACCGCACTCAATATCGAAGAAGAAGAGATGTCAAAGCGAAGTTTCTGGATATGAAAATGAAGGTGAAACAATTTCAATGTATTTATAACGAGTTGGATAACGAACATGCAAATACGGATGAAGACATTCTACGGCAGGTGGCTTTGGAACTATACCGTTTTGAATATGATGGTAGCGAGTTTACCCACTTAGATGCATGGAATCTTTTAAAGAATGTCCCTTATTTTTAATATGCATGTTGGTTAAGTTAATTGTTTTTCGTTATCTAAGTTACTTGTTGTTGTATGTGTCTAGTCGTTACTATTTAATAAACGTCCATTTCTTTTAATGTATGTTGTTTCGTCAATAGCCAATATATAGAACGCAATAAAATATAAATGGGGTACATAAATAAATAATACATAATACGACATAAAATATAAATTGGGTACGTGGATAACTAATACATAACACAGCACTAAAATAAAAACGGGGTACATAAAAAACTAATACATAATACTACATAAAACATAAAGGTGCTACATGAATAACTACTGCATTGAGGGAGGTAACAGGACCACCGTTTCATTTGGTATTTCCCAATGCACATGTGATGGTATAGTATTCACCAACTCAGATCCATATGCAAGTCGATACACATAATTAGTGAACTTGTAATCAACCATTCTCTGAATGGACTCAGATGTACGGGTTCTTAGACATGCTATAGCGTGGCCACATGGTATACCGCTTTTTTGCCATTTACCACAACTACATACCCTTCGTTCAACTTGTACGTTGCTGGTGGCAAAAGTGTCATCGACTTCAAATGTATCCCCATACAAACGTCTTGCATTACAATTATAAGACTTGTTGAGACTTTTTTGAACCTTACTCTCAACGTAAGGGGTCAACCCACCAGACAACCTCCCTGTAAAATTTGATATTTTAATAAAAATAGTAGCACAATAAAAAAAAAACTAAATATAACAATCTCCCTTACCAGCCAGTTCGGCCCGTTCAGCATACTTTGACTGTATCGACGTGGTGGTTAACTCAATTATCGTTGTTATAGGAAACTCACGTGAGGATATAATTTGCAAAATTTCAGGGACGTCAATCGATTTAACATTGTAACGTATTTTTGGGAAAAATGCTCTTGTCAATTTTGAAATCGGTATATTGTCAAGCCAGTAAATTGGACTCATAAGCAAGGTGCAGAAAGGTGGTTTCCTACATGTACTTTGCAACCATTCCAAACACAAGTAAAAATCATCAACGCTATATGCATTGCATGACTTCCAAAACAACAACTCGACTTTCGTATTGTTATGTCCGACAGACTCACGTATCTTTCGAGCTATATCTTTAGGACAATATCCATGATAGGAATCCGGGTAGGCACTCTGAACACCAAAGTCTATGTTATCACATAGGTTGCTTATGAAACCAACCTCTATTTCCTCACCTAAACAATCTCTTAACCTCATCATGAACCATCTCCATGATTCTTCACACTGTAAGGTTCCCAAACCAATTGCTAAGAGTAGTGGTTCATGATTTCCATCTAAAGCCACTGCGAAGTACATTGTTGTCAGAAAGCTCCCAAGAAGGGGTAAATAACCCACATATATCAGCAGTATCATGCACCTAAGGAAGGTGCGAATCTACATAAAAACGAACACATATTAGTGATAAGTAAAAACTAATCGAGATACATTACCATGAAATATTATATAACTCAATAAAAGAAGTATGTTATACCACGCAACCTAAAGCCACAAAACAGAATTGAAAGCGGTTGGTATCGGTTTTCTTAATGGCTGTGAAGGTATTAGGATTTGTTCTTTGAAGGTTATGCAAGAAAATTGGTAGTTGAGAAAAGGTTCTTTCGCTGTAACTACTCATTTTCAATACCGATGATAGTGCTCTACAATGATCACACAAATGCAATATGAAACAAATGCAATTATAAATAGAAAATATTGTATCTCTACTGATCAAAATTCATAGTTTAACCTTTTAAATTCATAGTTCAACTTTTTGAATTCATAGTCAAACCAATTCATTTCATAGTCAAATTTCACTGACCGACATGACAATACTACAGAATGTACTTGTCTGCATTTCATAGTTGAACTTTTTGAATTCATAGTCAAAGCAGTTCATTTCATAGTCAAAAAGAATTGTCTGTAATATGATTTATTCTATAAATGGGTGTCACTCATTATGAAAAATTTAACTGAGAAAGTAACTCCGATTTAAAAGAATAAGAAGGCTAATGGCATACTGCAATTGCGGAGGAGAACGTATCATTAGGATTTCGGGTACAGCTAAAAACCCAGGAAGATTGTTTTACGCTTGCCCATATTTGGTATCATGTTGTTAACGTCATTCAAATTTAAACCCTCGTGTTTACATCACAAAAATTTATTTTCTTACTGTGAATATTAAATTTAACAGGGACCAAAATGCGGGTTTATCAGTTGGGTTGATGAAGAGAAGGACCAATCTTCTATGGTAATAGCTAAAGTAGCTAACTCTAATAAGCTCTTTCAATCAGAAAATAAGAAGTTAAAGATAGCGTTGGTTTGTAGTTGGGTGTTGTTCTTGGCAGTTCTTGTTTACAAGTTGTAAGCTTTTCAATATTGTTTTTATGGTTTTGAAGTTGTTAGGTCAATAAATTGTTGTATTTGTAACGTTAAAACAAATGTTGTAGTCGTTCTTATGTTGTATGTATTGATAAGTAATTAGTAGGTCATTAATTTGTTGTAATTGTCGTAACGTTATATATTTTGCCATCCGTTGAGTAAACTGTAAAAATAAACTAATAATGAAATCCAACATTAATTTATATATACATTTATATAATCCAACTACATATAGGACCAAGACTAGACCCCCAAATAATTTTTGTCATCCGTAGACGGAACTCTAAAGCTGCGTTCTTTGGGTCAATAAGAACACGTATTGGTTGACCTGAAACCAATTGCTCCATAAACATACAAAGGAAAACACCGCAATCTCCCAAATGACTACTTTGTTGGGGAACATTTTCTTCATAAATGAATTGCATATTCAATGGAATCCTTGGGATGTTCCTCCGGGCCCAATACTTAATCTTGTCCAAATAATTTGCCACCCGACGTTCAAATTTGGAAAAGATTCCTTCAGATTTGAATTTTTCATAAGCCCCTCTACCAAGACTGTCATAAATATGCACTTCCATTGACGCTAATCGTAGTTCCCCAAATAGCCAATGATTAGGGGATGAATGAATCGGCAATAAGACCTGTATAAGGATCAGAAAATAAAATTATGTTTATTTACATCACAATACAAAAACATAACAAAAAAACGATATTATTTTCAATATAAACTATTAAGTTTACCGTATCAACATCTCACCAAGCAACCATGAAGTTGGGGTACGTAGCAATACCAGCCATAAACGCCCTCCAGTCCTGTCCTTCTTCCAAAGCATGAGAAACAAAAAAATTTGGAGGCATTATTGTATGTCGGTCGCTCTCAAACTGTCTCTCCATCAAAAGTCGGTACCAAATGGTTATATGCTGCACACATGATACTTTTGTTATTGACTAAAAAACAATTAACTTTTAAAATAATTAATTAACAATTAATTTACCGCTGACTCCAACCATCCGTCGTGTGTATGCCCAAACAATGAGCTCCAAAAATCTCTATCTAACACGAAATTAAACAAACGATGTTGGACATCATATGAATGCAATACATAATTTTGGATGACATCCTCACCGCCTGCTACGTAAGGTTGCAGGCGCAACATGGAGAAGTCATGAGCAACACCAAAAACTGGAGGAGGAACGGGGCTTGTTGATTTGATATCAACCTTCTTTTTTGTTCTTCTTTTTTGCTTCGGTGTCGTGTGCAACTAAAAACAATATTCAAATGTTTAAATCTATATCTTTCAGATAATTCACATAAACATAAAATCATCAGTTTATAAATAAAACGAATACCTTGGTGTAAGGAGGACACAAATATTGTGATGGTTTTCGACTCCTCGGTTTATCGGGTGTAACTTCTTTGTCGTCATCATCATCAAAATAATCTGCAATTCCCGTTATTATTAGTTCGTCTTCGTCCGGCACATCATCATCAAATTTGTTTCCCGCATTGTCATTCCTCTCCTCCCACTCCTACATTAAAAATAATACTTTATACTTAATAACGAAATACACATAATTTAATAAGCAATAATATCTAAATAAACAAAATATTTATATTAATGTAACTATAAGAACCTCTTTAACTTCACTATAATCATTCACATCAAACACATCATCATCAAATTTGTTCCCCGCATACTCATTCCTCTCCTCCACAACCTATATTTTCAAATATAAAATATGAACACAGGTATTCATATATGTTAATAAAATTTAATAAATAATGTAGCGTGCAACTAACCTGTTCATCATAATTTCTTTGTGACACTGTCGGTTCATCAAAAATAATGTCGTCTTCATTATTCACTTCTTCAACAAAAACCTCTGTAGGTTGTCGGTTCATAAACACATGCTGCTCCAGTGCATGTAGCCGTTTCAACACCTCGTCTAGCTTGTGTTTCCCACTGCCCCGACCTCTACCATGAGAGCGACCACTGGACGACATACTAGACGAAGATTCGTCTTGTCTCCTAAAATGGTCCCGTACTGGGGATGGAACTGTTTTCCCTTCACCATATACATACTCTTGAAATGACATATAATAAGAAGATATCATCTCACCATCACCCGGTAACATGTTTTGTCTTGGTGGTACCCCTCCTAAAAAATTAAACATATTAAAAATGCATATAAAAGTATAATAATCAAGTTTATTAATAATAAACGAAATATTTTTAAACCTGCATCTTTGACCAAATCTTGTTCACGTCAACCCATTTCAATTTTTTTGTTCCACTCCATCGTTTCATCCGAGGCAAGTCTTTATTTTTTCTCAATGCAAATCCACATGCACGAACAGCCGGAATCATCTCATATATCCATATCTATAATTTTTTACAATTACAGTAATAAAAGTTAAAATTAAAATAAAAAACATAACAATAAAACAATTTAAATATAAGAAAATTTTTATACCCTTATTGGAGTCGTAAATCCTGAGACGGAGTACTTTAAAGTTTGACCACGCTCAGAAAGTGATAAATAATTATGTATTTTGTTCCATGTATCCTCAAGGTCAACATAAGTAAAATCCCAGAGATAGCTACCCCAAGCGAAGCTAACAAAACAAAAAAAACAAAATTGATTATTATATAAATTTTAACTTTAATAAAATAGAACTTCTAACGTAAACAAAATATACCTGTTCCAGAGATCCAAATTCTCAGCCAAAAAAAACCAATCTTGTGGCACCCGATCATTAACTTCTTTACCCAAAAAACCTTCACACAAAACGTATATCAAACATACTCTAACTGCATCAACGTCGTCAAGTGCTAGGAATGTTTGATTTAAAATTAAACGTTTCAGGTCGCCGATTTTCACCGAACTATTAGTATGGTCCGGAAATAGCCGTTCACGCAATAAACATCTTTTTTTACTGCTTATTAATTTTTCCGACCCTTTTCTCCCAATGTTTTTTGGATACTCCCCAAAATTGAAGCCGATAATCAAACAAAACTCTTCCGGCCCATAAACCATTTTCGTATTGCCTACTCGAAAATATAAACGTTTTATTCCATCTGGAGATAAAACAGGGTCCGGCCGGATCTGATGAAGGAACATTTTATGAAACAATAATGCGTCCCCTTGTAAACGAGGGACATCAATAAAATAACCAAAGACGGTATCTCTGAAAATACCACGTCGGACATCATCTAAAACTTCAAATACTTCCCATATGTTACCGCCAGAGCCTTTTAAGTTCGCAAAGGCTTTCGTATTCATTAAACTAAAATCATGCTGCAAAAAAAAACATAAAAACAAATTAGATAACTAAAAAATATTTTTTTTTTAAATATATGATTACGAACTGCAAATACAATTTCTTAATTACTAATATATATATTTCCGATAAAAAACAATAACATACACATATATAAACAAATTTCCAAGTTATACAACAAATATATTTACGATAGAAAACAATATCATACATAATTATATAAACATTTTATTAAACAAATTTTCAACTTAAACGACAAATATATCAACGACAAATTTTCAACTTAAACGACAAATATATAAACAATTTTTATCTTTCTAATTAAAACTAACATTTTATAACCATATAAACAAAAAAATTTAAAAATAAAACGACAATCAAATTAACAATTTTGCAAGTTATATGACAACTTTATACAAAATTTCAACTTACACGACAAATACAAACAATTTCTAACAATATATATACGACAAATTTTCAACTTATACAAATGTTATACTTATACGACAAACACAAACAATTTCTAACAATATATATACGACAAATTTTCAACTTATACAAATGTTATACTTATACGACAAATATATATACAAACGACTATTTTGCACTTTATATAAACAATTATACGATAAGAAAATACAAGATTTCAGGTTATACAACAACTAAAAAAACAACAAAAATAACAAATTGTAAACATTATCTACGCAGTCTCTACTTGCATTTAAACTTCAAGTACACTAAAAAAATATTAAAACTATCAAACACAACAAAATTACCCTTTTTTAACACTAAATAATACAACAAATGATAAAATAAAGAGATTGTTGACATTAAAAGAGTTAAAATCTAACCATATTTGCGGGATTGTTGACATAATCCTCCATTTTCTTCAAAAACTAGCTAAAATTCCGAGAGAAGCCCAAAGTTAGAGAGAGTTTTTGTGTAGAGAAGGGTGAAAAATGGAGAAAAAAAAAAACGTTTTTATACTCAAAATCGAGGGCATTTCGCAGATGAGAACCATTTCGCAAATGGACCTTCTCATCTGCGAAAGTACAAGTACCTAAAGCACAACTGTGCTTTAGGTGCTTGTACTTTCGCAGATG